>NC_033797.1:17104767-17114785 GCF_001876935.1 Asparagus officinalis
TTCTCTCTCTCTCTATATATATATTCCCTCCGTAAACATTAAATTATTTCCGGCTACCCTAGTTTAATAAGAAAGATGATTGATTATATTTCTTTGTAGACTATAAGTTTATAACTTACGGATCATCTATTAATTTATGGTTAAATTATGCTAAACCCCTATAGCGTTAAACCCCCAATAACTTTCAAAATCACATTATACCCCCTAATAACTTTTGCAGACTCCCCCCAAAGTTAATACAATTACATCTGACATGGCACGTGCAACTCACATGACTTGCAAAGATCAAAATATCCCTTAAATTGTTAAAAAATTCCTTTTGACTCTTTTATATTTTCAACCATAAAAATCAGAAATAGCTTGTTTTTAGTCATTCATTTTCCTATTGCTCGCTTCCGGGTTGGGGGTCCCATACCCTAATTGGTTTTTTATTTTTCTTTTGCTTAAATTGTCCTTCAAAATACCTTTTTATGTTATTTTTCCTAATTTTGGGGGTTATCTGCAAATGCGGAAACTTATTGAGGTTTTTGTAATTTTGAAAGTTATTTAGGCTTTAGAGTGATTTTGAAAGTTATTCGGGGTTTAGTATGACTTTTGAAAGTTCTTGCCGGCTTAGTGTGATTTTGAAAGTTATTGGGGGTTTACTATAAAAAACTAAAAAGTTCACAGGGGTTTAATGTAATTTACCCAATAATTAATACCTAATACCGTCGGAGTTCATTCTATAAATGATAACTTAAATTTAAAAGCAAACGAAAGTTCTTGAATCTTTTTAGTAGAAATTGTAGGAAAAGAAACCAATCAATTTAGAATTTATATGGTAATTGATTTACTACTTTATATGCATGACAAAATAGAAAATAAACCCATCATATAAGAATTCTAATTTAATATTAAAATAACATATAATCCATGACATTATTTGGTGAGCTAGGTGTCATTGTTTTGTGCCTTTAGAAGTATTCACCAATTACTTCATTTTTAATATAAAACAGGAATATATATAATATATATACTATATATATATATATATATATATATATATATTATATATATGAGCAAATATGGGTAGGCTTGGCTACCAAGCACAAATATTTGCTGCTTGGTAGTGATGTGCTCAACATCCCCATTCACTCCATTACCCATGCTGAAATGTGGCTCCCATATGTTAAATGAGCTTGAGGGAGAGTGACACCTGCATTATCAAGCATAACTTTTTTGTGCTTCAGCGTACCAAGCAGACGCATATTTCCCTCTCTCTCTCTCTTATATATATATATTAAAGAGAGAACTATGAGTATGCTGGGTACCAAACATATTCCATTCTACTAGGTAGGTGAGGTGCGAGAGATCGGTCCCCAGATCTTAACTCTGGATGAGACTAAAGTGGTTGAGCACATTTGCAAAAAAGCCCATCTTTTTTTAAAGAGCGGATTACAACTCACTTTTGAGAGGGCTCATTAGCGCTCACTTGGCGCATGTTCGCGTCGCGGCATGCTTGGGCCGGATGCTTCGGCGGAGCGAAGAGGCAGTCGTCGCGGCTGGCCCGCGATCCTTGGCGCAGAGGAGGAGTCATCGCGGCTGCCTTCGGACGCGATGCAGCCGGCCCGCGATGCTTGACCGGCATGCGAGTTTGTGCGGCGGCGGAGAGTCGACAGGGGCCAGCGAACCGCAGGGAGTCGAGATTGCAGAGAGAGGCGAGAGAGACTGAGCATTATGGCGGCGCGGGCTACTTGAGGTTTGAGAGGCCAGAGACTTTTTGCAGAAGGAAATTAAGGGCCCTCTCGAAAAGACTGCGCCGTCTTTTTGCAAAATGGTCCTCAACCACTTTAGACTCTTATCAAAGTTAGATCTAGGGACCAGATCTCTCCACCTTACTTACCCAAGTAGAGGCAGTATGCTTTGGTACTAAGCACTATATACTATATAATATAGTATTAATATATATATACTACTATATATATATAACATTGGCTGCAGATTCCTTTTATCAGAGGTAAATCTAAATAGTTGCTCTTTGTTAGTAATGTGATCAACTTGTTTGAGGATACATCCATAACCAATGTTTGACGCATCAGTTTTAACAATTTTAAATCACTGTGTAATAGCTCGATGTGCACATGGTAGCCTTTTAACATTTAATTTAATTTTAGTATTTTACAGACAACAGCAGTGTGTCGATTTGTCCAAGGGGAAGCATTCTTTTTTAATCTACTATATAAAATGGCAGTGTCGTGTGTAATATTATGATAATAATCTGCTACATAATTCAATGCACCAAGAAACCTTTGTAATTTTTTGGTGTCAGTGATTATGTCTGGAAACTTAGAGGCAAACTCAATGCTTCGGTCAATAGGGATTATTGTCCCTTTGTGAATATTATGACCCAATAATCTAATCCGAGTCTGGAATAATTTCATTTTTAGGGCTGATATAGCCAACCCATTTTAGTCTCTACTAAAACCATCTTTCCAGGCTTTGTATGCACTTTAGCTTTAGGTGCTAACGTGCTTAAAGCTTTGTAATGGATGCGGTATATAATCGCAATTATTTCTGATCCAGGTAAGAATTCTTATCCTTGAGTCTTAATGTTAAGGCTCATAACTGTTAAGATAATAGGATCTGTTAGAGATAAAGATTTGGGTATACATTAAAGTATATTGGTCCATTACATAGACTAGTTTCCATGATGCCCATTAAAGATTGTGTCTAATTTAGACATCTTGCATCTCGTAGTAAGCAGGATAGTAACGATGTGTTAAGTCCTTATAATTTCAAGGGTCTAAATGCTACTTGAATTAATCCAATATGGATATACTTGTATTGCTCTATATAAGGCTTAATATCTTCAGGACTAAGCAATTTAATTGTCTGCTCATATTGATCTACTGTTGTGGTTCTTTCTAATGTCTTGATAGCTATCAATGACTTATAATCAAAGAACCCAATTTTATAGATGTCTTTATTAGGGACATTTGGGATGGACTACTTATTAAGTGATTCGAGCTCAGATGGATATTCTGTCAACTGAGCATTCTTAACTTTTTTACTCATATGATGAGCCATCTTGGAAGATGAGGTAAAGATTACCTCTGACATTAAGGGTTTCTTACGGATTAAATTATGTAAAGTCTAACAAGTAAGGATTTATAATTGAACTTTTTCTTTTTTCTTTTAAAGATAAACAAAAACTCATGATAGCACGTCTGTCAATGATTTACACCACCCTACATGCCTTTACGGCTTCAATGGGAAACATTACGCTACGTGACTTGAGTGACGTCCCACTATCATTTCTTATATATATATATATATTATATATATATATATATATATATATATATATATATATATATATATAGAGAGAGAGAGAGAGAGAGAGAGAAATATGCGGTATGCTTGGTACCAAGCACAAATTTTTGTGCTTGTAGTGATGTGTCACATCCCCATCCACTCACTACCCATGTGAATTTGTTCTCATATATTTGAATGAGTGGAGGGGATTTGAACACCTCACTCCAAACACAACTTTTTATGCTTGGTATCAAGCATACTCATATTCTCATTATATATATATATATATTATATATATATATATATATAATATATATATATATATATATATAATATATATAGTAAGAGCTACGTGACTTGAGTGACATCCACTATCATTTCTTTTAATATATATATATATATATATATATATATATATATATATATATATATATATATAGAGAGAGAGAGAGAGAGAGAGAGAGAGAGTAAAGCTCCTATAAACTTAAGTGAAAAGAGATATTTCTCCACCAACTTTTTTATCCTTTGATTTTGCTTTGAGATTTGTGCTAGACATGAAAGGTATCTTTGAGATGTATGCATTGATTTATATCACATTCTAGCGCAAATCTCAAAGTGAAATCAATGGAGAAAGAAGTTGGTGGACAACAAGCTCCTATCCACTTAAGTTTATGGAAATTTTATTTTATATATTTACACACACGCATACACGCGCGTGCACATACATGTACATACATATGTATACATATCACATGCAAACAAGCACATTGAGACAAATAGACGCTATACATATCTATACACACATATGTCAGTTTCCCATAGGGAATAATTGATATCGCAATCATTCAGCACAATAATATATAAAGAGGTGGAAATTGGAAAAACTTACTTAGCTAGTCAAATCCAACTGGGCGAGTAAGCTGATCTAACCAGTCACTCTTGATAGCCCATTTCAGTAAGTGACAACCAGCCAATGATGCAAATGGATCAAATATTGTTATTATTATTAGCCATGTTTTTTAGATCCAATATTGTTATTATTAATAGCCATGTTTTTTGTTCTTATGTTCTAAAATGGTAATTTATTCAACTTTTGGCATTGCAGGAATCCTTACAAAACTATCAGTTGTTTTGCTAGTGGGATTGCTTGCATTGGCATATCAGGCAATTAATCCTCCACCTCCTAAAATCTGTGGATCTTCCAATGGTCCACCTGTCACATCATCCAGAATTATACTTAAAGATGGAAGGAACCTTTCCTATATAGAAACTGGAGCCCCGAAGGAGACAGCCATGTACAAGATCGTTTTTCTTCATGGCATGAACACCAGCAAACATAGTGCATTTCCCATCTCTCAGGTACTAGCGATCATCTTTGTGTTAATTTTTATTTCTTATTTCCTGGCAATTTTCCTTTATATGTTGATAGTAATGGTTTTTTCAGGAACTGATGGATGAATTTGGGATTTACATGGTGTCTTTTGACCGGGCTGGATATGGAGAGAGTGATCCAGACCCAAATAGGTCTGTGAAAAGCAATGCTCAGGATGTTGATGAACTTGCTGATCAGTTAAATCTAGGTCCCAAGTTCTTTGTTATTGGATTTTCCTTTGGAGGAGAATTAGCTTGGGGCTGTCTCAAATACATCCCTCACAGGTGTGATTCTGATAACATTGGTAATTGCTCAAGTGCTAAGTTTACATTTATTCATGATTTCTGAAACATATAAAACTCTTCCTTGAAGGTGATATTGGCTGAAAATAAATTTTCAAAAGAAAAAGGAAAGTATTCCATGTAGGACCTCAAACATTGCTAGTTTTTAAATGTCAAGTCTAATGCCAATCGAGGGAACAATATCAGTAGATTCTTACAATGATATTCATGTTGGTATATCTGTACAAATCCTAGTTCCTTGTCTGAATGGACTACAGCAGAGATGCCATTTTCAAAATTTCCTTGAAAATCAAAGGAATATAAATCACTGGTGAAGGGACCATACTTAATTTTGGTGCCTTGATATTTGGGTAATTAATCTCTTTCAAGTTATGACCAGTTTGGGGGTGTATAACTTCCATGTTGCTTTCTTTCTTTGCCCTTCTTACAAGAGAAAGAAAGGGGGTAATACCCCATTCCTTTCGTTTTCCATTTATTGTCCCTCTTGAAGTAAATTAAAACTGGAGCTTAGGAGCTGCAAATGTTGGCAGCTCTTATCAAGCTGCTTTAAACACATGTAATTTTTCTGTCTGCGTAGAAATAACTTCTGCAGATTGGTTCTTGAAATCTTTCCCCCAAGGGCCACAACATTAACGGTGATCTGTTCTTTGAGCGAAGTACGTTCCATATGCTATAACTCCATATGTGCTTTCCTCCATTTCTTCTAAGAACGCTCTCTGGAATGGTCACAGACTTGCAGGTGCAGCATTAGTTGCTCCAGCTTTCAACTATTGGTGGCCTAATTTCCCTTCTAATTTATCTAAAGATGCCTTCAGTCAGCTGCTTGTACAAGACCAGTGGGCGTATAGAGTTGCTCACTATGCCCCATGGTTAAGTTACTGGTGGAACACCCAGAAGTGGTTTCCTTCTTCAACTGTTCTAGCACAGGATCCACCTAGTGATATCTTTTCTACCCAAGACAAAGAGATCCTGGCCAAGTTAGCAGGAAGAAATCATCACATCAAGGTACTGAGTTTTTTTCCCAGCATTTTATCTTTAAGTTTTGCTGCGGTAAATTGATTGACATCTCAAAGCATATATATAACCAATGGATGTAAGATCCAGAGAATAGTTAGTTGCACTATTATATAACGAGTAACTTTTGCATTGTGTCATCCATCGAAAGCTCACTCTTTAATTGGAAGGTGCATGGTCAAATCACAGAAATTAACAAATATTGTATGTTTTTTTTTTCAATTTAATGTCGACAGTAATGGTGGAGTTGCTCACATTGCACTTGATCAGTAACATTGGGTTGATTGTAGACACAAAACCTTTGAATTCTGACACACTGCATGACCTACATTTTTTTACATTTGCACAGTAGTAGTGAACAACTTTCAGTTAGCAAATAGCACCTTTTGGATGACTACTAAGACCTGGATCAGTCGTGAAGTGGGCATCAGGTAATTATGAGTTTCCAGTTTACGATCTGCCTACATGTGACCTTTGTTCCAAAAATGATACTTCGACTCGAAGTAGCAACCTGAAAGAGCACAAATAACCAAAACAAAATAATGGCTAGACATAAGTTTCCAGACCCATAATTGACAGAGATGCCCTTTCTGTAGGATGAAATCTTCAGGAGGGCTTTTGAATAACCTCTCTTGAGAGGGATAGAACTTTTTCATTGAAGTTTATACTTGTATTCCTCAGAGAAAATTAACCATGACATCTCTAATTATAATGATTCATCGGAGTTCTTTCCTCGTTCAGTACAATTTTCTCTTAGTTGCTATGTCCTTTAGGTAATGTCATTCTTGATTAAAATTTATTATTATTACTTAATCAAAATGCCACCTTAAAATGGTTCATAGCATCATTCTTATTTATAGGTGCTCTAATTTCAGAGAGAGTAAGTGGTGCATGTGATCCATAGTATTTATGGCGCACGAAAGGAACATCAGTCTTTGGCTTGGTGCATAAATTCTCAATTCTAGTGATCCAAGAGCTGATAATCATTTGGTGCACTATTGCTGCTAGGAACTGGGTGCATTGGACACCTTCTTAATAGAATACCATGTTAAAATGGTCCAAAAGATACCCTGCCATCAACCAAATCAAGTTTAGTTAAAAAAAATCTTCTACTGATGTCTGGTGGCATATGTAAGTCTTACATGTACAACCAATTACATCAATTTTACATAAGCGGTATGCATGCCTCTGATGGCAAAGTATTTTATAGATGCCGGTACATAAAAAAGTCGAGTTACAATTTCCTATTTTCTTTTATACAGAAATGTCACTTAAACCCTCTTAAGTTTGGGGTGTTTTAGAGACCCACGTTTTCAAAATTTTTAACTAACCCCCTAGCAGTGTTAGAGGAACTAGTAAATATACCAAATAGCCTTTTTATTATAATATTCAATTAAATTAAGGGGAATTTTTTAAAAAGGATATTTTTTGCTAAACAATTAGCAAAATCGACCATTTTGCTAATTATTTAGCAAAATCGACCTCTTTTTGGCCAACATGCCAAAAAGAGGTCGATTTTAAAAAATAGCCTGCTCGAAACATACAGGACTAGTAGCCCCGTATGTTTAGTCGCCATTGTAGGCATCGAAAATTGCCTATAGGTCTTCACGAACAGTTCAGTGTTAAAGAGCGACGATGAAAGTCACTATCCGATCCACAGGAGTTCGATTGACGTTGATGAACAATTGAAGTGAATCGACGAACTACGTGAGCTGATAGAATTGCGGAATAACGAAGGCACGGGCGGTATCTGTAGGCATCGAAAATTGCCTATAGGGCTCCACGAACGGTTCAGTGTTAAAGAGCGACAATGAACGTCACTATCCAATCCACAGGAGTCCAATTGACGTCAATGAACGATTGAAGTGAATCGACGTACTACGTGAGTTGATAGGGTTGCGGAATAACGAAGGCACGGGCCAATCAGGAACCCTGCGATGTTCACAAGAAGAACAACGCCCTTCATATCTCGTTCACTCTACAGATAATCCAACCATCGGAGCGGATAGAACTCTTCATTTCGGAACAACGAAGACCCGGGCCAATCGGGAACCCGGCGATGTTCACAAAAAAGGACAACGCCCCTCAAGCCTCATTCATTCTACATGTAATCCAACCATTGGATAGGGTAGAACTCTTCGTCAAGCATCCAACGTACTTGGAATCACTCAAATCCGAGTTCGGACGAAGAATTTACGGCGAAAACAATCAAACATACGCAACGGAGCGTCTCAGACTGAGTTGGGACACCCGGGGTGTCTCGGGAAAGTCGAAACACCCCAAGGGTGTCTAGGAAAAGCCTGGACACCCCAGGGGTGTCTAGGCTTTTCCTAGACACCCCAGGGGTGTCTAGGCACCCTAGGTACTCCCATTGCCTATAAATAGCCCCCTAAGGCCTCATTTTTGAGGATCTGGATTTTTGGAGAAGTTGGCGAAGCCCTGCTGCAGTGAAGAGTGGTCGAGGAGAGGTCTTCATCAGATTCTTCATCACCCGTGCCCTTTCCTTAGTATTACCCTTCGCCGGTAATCACTAAGAAGAGCAGATATCTCGTTTTAGCCGAGATAGACGCTTCAGGCTTCTAGATCTCACGCGGATCAACGAAGCTCTGTCCGATTTTTTTCGGAACAGATCTGAGTGCCAGGTAGTCCACGGATGTTGACGTCCCCGTCACAGGCAAAAGACCCATGCAAGCAGAAGACCGATAAACGATCTCTGCGTTTGTTTTGACGAGAGTTGTAACTTTTGTTTTCATTGTGTAAAAGTCTTATAAAAAGACAATCTTTTTTTGATTTCATTGTAACGACTAAAGTTGTAATGAATACAGCAATGAATACAACAATTTTCGATGCAAACAATGGTGTTCTAGATTTAATATTTTTGTTAGATCTAGACATTTCGATTTGTGGGATATTATAGATAAAACTTATATCGTACCCACTACGGAGAAATCCAAGTGGAGTAAAAATGATCATAGAATGTTTACAATGAATAAGCTCTTGTTAGAATTTTTACTAAATGCTTTTGACTCATCTATTTCTAACAAGTTTGTTCATTTTAATAGTGCTTACACTTTATGGAAATTCATTGAAGCACATCAAGAGAACTTAGAAGCAATCCGACAAACTTTAGAGGATTCTTCTTTAAGTTCACGTGGAGCATCATGCACACGGCCACTAGGCGATAGCCCTAGTGAGGTTTGCGAGTTCGAATCCATTAATGATTTTTCTAGTGATGAACTTGCTTGTGCATCTGAAAAGTTATTGCATGCCTATAACAAATTGCATCATACCTTTTTAGAGTTAAAAAGCAAGAATGTAGAATTAAAATCCGATCATGAGGAGCTAGTGTCAAAATTGGATGTCATTGTAAAAGAAAATACCATGCTTAAAGAAAACAATGACATGTTAATTTTGGAAAATAAAAAATTAACCACATCTATAACTAGCTTTTCTCATGAAAAAGATAATATCATATTAGAAGTAAAGAACATAAAAAATAATACTGCTTCTTTTATAAATGACTATTTATGTTCTACTTCTAATGTTAATGCTAATATGCCTAATGATGAGTTGAATAATGTTAAAAACCGTATTTTTTCTTTAGATTCAACTCTAACTACGTGCATTCACAACCATATGAGGCATGTGAATATGTGTGCTAAGTCTTATGCCAATCATCCCACACATCATGCACACATATATAGCAAAGTTTGCAAATGCTCTATTTATGATCGTAAAGGCCATTTATCTAAATTTTGCTATAATGCACAAAAATCTAAAAATGTTAATATTAATGCTTCTTGTGCATCTCATAAGGCTTCTTCATCACATGCACATGTACATGCACATACTCATCATGTTCATCATAAACATGCACGTGCGTTTAAATGTGATCTTTGTAGTCGTTTTGGCTATTTGGCAAAATTTTGCTTTGATTTGAAAAAAACTTCACCTTTGTCAAATGATTTTTGTTCGCTGGGAAAACTGTTGTCTTTTTCATTGAAATAATCGTCATCTTGGGTTACAAAAGATCCGG
>NC_033797.1:17115785-17127058 GCF_001876935.1 Asparagus officinalis
CTATACGAGTTGTTGCGCCTCTCGAAAGAAACCAGGGAAGCTTTACAAAAAACTTTGGCTGATTCTGAGGTATTCCTCACACAGGTCAAGCCAGCTCCTGAAGAGCCAGAGTCGTCAGTGCAGCATTGCAATCTGGCAGCCACAAAATTCCCTTGCATCGCTTTCACAAAAGAAGATATGCAAGTCAGGAATTCAAAGCATGATAGGCCTCTATATTTCACCGGATATATTGGCTCGAGCATGGTCAACCGGATCCAAGTCGATCCGGGTTCCGCTGTTAGCATCATGCCACTTCGATTGATGTACCACCTCGGAATTCCCGCTAACAAGTTAGCCTCTACAGGAACGGTTATCTATGGTTTCAACACAAGCGGGTCACGACCGTTGGGAAAAATCCGGGTGAAGTGTCAACTCGGAGATCTGAAGTCTGAAGTCACCTGCTATGTGATCGATGCGGAGACTTCCTATAACTTACTGTTGGGTCGTCCATGGATCCACGGTAATCTTATAGTTCCCTCCACCCTCCATCAGTGTTTGAAGTATGTCGACACTAATGAGGAGGTCAAGACGGTGGTCGCGGATAAGCAACCATTCAAGGGGTTAGAAAATTACTTTACTGACTCCCTTCTTTATGGTGCCGAATCCGAAACTGAACCATCGGCCCATGGCACGGACAGCGGAGAAGAAGCTGATACCGAAGCCGGACTCGATTATAGTGAAGGTCTTGTACTAAATGACGTTGAACCTCTTGTAATCGATCTTGACGGTGATGAATCGTCGGATGAATGTTGTAACTGGCAACTTGCCGATGAAATAATAAATCATGATTTAGAGTACTTGCATTGTCTTGATGATGTAATGCAGAAATTGTACGCCGACCCTAGTCTACATATGCCACTTCGTTCGTCCTGTACAACGATGAAACACCTCCAAGATTCAGGCGGAACAACTGTGATCTTACCCGCAAAGACAGGGGGTGAAAAAGAGATAGTTTTTGGAAAAGGAGAATCATCCCCTACTCCAGATAATTTCTTGGACAGTAATTCGGACGAAGAAAAACCCGGGCGACATTTCTCTCGGTACAGTTCGCAAGCGAATGATTATATGGCGAACCGAGGTTATGACCTCTCACTCGGTGAAGGTCTTTATTTTGGTCAAGGTATTAGGGTTCCACCCCGTCCTGCCTATGTACCAAAAGGAAAACCAGATAATTATTACAGTCGTAATAGGGGTCTGGGTTATGCTTCATCATCCGATGACGATTATGGCCAACAGATCATTAACCAATTAATAGATAGGAGCGGACATTCATCCGACACCTCGAATTGGGATTCTGATGTGAGCATTGGAGAAAAGTTCAAAAGTCTCATGTCGAACATGGCGACAGTTGATCCTTCCACAACCGAAGAGGACGATTAATTACCCACTTCGGGACTCGACCCAGATGTAGCAATGCATAGCCTTAACATTAAACCGGATGCCAAACCTGTCAAACAACAACAAAGACGGTTTCGTCCGCAGATTATGGAAGCGATAGAAGCTGAAGTCAAAAAGCTAATTGATTCGGGATTTGTCAGAGAAGAACAACATCCTGAATGGTTAGCCAATATTGTTCCAGTCCTAAAAAAGAACGGAAAAATCAGAATCTGCATTGACTTCAGAGATCTGAATACTGCCTGTCCCAAAGATGACTTTCCTCTACCGATTACGGACGTCATCATTGACAACACATGCGGGTTTGAAAGAATGTCATTCATGGGTGGATTTTCGGGGTATAATCAAATCAAGATGCATCCAGACGATGAAAAGCATACAACATTCAGAACGCCCCTTAGTGTCTTTTGTTATACTGTTATGCTATTTGGTTTGAAGAATGCCGGTGCAACATACCAACGAGCAATGACAAAGATCTTTCAAGAGCACCTTCGAAAGACTGTCGAATGCTATGTTGATGACCTGGTCGTTAAGAGTCGTGATAAAAACGACCATATTAATGATTTGAAGACGATGTTTGAGCTTATGGGAACTCATCAACTGAAAATGAACCCGACTAAATTCTTCCTTGGAATGTCCAGCGGTAAATTCCTCGGGTTCGTCGTCACCACAAAAGGTATTCATATTGATCCTGATAAGGTGAAGGCGATAAACGAACTGCAGCCTCCAAGAAATCTTAAAGAACTCAGAGGATTGCAAGGTCGATTGGCATATATCCGTCGGTTTATATCGAACTTGTCCGGAAAATGTCAACCGTTTTCCAAACTCGCAAAGAAAGGCGTGTCGTTCATTTGGGATGAAGCATGTCAGAAGGCATTCGAAGATATCAAGAAATATCTAGCGAATCCACCTATTCTCGTTGCACCGAAATCAGGCAAACCGTTTTTGATTTATGTCAAAGCGACGAGCCATTCGTTAAGTGCATTACTTGCACAAGACGACGATAAAGGTCACGGACAAGCTATGTATTATCTGAGTCATACATTGGTAGGAGCTGAGTCTCGTTATCCAATGATTGAGAAGGAATGCCTCGCTTTGGTATTCGCGATTCAGAAAATGCGACATTATTTAGTCGGACAGACGATTTATGTCATTTCCAACATAAATCCCGTCCGAGTGTTCATGACCCAACCGGCTTCCATGAATTGGCGTTTGGCCAGATGGGCTTTACTCTTATCGCAATATGACTTGTACTTCAAACAGCAGAAATCTGTTAAAGGACGAGCTATTTGCGACCTTCTGGCAGAAAACCCTACGAAGGATGTAGTCGAATTGTACGACGACCTGCCAGATGAAACTCACGAAGTTAATACCACCTCACATCAACAAGTGTGGCAATTGTACTTCGATGGGGCTTCCCGATCAACCAACGTGGCAAGTGCACCCGGATGTTCTAAAATCTCCTCAGGAGTGGGGGTCGTTTTAGTTTCCCCGGAAAAGCACGTCTTGCCTAGAGCATATTCACTGACCGAACCATGCTCTAATAACGTGGCTGAATACAATGCCTTAATAATCGGACTTAATTTCGCCAAAGAGCTGGGGGTCGAATACCTTGAGGCTTTTGGAGATTCTCAACCGGTAGTTAATCAAATACGAGGAGAGTATGAAGTCAGAAATCGAGACCTGATTCCATACCACCAGGTGGGCATTGAAATGGCAAGCTCGTTTGAAGAATTTTTCATCGAGTACGTTCCGCGTCTCCAAAACACATACGCAGACGCATTGGCAGCATTGTCAGTATCCTTGGCTCAACCTCCCGAAACAGAGCAATTGATTACAGTGAGGACTCACCAGCTCATTGTTCCAATCTACAATTCGAACGCTAAAGAAGTATACTCAACTGGAGTTGAACACGAAGTTCGAGATTGGCGCTTTCCCATTATCGACTACGTCTTACATGGTATATTTCCTAAATATGTAAGAGAAAGGGAATCGATTCGGCGAAGAGCGCCGAGATTTTATTACAACGCCACAGCACAAATGTTGTATCGACGATCGTATGATGGTCTTTTACTTCGTTGTCTATCCGGCAAAGAAGCGGAACGAGCACTCAAAGAGGCACATAATGGGATATGCGGTGCACATCAGCCCGGTCCTAAACTCTGTGATCGACTTAGGAGAATCGGGTATTATTGGCCAACTATGGTAAAAGACGCAGTCGACTACGCACGACAATGTGAAGCGTGTCAATTGCATGCAAATTATATGCACATACCCCCTGAATATCTACATCCTTCGGCGACATCATGGCCGTTCGAAACTTGGGGAATGGATATAGTAGGTCCAATTTTTCCGCCTTCGGTTAAAGGAGACCGTTTCATTTTGGCAATCACCGATTATTTCTCGAAATGGGCGGAAGCAGTTCCACTTAGAGAAGTAAAAACGACTGATGTTATCAAATTCATCAAACACCATATCATATATCAGTATGGTGTGCCAAGACGAATAGTGCACGACAACAGTCCTCAATTCGTGAGCAACGCATTTATCAAATTCTGCGGTAAATTCGGGATTAAAGACGTTTCGTCGACTGCTTATAATCCTACAGCTAACGGATTGGCCGAAGCTTTTAACAAGACTATCATCAAAATTCTGGCAAAATTGGTGAAAACCAATAAACGAGATTGGGATGACAAACTCGGCGAAGCTCTCTGGGCTTATCGTACAACTGTCTGCACGCCTACCGGAGCCACCCCGTATGCTTTAACGTATGGGTGTGAAGCCATCCTTCCATTGGAGATACAGATTCCTTCCCTCCGTATCGCTCTTACAACGGGAATGACGACGGAAGAACATCATCAGAAACGTCTCGAAGAATTAGAGATGTTAGATGAGAAACGCTTGGAAGCTCAACAACAAATCGAGTTTTATCAAGCTAGAATTTCTCGGGCTTTCGATAAAAAGGTCCGACGACGAAGCTTTAAAGAAGGAGATCTAGTCCTCGCTGTTCGAAGACCTATGATTCCCACTTCCAAAAAGAAAGGAAAGTTTGAACCTAAATGGGAAGGACCGTTCGTGATAGAAACAGTCTATTCAAACGGTGCATATCGCCTAGTTACTCAGGATGGTAACAAATTGATGATGCCAATAAATGGAAAGTTCCTGAAAAAGTATTATCCGTAATACATTCAAGATAACCTATGTAAAACGGGAAGTTCCCAGAGAATCTTGTATAGGATATTTCAGGATAACCCGATATCAGTTGATCATTTTAAATGAAGACTGATCATATGAATAATTTATTCTTAGTTGTTATAAAAATAATTAAGATCCTCATGTTACTTTTGTTGAGATGAGATTTAATCACAATTAATCTTTCCTCACAAAACCCCTCACCGATCAAATCGATCGACGAATGGTACACCAAAATCCGTCATGGATTAAAGTTATTTAAATTCCCACATTTTATCTGGTCAAACCTTAAATAGTTAAGACCACAACCAAAATCCCCTCTCGATTCCTTCAATGAATGAGTTTCCCACAAATTAAGCGATCAAACATTCCTACAGTTAGGATCGTCTCAAAACCCCCACTTGGTCAAACCTTACTACAGTTAGGACCACAGCCAAAATCTCCTTTCGATTCATTTCTTTTGCGAACGAAAGGTCCACTTTTGAATTGAGTAATCAAACCTTATGACAGTTAGGATTATTCAAACCAATCCAGATTCTCTAAGTGGAGATTCCACTTTGAGTTTCCTTTTCACCAGGAGATAGAATATAAAATTCTTCTTCTCCGATTCTGGGTTTATCTCTACCAACAAACAAGAGACCAGGAGATAGAATATAAAATTGTTCTTCTCCGATTCTGGGTTTATCTCTACCAACAAACAAGAGATCAGGAGATAGAATATAAAATTCTTCCTCTCCTATTTTGGGTTTATCTCTACCAACAAACAAGAGACCAGGAGATAGAATATAAAATTCTTTTTCTCCGATTCTGGGTTTATCTCTACCAACAAACAAGAGATCAGGAGATAGAATATAAAATTCTTCCTCTCCTATTTTGGGTTTATCTCTACCAACAAACAAGAGACCAGGAGATAGAATATAAAATTCTTTTTCTCCGATTCTGGGTTTATCTCTACCAACAAACAAGAGATCAGGAGATAGAATATAAAATTCTTCTTCTCCAATTCTGGGTTTATCTCTACCAACAAACAAGAGACCAGGAGATAGAATATAAAATTCTTCTTCTCCGATTCCGGGTTTATCTCTACCAACAAACAAGAGATTGAGAAATGGAATATATAATTCTTTTTCTCTCCAATTCTGGGTTCATTTTCCTGTATAGGAAATATAACCTACTCTCGTTCCAAAATCCATGTTGTTCATACATGGGGGAAGTTATCTCTATCCCTTATTAGAGATAAGCCTACATCTAACACATGTAGCCTACATATTCAATATGATAGTTCAAAGTCTAAAAGAGTTTAATTCTTTTAGCACAACGTTATATGTGAAACGGACTTAGATAATTCACATACTAGCCCGACTCAAACGATAGTCGGTAAAGGCATATCAAATCCGTTGATGGCTGAGGATTTGCCAAAAATCCTATAAATATTATGATTATTTACTCTAAACAAGAATGAGTAGTCATAATAAAATCTCAATAAACAAGAAAGTTCACTGTATTAACCAAAAGAGTTCAAATAAAACAGCATAAAAAAAATAAACGTATGTTCTCAAAATTACAATAATTTGTAATGGCGGAGTTCATTTTCTAATTGGGAAAGCCTTGTCGCATAAGCCAGTTCGAGCTCAGGTATCAGATTGGCTTTAAATTTCCTTTCATCGATGCTGCGGATTTTGGCGGCTTCTTGTTCCTTGTCAGCAAAAATTTTGTCTTGAAGATTCAGTTGCCGTAATGTACGTAATCACCTCAGCTTGAGTTACCTCCGCTAGATCAGATTCCAAAAATTCACAAGCATCCTTAGCTTCGGCAATTTGCTTTTCTAAATGAGCTATCTCTGCCCGACGCGACTCCAAATCACGATACATGTCTACCTTTATTTGTGCCTTCTTGGCAGCACTCACCTGGAGTTGATTGATGCGAGTTTTCAGTACTTGAAGTTCAATTTCAACGGATTTCTGAGAATCACGCCATGCCTGTAGCCTCAAGTCCGTTTGAGAAGCGATGTAAGAAGGTGCGCCATTAGCTCGAAAGTTCTGCAACTGTTCAATGTGATGTTTCAGATCGACCAAATAGGCTTCAATGGAGTTAGACAATTCAGTGCACCCCTGTTCTTTAATTCCTGATACATGGCGGTCGAGAGACTTCCTGAAAAGTTCAAATGGTGAACCTTTAAGAAGAATTCGATCAACCATGGCGTTTAAGAAAAGAATGAAGCTTTGGATGTCAATGCAAAGGGCAATTTTGTCCGGATCTTCATCTGCCAATAAAGCTCGAATGCAATCGGACAATGATGAAGAAAGATCTGCAAAGAGAAATAGATATAAAATATACACGTTCGCATACGGCAATGAGTAGAATTATCCCAAATTCAAAGTGTGATTACCTTGACTTGTCGAGGCTGAGACCTGCTCCACGACATCCGAAGTTTGTGTAGAGGTAATGCTGGGCGGTGGATTCATTACGTCAAGCTGTTGTTCAATTACAATTCTTGACGACTTCGGGTCTAAGTCGCCAAGATCTTGAGGAACATGTTCTGTCAATGAGAAAAGAATGAATAAACACTCCGCAAGTATTAATCTAACTGGGAAGCACAATTAGATAAGACGTACCAAGTTGAGCTGAGGTAGCAGGAGGTTGCTCTTCTACCATAACATTCGACCCTCCTACTTCATGATCCACTGGAATCGGAGTGAAAGGCACAACAGGTCCAGCTTCGACAATAGCGGAAGTCGAAGGAGCAGTGGCTGGTGGTTCAACTTCAGCTGGGGGACTTGCCAGAAGTAAGAAACCCAAACCTTCAGGTTGATCACATTCACCAATGACGGTAGATGCATCAACTTTGTTGGTTGGTCCTACGTCTAAAATTCTTATTTCAGTCCCCCAAGAACAATAAAAGATGAAAGCACAGTTGAAAACTGGAGTCTAAAAGGGTATACCTTTTGATACACCTACTTCAGCTGAATCAACTCGCGTAGTTGGTCCTGCAGTAGCGGATGGAACCGGAGTTGATAGTATATCGGAGATCTCCTGGTGTACATCTTCAGAAATGTCAAGATCGAAGTCTCGCTCATCGAAATCTCCGATACCCATATCATGGGTAAGTTCTATGTCTTTCGGTTCGTTGACAGGGATGTCTATTAAGCAGAAAAATCTGTCAACATATATGCAAGAAATATGAAAGAATCAAAACAAATAAAGTGAGATTACCTTCAACAATAGTTGCGGGATTAGCAGCGCTACTACCCGCACTCACCTCCTTTAGTTTAACTAAAAGAAGATAAAGCGCACAAGTTAGTAGGAGAGGAACACGTTCTGATTCACTTATCTTCCGAAAATGTCCCCCAAAGGAGAAAACATCAGTACCTGTATCTGCGGTTGGCGAGGTCGATGTGGTGGCTGGAGGAGGAACACTTCACTCATCGCTTTTTGCACCTGTTGAGTGAAGCTGGACTCATCAACATCCATTAAACCCGGAGAAGAAGGCTCGGGCACGATTTCCCCTTCCTCTTCTGGCTCAGCTATAATGGCAAAGAGAGAAATAAGACGCTATATTCAAAGATAAAAAAAAAAAGAATGAGATCTTACTCCCTCGATCAATCGGAAGATCCTGAGTAAACTCTTCTTCAGGCAACGAGGAGAGTTGACGTTGTCGATGAGCCATCTTCTTAACCCTTTTCGATACACGAGAATCTCGAGGAATTTCGGAGCTCTCATGGCGAAACTTGGAACGCAGTTCAGACCCTTGAACAGGGCTAGGTTGAACTTCAGAAGAGGCAGAAGATCGGGATCTCTTTCTGCTAACAAGCGGGGTGGCATCTTCCTCTTCTTCTTCTTCTTCCTCTTCAAGCGCAGACCATCTGACTGTCATCTTGTTAGAAGACGATAAGGGAATATTCTTCTCCATCATTCGAATACCCTTAGAAGGAGCACCGGGTGATTTGGGTGAAGAAGCTCGACGAGTCCTGTGAGCCACGGGAGACAGAGGGACATCAGCCTCTGCTTCATTTCTACTCTCATCCTCTTCACTGGATGTTTCAAAGTCGTCACTTTCTTCGGAATCAGCTACTTGTTTTCCTTTGCGGGAAGATGTAGCAGGTTCCTTTCTTTTTTTAGATACAATTCTCCGAACCACAGCCTCGGATTCCAGTTCGGAAAGCTTCTTCTTCGCAAGAGGAGTGTTGGCGGCTAAAATCCACCGGCAATAAACAAAGGTCGTGTGGAGTTCAGGCTCAGCAACAGGCAGACTAAATTGAGCTCCAGTACAGCCGACAACATTCCAGAACCAGGCTCGTACTCCATCAATGAGGCCTCCGCAGGTTATCAACCATCTGTTGGGGTTCCCGACGTACAGTTGATCGTAACCAAATTGTCGCGCAAAACGGCAAGGAAAATAAGGCTCAACCCTGCAAAGGTTCTTCGACCGGAAGACATTATAGCCTGGGCGAATGTTCATGAGCCAGTGGAAACTACCCATGTCGAGAGAGGTCCTGTCAGCCCCAGGCATCTCCTCATCAACAAGAGTGTCATTATAGGCACCAGAAAACTGAGGGAAACACTTGTAGAATTCCCAGCATTTGGCATTCTTGAACTGCCTCACCCGGTCAGCCCACGGTCGGGAAGGATATAACCACTTACATCCTTCTAAGAGCTGCAGCAAGGGGATTTCTGGATCAGACCCGTCAGGTGCTGACATCATGTCCGCTCGATGGAGAACTAGCCACGCCATTAAATATGTGTACGGCAGTTCGACACTCGACAATGGAATTTTAATTGAAGGCTCGGCACCCACTTTGGTAAAGGTGTTGGCTAGGTTACGCAAACCGCTATGGAGGTCAGCAATCATAGCGGAGAGTAAGGATAACCTACCTCCAACGGCTAGTTGCACGGCGGGAAGAAGAACCTCAAGAGGAAGCGCCTCGGAAGATTGATGCGGCACTACACATTTCTTTAGCCATATGGCCAGATAACCAGCAAGAAGAGTCGCAGGCTTCATTCTTTTAGTGGCTTGCCACAAGAAGGTGCTGAATTTAGTGCCCTTAAGAAAACCGCCTTCAGATGACTCGGTTCTATAAGATTGGGCATTAATCTTCGTAATCAGCCTGTTAACGTCCGAAGGGGTCAGAATCGGTGATTCGCAGACAGCTTCACCGGTCGGGCTCTCGAGATTCTGAAACAAATAGTCAGCGAACTGTTTTAAACTGACTCGAGCTGCCTTCTTACTCTTTACTTCAATCTTGGCTATCGCTATTTGATAGTGACAAGTTAATTCCCAGAGTATGTCATAAGCAGGAGAGCCAGCCTTCTTCATCTTCATGAGCTGACGATTGTTGGGAAAATATTCTTGATAAGGAGTGTTCCCCAATGGCAGTCCAGATACTTGCATCATTTCGTGGAGCGGAAGCCCTAACTCCCCATACTTGGTAAGAAATGTATTGGCCTCCGGAATATAAGACTCAAACAAAGCAAGGAAATGATCTACGCTGACTGGAAGACCATGCATGCTGGCTCGGATCGGAGCATATAACCCCAAATTCCTTAACTCTTGATCCCAACGATTGAGTACATACTTGGTCATCCTAGCCCACCATTTGTCGGGAAGAGAATGAACCCATCCATAACATCTAAATTTCGGAATGGGGAGTTCTCGGCCAACCCGAGCGAGCCTATTCTTTACGGTATTGGCCCTTATCATCAGTTCGTTCTGAGGCCCGCTATCTGGTCCAAATATCCCTGGGTGAAGGCCACGGACATTATGCCTGCCAATGGAGCCAGGAGCACTGACATCTTTGCCAATAAATCCACAATGGATATGCTCATGGTCTTCTGTTAGATGCCACGCCATTTTTCTCAAAACAGCAAGATTCCTTAATTGCAGAATTGAATATTGACGAGGGAATGGAGGAAGAAATAGAAAAGCACCTTCATGCTCATTCAACCAAAGTTCAGAGCCACGGCAGAGATTGTCTGGATCTTCTATCGAATCTCCGAACAGATAGTCAGGCTTCTTCAACGGTTCGGTAGAATCTCTAGTTGGAGTTAAGGGCGAGTCGGTCAGCAAAGCACGCAGAGTGCGGCGACCTCCCTCGCGAATCAACTCCGGAACATTATTATCACAATCTTCACTAAATTGGCGGGCCTCTCTAACCAGAAAGTCGCCGCGAAAGGAGGCGTGAAGAGTACCACTCTGGCCTGGGTCCTCTCTATCAGAGAAGGCAACAGAGGGAAAGGGGACTACAAAGAAAAGTTGGAAAACAATTGTGTAAAAGAGGCTAAACAGAACCTCGCTCTAAGTGACCGCGGCACCATTTACTGTCGTGCGTTACCGCGGCAGGGTATGTTGCCGCGTTCAGCCGCGGCAGCACGTACTGCCGCGGTAACTAAACAGCGGCCTTTGATTTTGAAAAGGCACAAGTTCGACGAGAACTCGCACCTTGACTGTAGTACATGTCTTGATTGAACAAGATATGTGTTTTTAAAGCGTCAATCCTCTCGATGGAGGATGTCAACTCTTCCCGAATGCCTCTCAAAGGAGGCAAACGAGGTTATACGTGCAAAAACAGTAGTTTTGAAAGGGGGAAGTGTTGAAAACTCACCTCCAAATGAAGCGGCAGCGGCCTCCGTCTCTTCAGATGCGGGGACTG
>NC_033797.1:17128058-17164887 GCF_001876935.1 Asparagus officinalis
GTACTGTGAGGATTCGGATGCATGATGGAGTAGTCCGTGAGTTGAAGGAGGTGAGATTCGTTCCTTAACTTAAGAAGAATCTTATCTCAGTTGGGCCTTTGGAGGCGAAGGGATTCAGGGTGACCTTTGAGGATGCTGTAGCGAAGGTTACTAAGGGATCTTTGGTGGTGATGAAGGGAGTCCGCAGTCATAATTTATACTATCTTAAGGGGAGCACCGAGATTGACCAGGTTGCTTCGGCTATTTCAGAGGCGGACATGAGCAGACTTTGGCATTACAGGTTAGGGCACACAGGAGAGAAGTCACTGTAGGCTTTGTGCAAGCAGGGGCTATTAAAGGGAGCCAAGAGTAGAAAGATTAAGTTCTGTGTGCAATGTATTCTTGGCAAGAAGACGAAGGTGAAGTTCGGGATGGTCATTCATAGGACGAGGGGCATCTTGGACTACGTGCACACAAATATTTGGGGTCCCACCAAGACGGCATCACTTAGTGGTTGACATTGGTTCGTCACATTTGTTGATGACTATTCTAGGCGTTGTTGGGTGTACACCATGAAGCATAAGAGTGAAGTCCTAGATTTGTTTGTGGAGTGGAAGAAGAGATTGGAACTGCAGACTGGGAGAAAGATCAAGACGTTGTGATCCGACAATGGCGGCGAGTATACTTCAGACCCCTTTCAGCAGCTATGTCGAGACGAGGGCATAGAGAGGCACTTCACAGTTAGTCATACACCATAGCAGAATGGGGGTGGCAGAGAGGTTAAATCGGTCTTTACTAGAGAAGATTCGATGTTTATTGGCGCATAGTGGTTTGGAGAAGATCTTTTGGGCTGAGGCACATTCTTATGCGAGCCACCTCATTAATAGGCTGCCTTCATCTGCGATTGAGGGGAAGACCCCTATGGAGATGTGGTCGGGAGAGACAGCACATGACTATGACCAGCTTAAGGTATTTGGTTGCCCTGCATATTATCATGTTAAAACTGATAAGTTGGAACCTCGAGCTAGGCAGGCCATATTTGTAGGATTCAAGCGTGGTGTCAAGGGATACAAGCTTTGGGATCCAGTTGATAAGAAGATTGTGCTGAGTAGGGACGTCACATTCGATGAGGCTTCTATCTTGAAGCTTCCCAGCTCTCATCAGGTGGAGAGCAACCCGACAGATAGTACAGTATCCATTAGAGTGCCGACTGAGGTGACGCCAGGCGAGCACGACGGTGATGCGGAGGATACGGGTACTCATGAGCAGGATCAGGGACCGACGGCTCAGGTTCAGGATTCTATTGAGGCACAGAGATAGAGGAGAGACATACGGGTGCCAGCACGGTATGCCGACACAGTTGCATATGTACTTCCGGTGGAGAGTATCGATGAGATGGTGCCTACTACATTCAGAGAGGCCGAGCGGAGTTCGGAGGCTGATTCGTGGCAGGTGGCTATGCAGGAGGAGATAGAGTCCCTTCATAAGAACGATACATGAGAGCTTGTTGAGCTTCCAAAGGGGCGGAAGGCGATTGGGTGCAAGTGGGTGTACACGAAGAAGGAGGGCATTGAGGGCACTCCAGTGAGATTCAAGGCTAGGTTGGTTGCGAAGGGCTATGCACAGGAGGAAGGTATTGATTACAATGAGGTTTTCTCTCCGGTGGTGAAGCTGTTTGTGGAAAATTTTGCAATAAGAAAATGAATGAAAGAACTATATTTGATTTTATTCTCTCTAACTGCTTAGAAAAAGAATGTTTACAAATCTCTCAACTCTCGATTACAATTGGATTTTCTGATTACAAAAGAGAGGAGAATGATCTAGATTCTCCCCTTTGTTTAAAACTAGGTTCTTCAACGTGGCGATGAGATGCCTCCCTCGAATGCTCGCGTCGAGTTTGCTTCTCGTTGACGATCCGACATCTTGTTTCACTGGAACATGGTCTTCTCCTCACGATTTGACATTATGGAGAACTCTGAACGAGTTTGAAACTCTATGAAAGAGTTAATTTAACCAAAATCGGTCTATAAGCCAAAGATGAAGAAAGCTCCTGTTGCCGAATATTGCTGAGGGATGACGTTAATCTCCTCAAAAGCCTGCCCAAGGATCTTTCCTATTGCTGCCAAGAAGTTCCAACAGACCGAACCCTTGAACTGAATTGATTTTTAGTTATTTATAGGGGATTGAGAGGTGTAACCGCCCCCTTAATTCGCTCCTAAGTGGGGCTAATGGGATGTAACCGCCCCTTAAATCACTCCTGTGTGGAGTTGTGATCCCCTCAGATCGTGGTAAACGGTTTTGAAACCGTTCAGCTTGTGTTTGAACGAGTCAAACGCAAATCCTGCATTCTGGAATGAAATCTGCGTTTGAACGCAGCGTTTGGAGGCTCAGACGAAGCGTCTTGTTGGAAGCTATGTTGGCAGTTTGTTGGAAGCTGCGTTTGCGGCTGAATATGAGCTGCGTTGGCGGTCGAATCTGAGCTGCATTTGCAGCTTTTGGAGTTGCGTTTGCAGCTTTTGGAGCTGCGTTTGAGCTGCGTTCGTGGCTATGAATGCGGCACATCTTGATGCTGGTACGCGGGAAGGACTTCCACGACTTGATTTGAAGAGACCGTCGATTTGTAGTCTCTTTTTGTCGAAGTGTTGCAAAGATCGTCATTTTGTAACGATTTGTAGTCTCTTTTTGTCGAAGTGTTGCAAAGATCGTCATTTTGTAATCTTTACTTTAGCTCTCTGATATGTGAGAGTCGTCAGATTGTAACTCCCGATGTTGATTGTGGAGGCTGTTGATTAGAGCTTTCATTAATTGTTGTGAAGGTCATCAGATTGTAACATTCATCGATCCACGTGAAAGTCTTCAAATTGTAGCATTCTGGAAGTCGTCAGATTATAACTTCCATCATCGGTGTTTGATGGGGATCAGCTATCTATTGTGATTTTTAGACAGCCTACAATCCCCCCTCCAAAGTTTTCGAAAGTTCGCGGTTGACTGGGACGAATTTTCGGAATACTTTGGATCTCAACTCTGATCTTGGAGCTGTTGATTCCTTGTGGTAAAGGATTTGTTCTCTGCACTTGCTTCGAAGGCATCATGGTTGAAGGGATTTGCCACGTAGGTACTGTGTGAAGGTATGCGCCATAATCCTGCTTCTGGAATGTGGGGGTGAGCCCTGCATTTTGAATTTAAGATGCGGGTCTCACCCTTGCATGTTGAATTTGGAACACGGGTGTGACCTCGGCGTTCGGTTTTTGCATCGCGGGTCTGACCTCAACGTTTTGACTTAAGACATGGAAGTGGCTTCCGTGCATTTTTGACTAAGTCTTTGAGACTTGTCTTTAGCTCATCTGTTTTAAGTCTCGGCTCACATCCATTAAGCTGATGGACCTGCAAACGTGCATAGGATTTTTGGCAAACCCTCAGCCATCAACGGATTTGATAAGCCTTTACCGACTACTGTTTGAGTCGGGCTAACATGTGGATTGTCTAAGTCCGTTCCACATGTAACGTTGTGCTAAGAGAATGAACCCTCTTAGACTTGATGCTATGATTCTGAATACATAGACTTTGTTATTTTCACGGGAAAAGACTAACCGGTAGCGTGTGTTAGGCATAGGCTTATCTCTAATTAGGGATCGAGATAAAGTCCCCCATGCGTGTGAGGCATGGATTTTGATGTCCTTTTCATGGTAAAAGACTAACCGGCAACGCGTATTAGGCGTAGACTTATCTCTAATTAGGGATCAAGATAAAATCCCCCATGCGTGTAAAACATGGATTTTGGCATTATTAATAACAACCTGCTATGATATTGAATACGTAGGCTTTGTTATTATTTCTTCCTGTGTTATTTGAAACACTGAAAAAAGTTGGAAGCGCCAGACGTGTAATATTAACTTGGCATGAATTTCCACTTAGAGTGAAATTCAGAAATTTTCTTCACTATCTTATCACTAGGATAATTCCAGAAAATATTTAATCCGCTGGGGATTTTATAATGACAACTTGCTATTCTTGTTGAAAAAGGATTAACAAGTTCATTGGGGGGTTTGACTGTTAGAGGTGTGATGTTAACCTAACAATATTTTTATGGACCTATCGCTCCGTTGATGAGAGTCGATAAGTGGAAAATATTGCGATCGGAGCAACTTTGAGGACCTATCGCTCTATTGACGAGAGTCGATAAGTTGATTTTGTCAGAGGTGTTTGATATTAACGTGATAAGATTGTGTTGCGATTGGAGTAACTTTGTGGACTTATCACCCTATTGATGAGGATTGATAAGTGCGTTTTTGTCAGAGGTGTGATGTTAACGTGACAAGATTGTGTTGCGATTGGAGCAACTTTGTGGACTTATCATCCTATTGAAGAGGATTGATAAGTGGATTGTCAGAGGTTTGGTGTTAACATGACGAGAATTTGTTGCGATCAGAGCAACTTTATGGACTTATCATCCTATTGAAGAAGATTGATAAGTGAATTTTGTCAGAGGTGTGATATTAACGTGACAGGAAGATGTTGCGATCAGGGCAACTTTGAGGACCTATCGCTCTATTGAGGAGAGTTGATAAGTTGGAAGTGTTGCGATCAGAGCAACTTTGAGGACCTATCGTTCTATTGACGAGAGGATTGATAAGTGGGTTTTGTCAGAGGTTTAGTGTTAACGTGACAAGATTTGTGTACTTGTGATTGTTTGTTGGAAATTTGATGTAAAAAGACAATGAAAGAAAATTTCGAACTTGTATTTCTCTCAAACTCAGTTACAATTTGGATTCCGATTACAAAAGAGAGGAGAATGAATTTGATTCTCCCCTTTGTTTAAAACTGGGTTCTTCAAGGTAGCGATGGAGTGCCTCCTTCGATTGATCTCGTCGAACTTGCTCTCCGTTGACGATCCGACCGTCCTATCTCACGAAACCGATTGAATTGAACGCTGAACGAGTTAAGAACTCTGATAAGAGTTGTTGAAAACCGAATGTCTGGTTTGATGTGATTAACTTGCGTTGCAAGCTAATTAAGAACTCTTAACGAGTTTAAGAACTCAGAATGAGTTAAAACTCTGTAACAGAGTTGTTGGAACCGAAAATTCGGTTAATTGCCAAGTGGATGATACCCTTGATGAAAGGATCCTTCGGGATTTGATTAACTGATCGTTGATCAGTTCCTTGATCTCCCGAAGATCTCTTCCTTCCGATTACTCAACTGCCGAGATTTGTTGACCTTGGGTGGTTTTGATACCAGCTCCCCTCAACTCTTTGCGGTTTTGATCTCAGAAACCGATTGATCAACCTATCAACCCGCCAACCCCTTACTCAGTTGAGTAAGTTGGTTATTTATAGGGTGATGTGGAGTGCAACCAACCCCTATTTCCGCTCCTTTGTGGGCGAGAATCCCTCAGAACGTGGGATAACGGTTTTGAGGCCGTTCGACTTGCGTTTGAACAAGTCAAAACGCCTCAGTTGGCGTTATGGGCTTTAACTCTGCGTCCAAGGCTTGAGATGCAGAGTTAAATCTCTGTTAGAGATTTGAGACGCACAGGCCGTGTGCGTTGAAGCTCAACTCTGCGTCCAGAGTTTGGGACACGTAGTTGAACCTATTGAAGAACGCACGTTATGTGTGCGTTTGGTGCTTGAACTCTGCGTTGCAGAGTTAGACATTCGCTGGAGAACGCACAAGTTGTGTGCGTTTCGAATTTGAGAAACGCAGAATTAAACTTCTACGTTTGATAGAGGTTGTTGACTTGTAACATCGTCTGCCATGACATTGCAAAGGCCATTGTTTATTGGTCTTTGCCTGTTATAAGATATGAGAGTCGTCAGATTGTAACTCTCACCAACGATCGTGAAGGCCACTGAATAGGGTTTTCATCAGCTGTCGGAAGTGTCGTCAAATTGTAACTCTTCTCGATCTGTGTGAAAAGTCTCCTATTTGCCCTTTCCGACTGTCGACCCGAAAGCTATTTGATTGTAGCTTTCGTTGTGAGAGCTTGACGGGAATCAACATCCATAGTGTTTTGAAGATGGATATTTGCCCACAGCTCTCTACCAAGCGACTCACCAACTAAGTCCAACCTTTTATTTCTGAAATCATTACACTGCTCATCAGCATCTCTAATAGTTGCTAATATAATATTAGTCATGCTGTTGTCGCAGCCATCAAGATCAATCATCTCAGAGATGAGGCCTTGTTTATAGCGGTTGCAGAGTTGCGGATGCAGTGATTAGAAAGTCGTCTGATTGTAACTTCCATTATCAGGGCTTGATAGGGATTAGCTATCCATTGTGATTTTTAGACAGCCTACAGAACCCCCTCCAAAGTTTTCGAAAGTTCGCGGTTGACTGGGACGAATTTTCGGAATACTTTGGATCTCAAAATTTAGAAGACGTTGTCAGACTTAGTTGATTGGAATCTAATTGTACTCATCCAATGGACTCTTTTGTGGGGTCACTTATTTCTTCTTGGCTTTTAGTCGCTTTGATAGCTGACATTAGCCTCCCTCTATTTATTTGGAACCATGTCTTGGCTATAAACATAGAGGAAGTCGTGTGGTTGAGTCAGAACGCACAGATAGATTTCTTGCGTTATTGAACTGAAACGCAGGGTTAAATTCTGCGTTTAGGGATTCCATCAATGTAGATGCACGGCGGATTATAACGCAGGGGTGAATTCTGCGTTCAGAAGCTCAAGCGTCACAGGCGCACAGGCCACGTTTGGCGGGATTTTGGGCCTAGAACCCCGACCCGATTTGACAGCTCATAGCTGTCTATAAATAGACCGCTAAGGGTCAAATCAAAAGTCACCCGACTTTTTGCCTCCTCTCTTTCGGAAGATTTTTAACGAAGCCTCTTCGTTTTCGACGTCGGTGATCCTGTTCATCATCTCCAACCCTCTTCCATGGGTTCCAAGAAGAAAGCTGCTCCACGCCCAAGATCCCCTGCTGCAGCGGTGCCGCCGTTTCAGGTTCCGCCCGTCGGTGGTAAGCGTCGCCCTTCGTGGCCGTCAAACTCGCTTCGGCGAGTTCTTTAAAACCCTAGATGTATCGCCATCAAACTTGCTTCGGCGAGTTCTCTGAAAAACCCTAGATGGGTTCTTGCAAACGAGGGAGATGACTCGTTTTGTTATTGTAACGCAGAGTTAAGACTCTGCGTTTTGAATTCGAAACGTCAAGGGCTTGACCTTTGCGTTTATGAAATTTTTTAACGCCAGGCTTGAACTGTGCGTTCGAAAACTTAACGCAGAGTTTAACCTCTGCGTTGATGAAAATTAACGCCAGGCTTTAACTGTGCGTTCGAAGACTTAACGCAGAGTTTAGCCTTTGCGTTGATGAAAATCAACGTTAGGTCTGAACTGTGCGTTCGAAAATTTAACGTAGAGTTCGACCTTTGTGTTAATGAGCTTTAAACGCCAGATCTGAACTGTGCGTTCGAAACTTTAACGCAGAGTTCGACCTTTGCGTTGATGAACTTTAAACGCCAGATCTGGACTGTGCGTTCGAAACTTTAACGCAGAGTTCGACCTTTGCGTTGATGAACTTTAAACGCCAGATCTGAACTGTGCGTTCGAAACTTTAACGCAGAGTTCGACCTTTGCGTTGATGAACTTTAAACGCCAGATCTGAACTGTGCGTTCGAAACTTTAACGCAGAGTTCGACCTTTGCGTTGATGAACTTTAAACGCCAGATCTGAACTGTGCGTTCGAAACTTTAACGCAGAGTTCGACCTTTGCGTTGATGAACTTTAAACGCCAGATCTGAACTGTGCGTTCGAAACTTTAACGCAGAGTTCGACCTTTGCGTTGATGAACTTTAAACGCCAGATCTGAACTGTGCGTTCGAAACTTTAACGCAGAGTTCGACCTTTGCGTTGATGAACTTTAAACGCCAGATCTGAACTGTGCGTTCGAAACTTTAACGCAGAGTTCGACCTTTGCGTTGATGAACTTTAAACGCCAGATCTGAACTGTGCGTTCGAAACTTTAACGCAGAGTTCGACCTTTGCGTTGATGAACTTTAAACGCCAGATCTGAACTGTGCGTTCGAAACTTTAACGCAGAGTTCGACCTTTGCGTTGATGAACTTTAAACGCCAGATCTGAACTGTGCGTTCGAAACTTTAACGCAGAGTTCGACCTTTGCGTTGATGAACTTTAAACGCCAGATCTGAACTGTGCGTTCGAAACTTTAACGCAGAGTTCGACCTTTGCGTTGATGAACTTTAAACGCCAGATCTGAACTGTGCGTTCGAAACTTTAACGCAGAGTTCGACCTTTGCGTTGATGAACTTTAAACGCCAGATCTGAACTGTGCGTTCGAAACTTTAACGCAGAGTTCGACCTTTGCGTTGATGAACTTTAAACGCCAGATCTGAACTGTGCGTTCGAAACTTTAACGCAGAGTTCGACCTTTGCGTTGATGAACTTTAAACGCCAGATCTGAACTGTGCGTTCGAAACTTTAACGCAGAGTTCGACCTTTGCGTTGATGAACTTTAAACGCCAGATCTGAACTGTGCGTTCGAAACTTTAACGCAGAGTTCGACCTTTGCGTTGATGAACTTTAAACGCCAGATCTGAACTGTGCGTTCGAAACTTTAACGCAGAGTTCGACCTTTGCGTTGATGAACTTTAAACGCCAGATCTGAACTGTGCGTTCGAAACTTTAACGCAGAGTTCGACCTTTGCGTTGATGAACTTTAAACGCCAGATCTGAACTGTGCGTTCGAAACTTTAACGCAGAGTTCGACCTTTGCGTTGATGAACTTTAAACGCCAGATCTGAACTGTGCGTTCGAAACTTTAACGCAGAGTTCGACCTTTGCGTTGATGAACTTTAAACGCCAGATCTGAACTGTGCGTTCGAAACTTTAACGCAGAGTTCGACCTTTGCGTTGATGAACTTTAAACGCCAGATCTGAACTGTGCGTTCGAAACTTTAACGCAGAGTTCGACCTTTGCGTTGATGAACTTTAAACGCCAGATCTGAACTGTGCGTTCGAAACTTTAACGCAGAGTTCGACCTTTGCGTTGATGAACTTTAAACGCCAGATCTGAACTGTGCGTTCGAAACTTTAACGCAGAGTTCGACCTTTGCGTTGATGAACTTTAAACGCCAGATCTGAACTGTGCGTTCGAAACTTTAACGCAGAGTTCGACCTTTGCGTTGATGAACTTTAAACGCCAGATCTGAACTGTGCGTTCGAAACTTTAACGCAGAGTTCGACCTTTGCGTTGATGAACTTTAAACGCCAGATCTGAACTGTGCGTTCGAAACTTTAACGCAGAGTTCGACCTTTGCGTTGATGAACTTTAAACGCCAGATCTGAACTGTGCGTTCGAAACTTTAACGCAGAGTTCGACCTTTGCGTTGATGAACTTTAAACGCCAGATCTGAACTGTGCGTTCGAAACTTTAACGCAGAGTTCGACCTTTGCGTTGATGAACTTTAAACGCCAGATCTGAACTGTGCGTTCGAAACTTTAACGCAGAGTTCGACCTTTGCGTTGATGAACTTTAAACGCCAGATCTGAACTGTGCGTTCGAAACTTTAACGCAGAGTTCGACCTTTGCGTTGATGAACTTTAAACGCCAGATCTGAACTGTGCGTTCGAAACTTTAACGCAGAGTTCGACCTTTGCGTTGATGAACTTTAAACGCCAGATCTGAACTGTGCGTTCGAAACTTTAACGCAGAGTTCGACCTTTGCGTTGATGAACTTTAAACGCCAGATCTGAACTGTGCGTTCGAAACTTTAACGCAGAGTTCGACCTTTGCGTTGATGAACTTTAAACGCCAGATCTGAACTGTGCGTTCGAAACTTTAACGCAGAGTTCGACCTTTGCGTTGATGAACTTTAAACGCCAGATCTGAACTGTGCGTTCGAAACTTTAACGCAGAGTTCGACCTTTGCGTTGATGAACTTTAAACGCCAGATCTGAACTGTGCGTTCGAAACTTTAACGCAGAGTTCGACCTTTGCGTTGATGAACTTTAAACGCCAGATCTGAACTGTGCGTTCGAAACTTTAACGCAGAGTTCGACCTTTGCGTTGATGAACTTTAAACGCCAGATCTGAACTGTGCGTTCGAAACTTTAACGCAGAGTTCGACCTTTGCGTTGATGAACTTTAAACGCCAGATCTGAACTGTGCGTTCGAAACTTTAACGCAGAGTTCGACCTTTGCGTTGATGAACTTTAAACGCCAGATCTGAACTGTGCGTTCGAAACTTTAACGCAGAGTTCGACCTTTGCGTTGATGAACTTTAAACGCCAGATCTGAACTGTGCGTTCGAAACTTTAACGCAGAGTTCGACCTTTGCGTTGATGAACTTTAAACGCCAGATCTGAACTGTGCGTTCGAAACTTTAACGCAGAGTTCGACCTTTGCGTTGATGAACTTTAAACGCCAGATCTGAACTGTGCGTTCGAAACTTTAACGCAGAGTTCGACCTTTGCGTTGATGAACTTTAAACGCCAGATCTGAACTGTGCGTTCGAAACTTTAACGCAGAGTTCGACCTTTGCGTTGATGAACTTTAAACGCCAGATCTGAACTGTGCGTTCGAAACTTTAACGCAGAGTTCGACCTTTGCGTTGATGAACTTTAAACGCCAGATCTGAACTGTGCGTTCGAAACTTTAACGCAGAGTTCGACCTTTGCGTTGATGAACTTTAAACGCCAGATCTGAACTGTGCGTTCGAAACTTTAACGCAGAGTTCGACCTTTGCGTTGATGAACTTTAAACGCCAGATCTGAACTGTGCGTTCGAAACTTTAACGCAGAGTTCGACCTTTGCGTTGATGAACTTTAAACGCCAGATCTGAACTGTGCGTTCGAAACTTTAACGCAGAGTTCGACCTTTGCGTTGATGAACTTTAAACGCCAGATCTGAACTGTGCGTTCGAAACTTTAACGCAGAGTTCGACCTTTGCGTTGATGAACTTTAAACGCCAGATCTGAACTGTGCGTTCGAAACTTTAACGCAGAGTTCGACCTTTGCGTTGATGAACTTTAAACGCCAGATCTGAACTGTGCGTTTGTTCTTACACTGGCGAAGGTGGAGCTCTTAGAGTTACTAAGGGTTCATTGGTTGTGATGAAAGGTAGTAAGGTGAACAGTCTTTATGTTCTCCAAGGCAGTACGGTGACAGGCTCTGCAGGTGTGTCTTCTGATGCTGATAGGGACACTACTCAGTTGTGGCACATGCGCTTAGGCCACATGAGTGAGAAGGGGATGACTATTTTGAGTAAACGTGGCTTACTCTGTGGTGATCATACATCATCACTGGATTTCTGTGAGCATTGTGTGTTTGGGAAGCAAACTCGGGTCAGCTTCTCAACTGGCTCACATACAACGAAGGGCACTCTCGACTACATCCATTCAGATTTGTGGGGGCCTGCTCAGGTTCCATCCAAAGGTGGTGCTCTTTATTTTCTAACGTTTATTGATGATTTTTCCAGGAAAGTTTGGGTTTACTTTCTCAGGCGCAAAAGCGAGGTGTTCGAAACTTTCAAGAAGTGGAAAGTACTTGTTGAGAATCAAACTGGAAAGAAGATTAAACGTCTCCGAACAGATAATGGCTTAGAGTTCTGCAGTGGTGAGTTCAATCAGTTCTGCTCAAATTCTGGGATCGTACGACATCGTACGGTCAGGCACACTCCTCAGCAAAACGGGGTGGCAGAACGCATGAATAGAACGTTGATGGAGAGAGCTAGGTGTATGCTCTCAAACTCTGGCTTGGATAAAGGCTTCTAGGCTGAAGCTGTTAACACAGCTTGTTACTTGGTGAACCGGTCTCCTTCTACCGCCGTTGAACACAAGACTCCAAACGAGGTATGGTCAGGTAAACCAAATGACTATTCAAATTTAAAGGTATTTGGATGTCCCGCTTACTATCATGTTAGACCTGCCACGCGCGGATGTCATGACCCCGCGTGCTACAATGTTGGAAATGAAGGCGACCCTCGCGTCGTCAATCTCACAAGCCAAACCGCGAGGCGACGCCTCGCGTTCAATGGTGTTCACCACGGCGACCTCGCGTTCGACAATGGCAGCAAGCCAAACGCGAGGCGCGACCTCGCGTTCAATAGTGTTCAACGCAAACAAGCGACCCTCGCGTCGGACAATGCACAAGCACCAAAGCGAGCGACCCTCGCGGTTCAATGGTGTTCAAGGCCAACCGCATGACGCTCGCGTCGCAATGCACAAGCCAAAGCGTAAGCGACCCTCGCGTTCAATGTGTTCAGCTAACACCCAACTTCGCGTCTCATTCAAAGAACACGAAGTTGAGTTCTAAACGCCAGATGGGCGTATGACTTATTCAAACATAAGTCGAACGGTTCCAATAAGCGTTTATCCCAATTCTGAGGATTGCTCGCCCACTAGGAAAGCGGATAATAGGGTCAGTACAAGGCTCTTATCCCCTATAAAGCTCAACGGAACCCAACAGAGCAAACAGGTTGGATTTTTTGACATCTGACGCCAGGTTGGATTCTCAGTGATCCACCATTTCAGGCTTGAGATTCAGCAGCAACGAAATGCCTTAAGAGATAGGTTTTTAATCAAACTCAGAAGATGCAATTCTGAGAGGAATTCTTACGACAACAGAAAAAAAAACAGTTGATCATTAACCGGGAATTTTTCGGTTCGGCAACAACTCTATTCCACAGAGTTTCAAAACTCGTTCAGAGTTCTTAAAGCTATTCAGAGTTATTGCCTAAAATCCTTTCCACGAAAGTTCATCGTTCCCACGAGATAAAGAGCGGTCCGGACTCGTCAACGGGAGAGCAAGTTTTGACGCACTCAATCGAAGGAAGCACTCCATCGCTGCAAGAAGAAACCCAGTTAAAAAAGGAAAATCAGAATTCATGTTTCGCTCTCTTTTTGTAATCAAGTGTAATAACCGAGATCAAAGGAATCAAAGTCACATTTTCTTTATTCTCTTCTTTACAATTTTCTCTACATACAGACTCCTTTGGCTCCTCACTATAGGCTCTCTGACATTGCCTAGGCAGTCAGTGTAGTGAGCAGATACATGGCTCAACCAGGGAAGACACACTGGGAAGCAGTGAAGTGGATCCTTCGGTATCTCAGGGGTACCTCAGATTTGGGTTTAGTTTTTGATAGCAGTACTTTGGGAACCTCAGTTGTAGGTTTTGTGGATTCTGACTATGCAGGTGATCTCGATAAAAGGAGATCTTTGACTGGTTATCTTTTTACTCTTTCTGGCTCAGCTATTAGTTGGAGATCGACTCTACAATCGATAGTTGCTTTATCTACTACAGAGGCAGAATGGCAGCAGCAGAAGCGGTAAAAGAGGCCATTTGGTTGAGAAATCTCGTGAGGGAGCTTGGACTACAGCAGGAGGCTAGTTCAGTTGTATTTTGCGACAATCAGAGCGCAATACATCCAAGCAAAAACTCAGCACATCATGAGAGGACAAAGTATATTGATGTCAGATATCATTTCATTCGTGAGGCAACTGCTGAAAGAAACATCATGATGAAGAAGATTGATACTACAGACAACCCAGCTGACATGTTGACCAAACCTATCCCGACCTTCAAGTTCAAGCACTGCTTGAATTTGGGAGGCGTTCGCACTTGTTAGGTGGCCCCGTTTGGGGCATTGTTTGCAAGACGGGTGAAATTCACTAGTTATTGATGTTTGAGAATTCAATCCAATGTGGAGATTGTTGACTTTTTGGTTTGAATCCAAAATGGATGGGACCCATTTCAAATCTCTTTGATATCCGTTTTTGATTGTAGAATGACAGCAGACCCTTATTTTTTAGCAAAGAATCAAAGAAGGATTTGATTAGATTGGGGTCACTCTCACTTGTGGGTCCTCCTAATTAATCATCCTCTCTTGTCTTCTCGGTGAGAGTTTTACAATACCTAAGACAGAGAGCTAAAATATAAGAGCTCTTAAAATTTTGTAAAGGAGAGGAAACTAAGAGAAAAATAAAGTGAAGCCCCCTCTTGCCGTGGACGTAGATCAATTTGATCGAACCACGTAAATATTGTGTGTTTGTGATTGTCTCTCTATTTTCTGGTCTTGTGTTTAGTGTGTTACCTTTGGTACAACAGATCAGACCGTTGCGGACCGATGAGGGTCTATTATCTCTACAGTTTATAGAGTTCATATTGAATTTTCTTTCCCTTTGCAAACCGCAACTATTGAGAAAGTATTTTTAACTATGATCAATATCATAAAGACTAAAACTATGTAATCAGATGATAGATCAATCAATATATGACCACTTATATAATAATTCATATAGAATCTGATGTTTTATATACTACTAGTAATGATGCAGTCATAATAATTTCAATAAATGGCCAGGTAAGTTATAGATCGTATTTTCAAGCTTGATGTCATTATTATTATTTTTTGGAGCTCGTTATATTAATTCTAATTATATTTGTTATATTAATTCTAATTATTATTTTTTCAAGCTTGATGTCATTATTATTATTTTTTGGAGCTCGTTATACTAATTCTAATTATATTTGTTATATCATACAAATAGCTAAGTGTTAGTCTTCAATGAGGAACCGACATGTATCCCACTTAAGTACGTAATCAGTCATACTATGAGAAGGACGATTCGAACGGCTTCAACACTCAGCCCTTCTTAAAACCAAAATCGGGCCGACAACCTTCGAGGCCGACTAAAAAGGCAATACTTATCAGCCTGCACCATTCGAGTCGACTCACTCCTTTTCACTTCACAAGGCCGAGCCTATGACCTTCGAAGCCAACTAAAAAGGCGGTACTTATCGACCCACTCGCAGAATTGAGACAAGAGGCATCACTTGTCAACTCTTTTGTGAACATGAGTTGGAAGGCGATGTGTCATCGGGCCCCACGCTGACAGTCGATTGCCACCACATTAAATGAATGATCAGAGTTATTATTTCTCTAGGCCTGAAAATTTGTATGACTTATTAGACCTCGTCAGCACTACGCACATTGTGTCACCCTCATTAATCGCTTGGGTGACTCATCCACTTCTGCAGCCGACACCTGTAAAGTAGATGACGATTGAGCCACATGCTTGACTCGGCCGAAGTTAACTCATCTACCATTTGGATCTGCTATAAAAGAGAGCTGTTGTCTACTATTAATGGTAAGCAATCTCTTGCTAAAAACTAGGTTATTTCCATACTTCTTCTTCACTCAAGCTCTATACTGACTTGATTGTCAGAGAAACTACCATAGATCCTAACTCCAAGCTCTTACGTGTTGTTCATGTGCAGGATGGAATTCGCTGCTCAGAGTCTAGCCATCTAAAAGAGATTGAGGACCCTAACACCCCCACATAATCCACACATAATTCCCTGTTAGATAATTGATATCAACAATATTTTGCTCAATATTTTGGGACCAATTCTATCTCGATAAAAAAAATTGGAAATAAGTCTAATTCAAATTTCTGTCCTAATTTTAAAGAGGGGAAATGTAAGTGTCCCTCTCCCTCCAAGCCTGCATTCCTGACTATGCCCCCTCGCGTGTTGTTCGTGGTGGTGGTGGGGTTGCAGTTTCTTCCAAGTCTTGTTTTCACGTCGACTTGCGTACCCACCCACACATTTGATAAGGATTGGGAAAGCGGCTTGGGGGAGCAAGAGCATCTCGTCATAATGGAAAAGACTCTAAAATTCATTAAAATCATCTTATTAGCACTTGTTTGCTTGATTTATATGAACATGAAAGTTGGGACCATCTTGTCCAAAGCAGGCGGCTAAAGATCTTTTACCCAGGTGCTCTTATTGACTCAGATTCTGACGTGACAAACTATGGGCTGGCTTTAGACCTACCGGCCCCAAAGGAGAAATTGGGATCCTCTACTAATATCTAATATCTCATAAGGGTCTGTTCGTTTGCCAAAAAAAATCCGGAAATCTCTTGTCACCTCAACTTTCAAGAAATGAACAAGTGCCACATGGGATTTTGTTTTCAAGAGATTTTCATTTCTCATGTTTGTTTCATTTTTAATTTTCGAGAAATGAACCGCCACGTAGGCTGCCACCTCAAACTTTCAAGAAATGTGTTTTCACACCAAATTGGGCTGAAAACACTTGGAAATGTCTCATCTAAGAATTATTAATTAGTAAAAACACTGTTAGAATAGTGCAGAATAATAAAACATAATATTTAATACCCCCATTTCTCATTTCCTATTTCTTGTTCTCAAACAAACAAAAGAAATAGAAAACTGGGCAATGTTACTATGGATGCTTTTTTTTGTCTGTTTGTGTGACTTGGCATTGAAATGTGGAGTTTTCTTCGCGAAACAAACCAAAAAAAAGAAATCTGGGAAATGTGCTTGAATGTATTAAAATCATTTCAATGATGAGTTTTCCATTTCCGATTTTTTTGTGGAAATAACCAAACAGGCCCTAATGAGAATTGTAAAGAGTTGGGAGGGGGGCCCACAAGGATGAGTGACAAAATGAAAGGCCATGATGAAAATGAGAGGTCAGGATCTCCTTATTAGGAGATATTAGGAAGTTTTCTTTAGTAGAGCATCTCAGTCCAGACGGAGGAGCTCGATCAGTTTCTAGAAGAAATTGTGAAGCCTCCACAAAAAAAAAGGACACAACTGACACCGTAACAGAAGATCCTCTTTGCTCGTAAAAAATAAATCCTCTTAAACAGGAAAAAAATGATTTTCTCAACATTGATAATGATACACCAAGCTTTGAGTCTCGTAATTAAAAAATTAGTACGTGTGCTATTAGCAAAAACGACAGTGGAAGAGATGTAAATAACAATCAGATTAGCGTCCGATAAAAGACTGATTAGTTCGTCACAAAGACTACAGAAGACCATGGCAATGTAAACACCTTGACTCATCAGGGCATAATATATATTCTGTGTTGACTGTACCGTTTTGCAAAGGGTTAAGCGAGGGGTTAAGGAGACTTAACCCCTTCTTAACCCGCCAAACACAAAAAATCTATACAATGATTAAAGTGAGTTAACCCTCCATAATTTACCAAACATATAAAAAATATAGAAGGGTTAAGCTAGCCCCTCTAGAGGGATTAAAATGAGTTAACCCCTCAAAATGAGGGGTTTATTAATACTCCTATTTAGAATGATTAAGAGTTAACCTTTCTAATTATAAAGAAAATAGTCAAAATCATTGTTATTCCCAAACACTAAAACTGAAGAGTTAACCTTTCTAATTATAAAGAAAATAGTCAAAATCATTGTTATTCCCAAACACTAAAACTGATCACAATGGCTAAAATAAAACTTATTTAACGGGTTAATAATTTAGTCATTCAAATTATCGAATGGATTAAGTACATTAATCCTTATCTTTAACCCTCTTTTTCCTTAACCCTTTGGCAAACGGGGGGCCTAAGAGGATGATTTCTCTTAGTACGGCTTTGCTTGGCTTATTAATTAGTTGAAATCAAATGGTAGTTCAAGCAAAGTACTATACTTAGTCCTCCTAAGGATCAACGCTTACGCTAGCCCATTTGAAAATTTGAGCCGTAGGAACGCGGACAAGCGAGGTTGCTGACTTATTAAAGAGAGCTGGACTCCCTTAAGTTCACATCTCCAACTACTCCCTCTAACTAGTCCGACTTTTATTAAAGGAGGCAAGTTAATGGGTTGTTGGAGAGAGACCCCTTTAATAATAACATATTACAAAATAAAATCTATTCTTAAGACGAAGAATCCAAATTTAATGTAGCGCTTAATAATGTTTAGTAGTTGACTAGTTTCAGACTAGCGCTTTAATTCTCGTTGTGGTCCTCCTCTGTTTTCTTTTCTTTTCTTTTCTTTTTCTAATTTTTTGCCCCCCCTAGAACCAATAAATGTCTATTTCGTGGGGTACACGATGTATACTCACATACCCGTCAATCAATTTTCCCAATGTACCCTTATACATGCAACTTTTCTTTGAAGTTCTACAGCAACTGGCAGTAAATTTAGTTTTGTTTCTATTTTGGGCCAAATTAACCAGTGCTAGTCACTATTTGATGTAGAATCAGCAGCAGAGGACGACAGATTCAGTGTTCAGGCTAAGGTTTCAATCTGAGCGGCGACCGGTCCGGTCGACCGCATTCGTGCACAAGGCTTACTGTGCGGCAGAGTTGGTGTCGGTCGACCGGGCCGGTCGACCGCAGATGTTTCTGTTTTGTGGTCGGTCGACCAGTGCGGTCGACCGACAAACTCTCTGGACTTTTTGGGATTCTGCTGGGAGGAGTTCGGTCAACCGGTCCGGTCGACCGCGATGGATCGCGGTCGCCCGTGCCGGTCGACCGACGAAGCGGGTTCCAGTTGGGTTCTGTTTCCAGACCCGTTTCGTTTGTGAGTTGTATTTAAATCCTAAACTCGTTTCTAGGGTTAAGCTGGGGCGATTTTGAGCTGTTGAAAGGGGATCTTGAGGGCTTCTTTTGTTGGAGTCTATTGGAGAGATCTATTGGTCTTGTTCTAGGGTTTTGGGTAAGATTTGTAACCCTAATTTGTATTCCCCTTTGATTTGAATAGTAAAGCTTCCCCCTCCTTGCCCCGTGGACGTAGGCATATTGCCGAACCACGTATATCTTGTGTTCTTGCTGTGATTGGCTGGCTTGTGTTCATTGGTGGTCTACTATTGTTCTTATGTGTGCTTTTGTATTGTCTATTTGGGGCTTCCGCGGCGCACAACAAGTGGTATCAGAGCTCCGGGTTGGATTTGGGAGTTTATTCGAAGGATTCATTGTTGGGTTCTTGTTGGAAGAGTAGATCTACAATATGGTTGAAACAAGCAGGGCTAGTTCAAGTACTACTAGTACAACGGGGTCGGCTTTGACAAAGGCGATCCAAAATTTGAGCATCAATAACACTAAAATTGATGTTCCAAAGTTCGCCGGCAAGATTAACTTCGGTTTATGGAGGTGTCAAGTAATGGACGCCTTAGATGCACAAAATTTAGAGGAGACTCTTGAGTTTCAAGAGAAACCCGAGGAGATTGATGATAGGGTTTGGAAGAAAATGCACAGTAGGGCTTGTGGGGTTATTCGGTCATGCCTAACGCCGGATCTCATTTATGATGTGATGAACGAGACATCGGCAAAGAGATTGTGGGAAACGCTCAATGAAAAATATTTGACAAAGAGCATTGAGAATATGCTTCATTTGAAGAAAAGGTTCTACCAATTCAAGATGAAGAGAGGAGTTTCCATTCGAGAGCATGTTAACAACTTCACAAAGCTAATTTCGGATATGGCCAATGTTGATATCATGGTGGAGGATGAAGACAAGGCGATGTTACTATTGTGTTCGTTGTCGGATGATGAATTTAGTACTTTTGTTCTCACTATGATTAATGGACGAACTACAGTTAGCTACAAGGAGTTGACCTCGGCATTGGTGAATTATGAGCTGAGGAAGAATGATTGTGAGCCCTCCGAGAAGGCATCGGGTGATGCACTTGAAGTTCGTGGCCGTAGTCCAAACCGCCAAAAGTTCAACCGCTCAAAATCAAAGAATAGGGGTGGCCATAAAAGTGTTGGTAGAAATCAATGTGCCTTTTGCAAAGAAGAGGGACATTAGAAGAATAAGTGCCCAAAGTTGAAGGATAGAGCCGGGAAGCAAAGGGGGAAAGCTGTACAAGCTTCAGAGGTTAATGTTGCTAATGTTGTTGGCGACATTTCAGATTCAGATTCTTCCGGTTATTCTTGTCCCACACTGCCGTCAGTTTGTTATGCCGACTCTACGGAGTGGATGCTTGATTCGGGAGCTACATTTCATATTTGCCCTAAGAGGGATTGGTTTACCAACTTTGAGGAGTTGAAGAGAGGAGACGTGGTGCTCATGGGGAACGATCACGTTTGTCCTATTAGTGGGATTGGCTCAGTCAGAATCAGAATGCATGACGGGGTGACTAGGGAATTGAAAGATGTGAGGTTCGTGCCGCAGTTGACGAAGAACCTCATTTCTCTTAGGACTTTGGAGGCATCCGGTTATAGAGTGATCTTAGAAGATGCTAGTTTGAAGGTCATGAAGGATTCTATGGTGGTGATGCAAGGTGTTAGGGAAAACAACCTATACTACTTGAAGGGAAAGACAGTTACAGGGGGTCTGGCAGCTTCTATTACCACAGAGGAGGACACTACCACACTATGGCACATGAGGCTTGGACACACAGGTGAAAAGTCCCTTCAGTCATTAGCAAAACAGGGGCTATTGAAAGGTGCAAAGACCTGCAAGATGGATATGTGTGAGCATTGCATACTTGGGAAGAAGACTAAAGTGAAGTTTGGCACCGCAATTCACAACACCCAAGGTATATTAGACTACATTCACACAGATGTTTGGGGCCCTTCTAAGCACACATCGCTTGGTGGGGCAAACTATTTCGTCACTTTCATTGATGATTATTCCAGGAGGAATTGGGTATATACCATGAAGCATAAACATGAAGTCCTGGATATATTTGTGGAGTAGAAGAAGAAAGTGGAGCTGCAGACAGGTAGAAAGGTGAAGACTCTTCGTTCAGACAATGGTGGAGAGTATAAGAGTGATCCATTTCTGCCCGGGATCACGGCATTAGAAGGCATTTCACAGTTAGAGAGACACCGCAACAGAATGGGGTGGCAGAGAGGCTAAACCGTACCTTGCTGGAGAAGGTGCGATGTATGATGACGCAGAGTGGATTGGCTAGATCTTTTTGGGCCGAGGCGTTAGTTTATGCGAGCCATCTCATTAACAGGTTGTCGTGCACTGCGATAGAGGGGAAGACTCCTTTGGAGCGTTGGTCCGGTGCTGTGGCTAGTGATTATGAGACTCTTCGGATTTTTGGGTGTCCAGCTTATTTCCATGTTAGTGATGGGAAGTTGAATCCGAGAGCGACGAAGGCTATCTTTGTGGGATTTAGAGAAGGTGTAAAATGCTTCAAATTATGGGATCCACAAGACAAGAAGATGATCATTAGCAGAGATGTCACATTCGATGAGGCGTACATGATGAAGCCTCGAGTTCCTCAGCAGGTGGAGGAAGATCAGACAGGAGGGATATCGCAGCAGGTGGAGGATAATGTGACTCCACCCACTCCAGTTGGCACTATTCCCATAGAAACTCCTACAGAGGTGACACGGGAAGGAATTGAGATGACAGTCGGGCATGTAGGGGATACATTGGATGGTGAGGCTCAGGAGCAGGGTCATGCTCAGGGGTCCATTGCAGCAGATAGACCGAGGAGAGAGATTCGTCGGCCAGCTAGATATGATGATGTCATGGTGGCATATGCTTTATCTGTGGAGGTCGTTGATGATCTTATTCCTGCCACATTCAGGGAGGCAGAGTCCAGCTCTGATTCCATTAGGTGGAGGAATGCTATAGAGGAGGAGATGCAATCTCTTCAGAAGAACGACACTTGGGAACTTGCAAAGCTACCGAAGGGTAAGAAGGCTATTGGTTGCAAGTGGGTGTATGCTAAGAAGGAGGGATCTTCTATTGGGGACATTCGGTTCAAGGCCAGATTGGTTTCCAAGGGATTTGCACAGCTTGAGGGCGTTGTCTACAATGAGGTGTTTTCACCCGTTGTGAAACATTCGTCGATTCGGATACTATTGGCATTGGTGGCACAACTGGACTTAGATTTGGTCCAAATGGACGTGAAGACGGCCTTTCTACATGGAGACTTAGATGAGGAGATCTACATGACACAACCTATGGGGTTTAAAGCTGCAGGAAGAGAAGACTTGGTGTGCAAATTGAAGAAATCTCTTTATGGACTGAAGCAATCACCGCGACAGTGGTACAAGAGATTTGATAGCTTTATGATTGGCCGAGGATACACGATGAGCCCTTATGACCCGTGTGTTTATATGCGCAAGCTACAGGATGGTGAGCACATTTACTTGTTATTGTATGTTGATGATATGCTCATAGCTTCCAGGAACACTTCAGCTATTGGGAAATTGAAAAAGGAGCTGTCATCTGAATTTGAGATGAAGGACCTGGGAGAGGCTAAGAAGATATTGGGTATGGAGATTGAGTGAGACATGGTGAATGGGAGATTGAAGCTTACACAGAAGAGTTACTTGCAGAAGATGCTGAAGAAATTCAGTTTTGAGGGTAATACCAAGGTGGTGAGTACTCCATTAGCTCCCCACTTTAAGCTTTCAGCTTTGATGTCACCAGTTTCAGTGGAGGATAGGGACTACATGTCCAAGGTTCCATACGCCAGCGCAGTGGGTAGCTTGATGTATGCTATGATGTGTACTAGGTCAGATTTGTCACAGGCCGTGAGCATGGTATCTAGGTACATGCACAACCCCGGGAAGGGGCATTAGGAGGCCGTGAAGTGGATTCTACGGTATATTAAGGGTACCGTGGATGTTGGGTTGATATTTGAGAAGAATGATGAGACAAGGCAGGATTGTATTGGCTACGTGGATTCAGACTATGCCGGAGATCTTGACAAGCGTCGGTCCACTACAGGTTATGTTTTTACATTGACTAGTACACCGGTGTGTTGGAGATGTACTCTTCAGTCTACAGTGGCGCTTTCTACTACGGAGGCGGAATATATGGCGGTGACTGAAGCAGTGAAGGAGGCTTTGTGGCTACATGGCTTGTTGGATGATTTGGGGATTGCACAGGAGACCATTCAGGTACATTGTGATAGTATGTCAGCTATCTATTTGGCGAAGAACCAAGTCTACCATGCACGCACGAAGCACACTGATGTCAGATTTCACTTTGTACGTGACGTATTGGATGATGGTGATGTCACGTTGGAGAAGGTCCACACTAAGGATAACCCTGCTGATATGTTGACCAAAGTTGTATTAGGTGTGAAGTTTGGTCACTGTTTGAATTTATTGAACATTCTTCGTTGTTGAGGCCGTTGGCGGCCATTTGGATGAACTACGTTCGGCTTGATTCCTTGGGCAAGAGGATACGTAGACAGTCTTGCAGATGCAGCCGATTAAATTTGATTGGGGGTGTTTTTGGTGTCGGCTCAGTTTTGGCAAATGTTCGCCGAGGTGGAGATTTGTGGAACTAGCAGCAGAGAGATGACAGATCAGGTTCAGGCTCAGGTTTCAGTCTGAACGGCGTGGTGCGGTCGACCGTCCGGTCGACCGCATTCGTACACAAGGCTTACTGTGCGCGCAGAGGTTGGGTGTCGGTCGACCGGGCCGGTCGACCGCAGATGTTTCTGTTTTGTGGTCGGTTCGACCGGTGCAGTCGACCGACAAACTCTCTGGACTTTTTGGGATTCTGCTGGGAGGAGTTCGGTCGACCGGTCCGGTCGACCGCGATGGATCGCGGTCGGACCGTGCCGGTATCGACCGACGAAGCGGAGTTTCCAGACCCGTTTCGTTTGTGAGTTGTATTTAAACCCTAAGCTCGTTTCTAGGGTTAAGCTGGGGCGATTTTGAGCTGTTGAAAGGGGATCTTGAGGGCTTCTTTTGTTGGAGTCTATTGGAGAGATCTATTGGTCTTGTTCTAGGGTTTTGGGTAAGATTTGTAACCCTAATTTGTATTCCCCTTTGATTTGAATAGTAAAGCTTCCCCCTCCTTGCCCCGTGGATGTAGGCATATTGCCGAACCACGTATATCTTGTGTTCTTGCTATGATTGGCTGGCTTGTGTTCATTGGTGGTCTACTATTGTTCTTGTGTGTGCTTTTGTATTGTCTATTTGGGGCTTCCGCGGCGCACAACATTTGACTCACTAAAGAGAGTGCATTCACGGGGAACATAGCATGTATATTATTTCCAGTGGTTACATCAGGATTTTCAGAGTTATCTTCCATTTAGAGCTTGTTTGTTTAGGGGAGTTTTGGGGTTGTTATTGGTTGGGATATTTTGGGGGATAATGGGATAATTTTGGCATTCTATTTCATAGTGTTATTCATTAGGACAATGGAACAAGGATAATATTTTTTTGTGTTATTGGTTTTTTTAGAACACTAGTGAGACAATTACACCACTTGGGATAAAATTACCCCACTCATATACAAAAATTTTATCCCAATAGTAAAATTTTACCCCATCCTTCGTATTGGAACAATGTTGTTCCACCTTGAAGGCAACTGGGATAATTTTAAAATATTTTTGTATTACTTAACTAATACATGCAATTATATTATAAATATATAACATGATATATAAAATATAACATATATCAATATTTTAATGACATAATTTAATAACATATATTAATAATATTATATAATGGTAAGTATAGTATAACATATTTATTATAATATTATATAATATTGTAATAACATATATTAATAATATTATATAATATATATATATATATATATATATATATTATATATATATATACAAGACTCCATCAACTTAAGTGGATAGGGAATAGTTATCCCACCAAACTTTTTAGGCACTCATTTATTAATATAAAAAGTCTCTCATATCATGCAAAGATCCTAGGCAAGATCCATGGATAAAAAGTTTGGTGGACAACTATTTCCTATCCACTTAAGTTGATAGGAGTTTTCACATATATATATATATATATATATATATATATATTAATAACATATATTAACAGTATTATGTAATATATTATTATATAATATTAATTAGTAATTATAGTATAACATATTTATTATCATATTATATATATTTTATTAACATATATTATTATATAATATATTATTATATAATTAATTATAAAATATTTTAATAGTTATATATATATGAATAATACTATTATAATAATATAATAATTACTAATATTAGTAAAAATATTATGAATAGAATATAATATAATACTATAGTTTGAAATAATATAATATATAACTATAACATGATACCTTTTAATATATATTATTGTAATTATCATGTAATATATATATGTTATATTATATTTTAATTTTAATATAAAATTTAAAAAATATTATATTGAATAAAATAAAGTATTATAATATTTTATAAAGTACATTATATCCTATGATACTATATTATAATATATTAAATTAAATAATATATTATTAAAGTATTATATTATATATATTATTCATATATTATATCAATTATTATATAATGTAGCATACTAATATAATGTTAATTAGTAATTATTGTATAACATATTATATTTTTGTATAAATAAAATAATGTATTATATTAAATATTATATTATTAAAATGTTATATTAAATATATTGATATTATATTATATTAATTATTATATATAGTATAGCATGCTAATATAATAATATAATACAATATAATAATTAATAATAGTAATTTGTAAGTATAATACAATATATTATATTTTAATATAAAGTAAAGTAATATTTATATTATAATAATATACTAAATAATATACTAAACCAATTGGATAAGTTAATTTAGAAGTAATTACTTATTAAAATTATATTTTAATAAGGTGCCACATCATCAATTATCCCACATGAATTGTCAAATCAAATGTTTAAATTATCCCATTATCCCACTTTACCCTACTCAAAATATCTCAAAGGGATAAAATTATTACATTGGAATAATTTTCTTGGCCTCAATTTGTCCCAAGTCCCAACCAATAACCCCACCTTAGGTGTAAAACTTCTCGAATAGGAAACCAAAATCTGACATTCTACGAACCCGTCAGGTTTTTGTGCTGTTGGTTTCCTACGAGTACGTTTGGTTCCCATTTTGAGCTTAAGAAATTTTTTTCAGAAACGTAAGCCCACGGCAGTGAAAATAGGAAAACCCACGCTTTTGGAAAACGGGCAGCGAAATATAAAGGGAAATCCATTGATTTTAGAAATCACCCTTTGGATGACTTTGTTATACAAGGGGATTTCAAATTCTATTATGTTTGGATACTATTATGTTTGGATATACAATACACTTGCTACTAATTGATTTCCATAATCCATAGTTATTGACCCAGCGCGGAAGTGATAAACCTCGGAATCCATCAATGTGTGTTCTCTGAATCCACAAAGAACAATCTTCGAAACCACGAAGAGCAACCTCGAATCCATGAAGTAATATAAAAGAGAATTTTTATTGATAAAAATGATCTGGTTCATGATGTTTACAATCATTCTTCTTAAAGGGGGGGTTAGTCACCTAGAACTTAAAATTAGAACTGGGATAATATGTGGGATAAATTTTTAAGGTGTTAGTCACATAGAACTAAAACTAGAACAAAATTTTACAGTGTTAGTCAAGTAGAACTCTAATAAAACTAGAATTGGGATAATGGTACAAAATTATCCCACTTTTTTCATTTTTCTATACAAAAATGAGAGTTCTAGTCTCTCAAATTATTCCAAGTTTTAGCTTGGAACTAGGTGGTAAAAAACTAGAACTTATATTTATTTTGTTATTTTTTATTTTTTATATTTTTTAATCTTTACTTCTTTCCTATTATGGTTATCACCATTAGACCATCATAATAATAATAATTGTCAATATCTTATAGTCTAACGAAAAGTTATTTAATAGTAAAGAATATTCTTGTAAGCAATTATAAATCAATAATAGTAAGTTTAAAATACATAAATAATATTTATATCTTCAAAATGTATAAATATATATTTCATGATTATAAAAATTTATCCCACATTATTTTATCAAAATATCCCGCTTCATAAAATTGTTCCTATTTATCCCACTAAAATATCTCACTAGTAAAAAATTATTCCGCTTTAACAATTATCCCAATTTGCATCAAAATATCCCAATTGACTAACACCCCCAAATAGAAAAACAAAGTCTACTCCTAATAAGAAGAGAATTCCTAAATGAAAGAAACAATTTAAAACTACCTAAAAGACTCCTTATAATAAAGGAAACAAATCAATCCTAATTAAATCAAAATTGAATTTGTTTCCTAATCTAAATTGATTCTAACTTTATTACTAAAAAATTTAAAGACTGATTATTTCTGAAATCCTACTAAAAACGAGTGTTACTGATGGGATTGTGAGATTCTGCCAAACCGATTGACTCCATCTCGTCGAGATAGGCGATTTTCCTATATAATATGTTAGAATCCGCCTTTCGGATTACGAGGTATGGTTGTTTCTCTACGGCAAGTCAATTACTCATTTGTATCCGCTTTTGACTCGTGAAGGCCACATTTTTCTATGAATTTACTCATTATGCGTCCTACATCAGTTATAATGTCATAATCCCTAGTTATAATGTCATGTCTCTTTTTCATCTCATTTTTAGATAACTCAGAATTATAATAAAAGTAATAGTTCAACAGATTGAGACCTAATACACCTTGTATAAACTAATTTCATTAAATGTACAAAATAAACCTATAAATGAGCACGCTGACCTATGAAAAAAATACAAAAGATGCTTGTGTAGCCTTTCATTATAACTTTATACGTAATTGGGGTTGAGGTCTCACATCTCACCTTCTTCTTTCTTTCAACAACCATCAATGGTGTGTTTAAGAAATTAACTGTTGGGTTTAACCCAACCATAGTTTATAAATTTCGTTAAGGGGGTGTCTGGCAACTTTGTAAAATTAGGTCAGGACTGAACCTGACTCAATTTTATGTTATTTCTTATTTGTCAAAATTATGGGCTAGATCTGACCTCATTTTTTGTGCCTAAATAGTGTCACTAAACTAGTTTTGTTTTGGACCGAGGGGTCTGGTCCAAAACAAAACTAGTTTAGCACAAAACTGTGTCTGGTCATAGCCCAGTTTTGCTCCGTTCGCCAAACTGACTCTAAGATTTAAAAAAAAGTAACAGAGCGATCAAATTGCATTAGCCCATCTATATCAACATTCAATGATTGAGGGAGTGATATCAAATGATGAAAGATGGAGGGGATCAAATAGCAATAACCCACCTATCAAAGAATTCAATGACGAGGCGTTGATATCAAAATTATGAAAGATTTAGGGGATGTCCCGCGAGCGAAATTCAACCCATGTGTTTCTGCTTTGAATAAAACTAATATTTCGCGTCAATTGTTGCTGCCGAATACTTCATCAAATCACCTAATTCAAACTTGGGCCTCAAAGTGAATTGAATTCACACCAGGGAGCAAAAGATAACATCAATGTTGATGTTAATAAGCTCCCTTCTGCATAGAAAGAAAGAGAGAAGGGTTTTTTGGTCGCCGGCAACGAGGGAGGCACAGTTCACGATGAGGCGCTGACGATGAAGGGGCGGAGTTCAGGGTGAGGCAGCGGTGGCGGGGCATAGCCAGGCGAAGGGAGAAAAGCTCCGGTGACTATTTTCGGGGAGAAAAGATCGTGATTTGGATCTGGGCGAGGCTGGATTTGGATCGGGGAGAAAATATAGAAACATGGTTCAATTTATTTCTCTAAAACCGATACAAAAGCTAGAGAAGGTTTGAGATTCAACATTAAAAGCAAATGATCTTCGTCTAAAAAGTACTAAAAAAATCTGCGCAAAGTCTTCAAGCTCTAATTGTCTATTATTTGTTTATTTATTTATTTTCTTATTTTCATGACCTTAAAAACTAACCCAAATCATCGGGTTCCTACTGTCTCCAACTCTAACCACTTCAGCATAAAACAAAGTTTCATTAATTAACATCGACCCCTACCATAAACTTCTCTTGCTGTCTATATACAACACTCGATCGCTCACCAAATTCTTTTCAAAACAAAAATATATATATAATATATACACACACAAAAAAAAAGAAGGAAAAAAAAGAAAGAAAAAGAAAATCCGAGTATTAAAAATCTCCAAGAACTCCTGCTCCAATCAAAGCTCACTGATATAAGAGGCCTGTTTGATTTTACACCCTTTGTGGGTCCCATGGAAGAGTGTGATATTATCGTAGACAGTGACTTGAGAAATTGGGGAGTAAAATATAAGAGGCCTGTTTGATTTTACACCCTTTGTGGGTCCCATGGAAGAGTGTGATATTATCGTAGACAGTGACTTGAGAAATTGGGGAGTAAAATATAAGAGGCCTGTTTGATTTTACACCCTTTGTGGGTCCCATGGAAGAGTGTGATATTATCGTAGACAGTGACTTGAGAAATTGGGGAGTAAAATATAAGAGGCCTGTTTGATTTTACACCCTTTGTGGGTCCCATGGAAGAGTGTGATATTATCGTAGACAGTGACTTGAGAAATTGGGGAGTAAAATATAAGAGGCCTGTTTGATTTTACACCCTTTGTGGGTCCCATGGAAGAGTGTGATATTATCGTAGACAGTGACTTGAGAAATTGGGGAGTAAAATATAAGAGGCCTGTTTGATTTTACACCCTTTGTGGGTCCCATGGAAGAGTGTGATATTATCGTAGACAGTGACTTGAGAAATTGGGGAGTAAAATATAAGAGGCCTGTTTGATTTTACACCCTTTGTGGGTCCCATGGAAGAGTGTGATATTATCGTAGACAGTGACTTGAGAAATTGGGGAGTAAAATATAAGAGGCCTGTTTGATTTTACACCCTTTGTGGGTCCCATGGAAGAGTGTGATATTATCGTAGACAGTGACTTGAGAAATTGGGGAGTAAAATATAAGAGGCCTGTTTGATTTTACACCCTTTGTGGGTCCCATGGAAGAGTGTGATATTATCGTAGACAGTGACTTGAGAAATTGGGGAGTAAAATAGAAGAGGCCCGTTTGATTTTACACACCCTTTGTGGGTCCCATGAAAGTGTGTGACATTATCGTAGGCAGTAACTTGAGAAACTGGGGAGTAAAATAGAAGAGGCCTGTTTGATTTTACACCCTTTGTGGGTCCCGCGAAAGAGCGTGATATTTGCGGTTACAGTGTCGAGTGGATAAAAGATGGATAGTGTTTTGATCTTTTACAAAATTTCTGAACAGATGACAATTATGGTTATTTGTCCTAATCTGTTATGTTGGTGATTAAAAAAAAAACTAAAATCAAATCTCTCATAAGAATTCAAGAGGTGGTAAAAGAAGGGTAAATTTCACTAGACCCTCCTCCCAAACTTAAAAACTTTGTGGTAAGTGCCCAAAAATATTTTATTGCTTGTGAGATTGTTGCAAATACTAGGTTGCGAATAAGACTGTTGTAATATCTGTGGGCCCGTGGGGGACTTCAGTGGAGTAGTTTCCCTGAGTGAGGTTTATGTGGCCGTACGAGAACGTGATTAAAATAATGAGGCACAAGCTTACGGAGGGAGGCGCTGGCAATTTTCAACGTGCTCCAGTTTTTTTTTTGTTCCTCTCGAAGATAAGTGTGAAAAGGATCTCCCTCACATGGTTAATATCTTAGACAATATTTATATAATTCTATAGTCAACCTTTCATCCAATGGTCTCTTTTTTCTTGAGTAAAAAGTTAGAACATGACATTTTGCTTCGTTAACTGGATCTGTAGCACTAAATCCTTCAGATTATTAAAAAACTGAAAAATATAGAAAGGGTAACGTGTAAATAAAATTCTCCCTGAAAAAGAGACGTGTGGATAAACTCAGTTATCTATAACAAACTTTTTGTCTAGACTCATATAAAATTTTGACCAAGGATTTGTTGTCCGCGGAGGCCACCAATAGTTGTGCTTCGAGGAACCAAACATAAACGCTGAGAGAGAAAGTTAAACAATGCAAAATAACGGCACAAATACAAATAACCAGTTTTTACGTGGTTCGGCAAGTTGCCTACGTCAACGGAGCAAGATGAGGATGAGGTTTTCACTAATAGAGAAGAAGAGTACAAACTGAGATTACAAATCACTCAAACTCACCAATTAATCTCACCAACAGAGCTTTTAACCTCTCAAACAAAACCCTAACCAATAGCTCCAGAAAATACATCTTTTCTGTGCTCCAAATATCCCCACAACTGTTCTCCTGAAACCGTAAAACGTGGTTGTTATTTATATCAAACAGTAATCCCAAACAGAACATGAAACACAATCAGACTCAAACCCGACTAGCGGTCGACAGCCGAAATCGTCGCGAACGACCGGACAGAACGGCAGAAATCAAAAAATTGCATTACAGGGTCCGCGGTCGACCTGACTTGACATCGCGGTCGACCGCAGCTGATCTCGCGGTCAACCGGCAAGCTTCCAAACAGCTTCCTGCGTGTAATTTTCTGAACTTCTCCAGTGTTATCGCCGTCTCTACATGATTATAGCATCAGCGAACAAATCCACGTGATCAGCATCTTTTTTATGCATCGATCCCTAAAAGGTTTTATAGAGACGGATATAAATGATTCATTGAATATGAGTAGTATTTAACCCCTGATAACTGTGACCGACACTGAGAGCACAGAATTGTTCACCTTGATTTGCTAACTGGTGGGCGAAGAGGATGGGAATTAAATGGCTATAGTACTAGATCAAACGTAGGGTCAAACTACGGTCGGAGAAGAGCCCTGCATATTTTCATCAACACGTGGCCGAGCCTTTCGCCGCATCATACTCTGCCGCTGGGTCTGAGCCTCTTTTGAGTCTCGGCTTTCCGAGAGCCGAATCTTATCCGTCCGCCAGCTGATCGCGCCTCTGAGTCTACGAGAAATCTCAGGGGTCGCCATGGGCCATGGCCTTCCTCCTTTTACAAATAAGTCTAGGTGCACAAGTTATTGTCATAGTGGTCCCTCAAAACTTTCATTTAGAATTAGTCATCAAAGCTTGCGCATTCGAAATTAACCCTTCAGATATTTCATGTTTGAAATTAGGCCCGAAAATCTTTATTTCATTCAATTAATTCAGAGTATCTTTGAAGAAATTATCGTGGGTTACATTTGTCATCCAAATTGCTGACTGCGGTTGGATAGTAGCTAATCAGGGGCGGTAGTTACCAAATCAACCAAAAATCAACATCAAAATCCACTAAGGCCCCGTTTGGATAATGAAAGTATTAGAAGTAAGAAATAGGTTATAGAAGTAACTTTTAAAACTATGAAGTATGAAGTAGTGGAAATAACATTTTTTTTTTGTTTGTTTCGTATATTTTTAGAACTAATGGAAGTAGAACTTCTTCTTCATTTACTTTTTTTGTTTGGATAACATTTGGAAATATTACTAAAAAGTAATTTTATCAATGAAAAGTTGTTAGAAGTAACCGATAAAGGAAATATTAATAAAAAAATTATTTATTTTCTAATTAATATGCATTTCAACTACTTCCGAGCTACTTCTGAGTATTAAGGATTGGAAAACTATTTTGGAAGTAAGGATGACATGTAAGCGCCACATAAGCATTTAAGAAAGTAATGGAAGTAAGTTTTTCAAAGAACCAAACATGTTTTTTTACTTGGAAATAGCAGAAGTATCATTTACTTCTTTTACTTCAGCTACTTCATAATTACTTTCGTGCAAACAAACGGGCCCTAAAATCAGTAGTTTTTAAATCTAATATAATCTTTCTCCAATTTGTACTACAATAATTTTTCCCCCCAGGGTTTGGATTTGAATATTATGGGTAAAGCTGCTATTATATTCAACTTTACTAGAGAGATGAAATATTTCTCACAATCTCAACCAGCTTCTAAGTAAAGCGTGATTCATTTTAAATCACTTCTAAAAATTAAGAACTGATATTGGCCGGGGGGCGGGGGGGGGGGGGGGGGCTATACTCGCTTTTCACCTAGATTTCTTTGCATTTAAGTATTAGTAGGGAAATGTGTTTCAATTTTCATACATTTTGAATTTAATAGTAATAAATTTAAAATAAGAGTTATGTTTTTCAAAAGTCGCTGCTGTGGAATTCATTATAACTTTGTTCGATTACAACAAATTCGCAAAGAATAATCTTTTTATAAGACTTTTTCTACACAACAAACAAAAAATTAAAACTCTTGAGAACAAACACGAAAATCGGTCTATCAATTCTCGTTTTCGTTGGGACTTTGCCTGTGGCCGGGAACGCTTTGGTTCGTGGACCGCCGATTCACAGATCGTGAAGAGGGGGCTTATGATTCTAAACTTCGTTATCGAAGTAGAAATTGAAACGATATCTTATCGAGTAAGATAGTCTCTTCTTTAAAATCAAGTCGAAGCTTAATTTCAAGGCGTTGCAAGAAAGAACTCAAATCTCTGCTCTCTCTGCTCTGGAATGCTCTAACAAATGCTCGATCCTCGTCAGAAGTGACCCTAGGGGGGTATTTATAGCCTCAAGGTGTCTGTAACTGCAAAAACTTAACAATCGAAGAAGTCAGTACGGCGAGACAGTGTTTACTGTCTCGCTGGGCGAGACAGCGTTTGCTGTCTCGACCCGCGAGACAGTAAATTTGCTGTCTCGCTCAGCGAGACAGTAAATGCTGTCTCGGAAAATGACAGTTTCTCGCTGTAACCGCTCTCCCACGTTTCAAACTCCGTTATTTTGGCAGTTATCCACGTGATTTTCGCCCACGATGTTTCCCACGTCTCTTGGCAGTTAATGGACACGTGTAGGGCAGTTACAACTCGCTGGCGAGACAGCAAAGTCTGTCTCGCTGGCGAGACAGCAAATACTGTCTCGCTGGCGAGACAGCAAAGCCTGTCTCGCTGGCGAGACAGCAAAGCCTGTCTCGCTGGCGAGACAGCAAAGCCTGTCTCGCTGGCAAGACAGTTCATTCCTGATTTGATCTTCAATGTGAGATCCCTTTGAGTGATTTTCTCTATGTTTGGGATATCTATTAGCATTTTTTGACGCCTACAGATACCCCCTCCAAAGTATTCCAGACTCATTCTTTTATAGAGGAGCATGGGATACTTTGGATAAGATAGATTTTACTTACGATCCCTTCAATGCTTGGCTGAGTAGATCGTGTGGAAGAACTTGTAAATGGCTTCAACGCTTGATCTCTTCTGCTTTTAGTCTATTCAGTTCTTCGTAGAATAGCTAATGTTCTCCCGGTGTTGCGTTTATCGCTTGACCGTTGTCGAGATCTTAAATTGAAGTTGGTATTTGCTCTTGTGAATTCAGCTTTTACCACTGAATTGGTATATCCATTGAGAATTCCTCAGGTTATCCTTAAGAATATTCAAATTAATATTCTCCAGAAACTTCCTATTGAGGGTGGGAATACAGTTTAGACTCGTGTACCCATTGGAGTATTCCACTGTTCCATAGTGCAAAACAGAAAAGTTTACTGTCTCGTTCGGCGAGACAGAGTTTTCTGTCTCGCTGGGCGAGACAGTGTTTTCTGTCTCGCTCGGCGAGACAGTGTTTTCTGTCTCGCTCGGCGAGACAGAGTTCTCTGTCTCGCTCGGCGAGACAGAGTTGTCTGTCTCGCTCAGCGAGACAGAGTTTCCTGTCTCGCCCGGCTGCTATATAAGTCGGGACTTAGGGTTTTAGGGTTTTTTACGTCGGATTTTGACGATTTTTTGGACGATTCTTGGGCGATTTTCGACCAGTTTTCTTCTATTTCTTCTCCTTTTTGTTGCCGACTTGGGAGGTGCTCTTGTTTGGGAAGATTTCACTCAGATTTCAAAGGTTTGTTCTTCCCCTTATTCCAAAATTTTGACTCTCCTTCAACTGTAACTGTGCATGCATCATTTCGGTTGTATTTGTCCTATTTTTTGTCGATTTCATGTTCAAAATCTTAACCTTCCTCTTGGATTTCAATGTAGATCACATACTCATCATGTCGCCACGTAGATCTCGAGGGAAGGGAATCCGACCGACTGTTCAGAGCCCTGAGGAGGCTGCCCCTGCTGCACCCTCACGTGGAGGTATATTTCTTTCACCTTTTCACGAATTTAAATACTGTATTTCGTCAATTCCATATATATGTTCCTGTATTTGCTTGCAGATCCTCGTTTGTATCCTTTGAGGTACCTTCGAGAAGAGCCGGTATCCTCCTTTGAGGGGATCGACGCTTAAAAGTGTTTGTTTTGCTTTGACAAAACACACTTCATAATACACAGGGGCGATTTCATATCCTCCTACATGTATTGAAAGGTTCTGGTATGCCGTTATAATGCCCGCATATCTCCTTTATACATGTGGTAGGTGGGAAATCGTCACACCTGTTGTGAGATAACGACTATATCTTATAGAGTAAGATATATCGCTTTTCTCTAAAATTTTAGGATGACACTTACACAATTTATGTGTATGCCTCTTTTATCAGTCCGATTCCCTTCCTCCATCTTTAATGCTGATGCGGTTACGGGTCAGAGTAGCGTGACCCAATCAATGTATAAGGAAGCCGGATTTCTTGTTTGGTGATTCGGTGAAAGATCCGAAGATTGCTTTCTGCCAGCCTACGCAATGGTTGTACCAGAATGGGTCCTCATTCTTATATCTGCCTTTTATCCCCCGGGATCACTCACTATTAATGTTCAGGAATCTATCAGTTGGACGTGAGATGTTCTGGAAGTTGACTGAAAATCACGAGCGTATTCATTGTGGTTTTATTGGGAAGGAAGCCAACCTAGGCTCCAGTGAAAGAGCTCATGTGCGGGGGCTTCATCCGGGTATCTTGGGACAGGATAACATACCTCAGAACGAAAAGATAGTGCAAGCCAACACCGTGAAGAACCGGTTAGCGGCAGCGGGCAAAAGATTACCCAAAGAGACTTTTAGATGCTATGGATGGGTCCATTATTCTGGGGACAAATGGTGGTGGACCAGGATGACCCGATATGTGTTAAACCGCTTTGGGCGAGAGTTAGCAGAATTAGGGTTAGATGTCCACCAATCAGCTGATTAAGATGAAAGATAGCTCGACTGCGACCTATGACACTCTATGGGAATTGACCTGTCATTATCATATAGCCATGGCCGAGATGGAGCCCAAAGCCAGAAAGAAGTCTCCTCAAGTCAGTTTAAAACAATTCGCTGATTATCTCTTCAAGAATCTGGATGTCCGTTCGGCAGATGTGTGCGGATTGTCTCCCTTGAGTACGGATGAAATTAACCGTCTGTTAGAGAAAACCAACGCGCAATCTTATACTTCGCGCTCAGAAGATGGATTTTTGCACGGCACTAAGTTCCGCTCTTATCTGTGGCAAGCTGGTGTTCCGATTAGCCCTACTGCTCTGCTGGCAGGTTTTCTAGCCTTATGGTTAAAGAGATGTGTAGTTCCCCATCAATCCGCAGATGCGATGCCAATGGAAGTGTTGTATCCGGCCGTCCAGCTGGCTACAGGTCGCAAATTATCTTTGCTTCCCGCTATGGTGGCCGATATTCATAGTGGATTGCGGCAACTAATCTCCGCATTTACCCAGGAGAAAAAGAAACCTTCCGCCAGCCTGTCCGTTCCGAAGCTGGAGCTGCCCTATACTTACTTAATGGCCTGGTTGGTACTTCATCGACCAGATTTAATGGAGGCTCCTGATACGGTAGATCTCAGTGTCCCTCTGTTGCAAAATCTCGAGAATTGCAAATGGAGCAAACATCGAGAGCCGGACATAACGAGGCAGTTTAAAATTCACAAATGTTGGGAATTTTTTCCTTGCTTCCCTCAGTTCTCCGGTACTTACAACACTACCTTAGTGGATGCTGAAGACCCAAGGCAGAATCGTACCATTTTGGATGTCGGGTGCTTCAGATGGTTGATGAATATTCGACCTGGATATCTGTTGTTCAGGATAAGGGATGTTTGCCACATCGAACCCTATCTTCCATGTCGATTCGCCCGTCAGTTCGGGTATGATCAGATATACATCGGCAACCCGAATCGTCACCTCAGCTTTCGAGGTGGACTTATCGACGGGGCGAGAGCTTGGTTTTGGAGCATTGCCGGCTGCACCAATGTTGAATTTGATCTCCCCTTAGAGACGCCGCCTCTACGGATGACTTTCCTCTTTTGCAAATGGCTGATAGCCACCAATATTGCCACTCGACGTAGGAGGATATCAGACTCAGAGGAGGAAATAGCTCCACGACAAGCAACAGAACCGCCTCGTGAAGCTGTGATGCCGCCTCGAGGAAAATAGGCTGCTGAATCATCAAGGAAAGGAAAGGAACCGGCTCTCCCAGTTGATAGTGAAGAGGAGTTTGAT
>NC_033797.1:17165887-17195773 GCF_001876935.1 Asparagus officinalis
TTAGTTCTAGTCTGCACAGTGTTAGTTCTATTCTGTAGAACGTTAGTTCTATTCTGTAGCGTGTTAGTTTTATTCTACACAGTGTTAGTTCTATTCTGTAGCGTGTTAGTTCTAATTAATACGGTGTTAGTTAGCCTTCGCAGCTCATGTTTGTTTTAATTTCAACTCAAACATGATGTGTTTGCAGCACTCACTCTATGGCTTGGAGGTGAACAATTACGAGCTTTATTTGAACTTCATTGACAAATATACCGCATTCCGCATAGAGCATCTCTTGATCCCTTTGGTCAGGGACGACCATTGGCATCTTGTAGAAGTTGACCTTAAAGATAAAGTCGTCAAGCATTACAGCTCCGCTGGGCACGAAGCTTGGATGGAGCCTGTTAATAAAATCATAAAATTCTTTGATGCCCATCATGCTGATTTTATTGAAGATAATGTGCGCCAAATATTTAGATATCAAGCCATCAAATGCGAGCAACAAAGAGGACGGTTAGTTCCGATGTCTATATTGTTCAAATTTGTGTTATAGTATTCGAACGGACCGAAAATGTCTAATGAACTCACTCTATGTTGCAGCTTTGACTGTGGTGTGTTCGTCTACCTCTTTGTAAAATCCATAATTGAAGGACGATCAACATTGCTGGTTAATCCTCCGAACGATATCCCTGAAGCTATGCGAGCAAGACTTGCCGCACAATTATTACTGGCTGGTTTTGAACAAAGACATAAAGAAGAAACAGTGTACAGTGATGAATGATATGTTCATACAAATACAATAATGTATGTATATTTAAGTAATTGAAAATGATTGTTATCAGATGTATTGTTCTATCTATCAAAATAAACCTCAGCCCAATTAACTTGAATATTTCCCATAATAGCATATATAGCTTTTGCTAATTCTAGGGAAATGAAATGAAAACTTCCAGTTTTTGGAAATAAGTTATAGGCTAGGATACGAGCAATGAACCTAGGAAATGGACGAAGTTTGTTTGAATTGTTCAAAGGTTTTCCATGTCCTGGAAGAAATATGTGATTGGATAGCAAGTCTGAATCATTCATCCTAACAGAGCTAAGAGAAACTCCTTGATAAGGAATGTTGAATATTTTACCAATTGTTTTAGTAGTTAATTCAATCTCCATTCCTTTAACAAGGGTTTTAATTTTTTCAGAACCACCAATTGTACCCACACGTTCTATATTGGTATAGAACAGTTGCACAAGAAATGGGTATGATGGTTTCTTATTTTCAGCAGAAAATAACTCAAGCAAGCCCACATTTTCAAAATAAGAACTAAAGTTCCATGGGATGAAATCATCGAACTTCACAAATCGTCCTGTAAGAATTTCTAAAGTTGAAAGTCTGTTAAATTCTTCCAATAATTCAGGACTTCTTAAATAAACAATGATTTCATCATTGAGAGAACTGTGAGTTTGCTTAGCTTTCTTAGATCTAAACATGATGAACTAGATAAATAACAAGAGAATGAAAGATCAAGTTTAGAAGTATACCCCAAACAGTAGAAACCCTAGAATAGCCGACTATAGCCTGGATTAGTCGACTAATGAGCCTGATAGCTTGACAAGATTGAAAGACAAATAAAGAAATTGATGAGGAAATTTTAGAAACAAGAAAAGCCCTAACCTGGAATCGGTGAAACTGAAGAGAAGAAGATGGGGAAGATGGGTTTTCGGTTTTGGGTAGAGTTAGTGGGTTATTTTTGCTTTTTAATTTATCTTTTAATAATGTAAGGTTTAGATTAGATGGTAAATAGAATGTAGGGTCAAGATTAAATTTTAGATGAATGGTTAGGATTGGTGCAGTTAAAAATGAATGGTTTAGATGATTTTTACTAAAGTAAAACGGGTAGGGTTATTGGATATTGGGTTTAAAACATAAAAAATCCACTTTTTTTAATAAACTAAAGGTTCAGAATTAGTAGTCGACTAATAGTCAAAATAGTCGACTATACTGTAAAAGATAGAAGGTTAAGTTTTAGTTTTTAACTCTGAGTAGTCGACCAATATGTGAATTAGTCGACTACACTGTAATCAACAGAGAGTATTTTTAAGATTTTACATTGAGTAGTCGACTATAAAGGTAAGTAGTCGACTATAATCTGATTTTTCAGAAAAATAGTTTGTAAGAATTGTGCATGTAGTCGACTATAAGTTAGATTAATCGACTACTTAAGGTTTAAATTTATGTATTTTTGTTTTAAAAATTAATTTAAATCTTCAATTGAACATATACCTAATTCCCTTCTTAATTTAACATAAACTTCTTCTTTTAGTGGTTTTGTTAATATATCTGCAATTTGTTTATCTGTAGGTATAAACTCTAATGATATGTCACCTTTAAGAACATGATCACGTAAAAAATGATGTCTAATATCAATGTGTTTTGTACGTGAGTGTTGAATAGGATTTTTAGATAAATTAATTGCACTAGAATTATCACACATAATAGATGATATGGGACAATTTATGCCATAATCAGTTAAAGTTTGTTTCATCCATAATATTTGTGCACATGCAAGACTTGCAGCAATATATTCAGCTTCAGTTGTTGATAATGATACTGAATTTTGTTTCTTACTAAACCAAGATACAAGTGAATGTCCTAAGAAATGACATGTTCCACTTGTACTTTTTCTATCAGATTTACATCCGGCAAAATCAGCATCACTATATGATATTAAATCAAAAGAACTATGTTTTGGATAAAATAAACCATAATTTGTAGTATCTTTAATATATCTAAATATTCTTTTTACTGCTTTAAGATGTGAAACTTTAGGATTTGATTGAAATCTTGCACATAAACATACACTAAACATAATATCAGGTCTACTAGCAGTAATGTAAAGAAGTGATCCAATCATACCTCGATAGAGCTTTTGATCAACATTCTTACCATTTTCATCTTTGTCAAGAGATGTTGTAGTGCTCATAGGTGTTGGTTTGCTTGTTGAATTTTCCAATCCGAATCTTTTAAGTAAATCTTTTGCGTACTTGCTTTGATTGATGAAAATTCCTTCTTTCAATTGTTTAATTTGAAGTCCAAGAAAGAAATTTAGTTCACCCATGTGACTCATTTCAAATTCATCCTGCATATTCTTAGCAAATTCTTGACAAAGATTATTGTTAGTAGAACCAAAAATAATATCATCTACATATATTTGAATTAGTAAAATATCTTTATTTATTTTCTTAATAAACAATGTTGAATCAACTTTTCCAATATCAAAACCTGAAGTTAAAAGAAATTTCTTTAATCTATCATACCATGCACGAGGTGCTTGTTTAAGACCATATAATGCTTTCTTAAGTTTAAAAACATGATTTGGAAAACTTTCATGTTCAAAACCTGGAGGTTGTTCTACAAAAACTTCTTCATTTATAAAACCATTTAAAAAAGCACTTTTAACATCCATTTGAAATAATTTAAAATTCATAAAACATGCAAATGCAAGTAAAATCCTAATTGATTCTAATCGTGCAACTGGTGCATAAGTTTCATCATAATCAATTCCTTCTTCTTGATTATAACCTTGAGCAACTAATCTAGCTTTGTTTCTAACAACTTGACCAAATTCATCTAATTTGTTTCTAAAAATCCATTTTGTTCCAATAATGGATTTATTTTGAGGTCTAGGTATAAGATCCCAAACATTATTTCTAGTAAATTGATTAAGTTCATCTTGCATAGCTATTATCCATGAATCATCAAGAAGTGCTTCTTTTATATTTTTAGGTTCAATAGTTGAAATAAAAGCATTATGAGCAATCAAATTAAAATGTGATCTAGTAGTTACTTTGTCAGATATATTTCCTATAACTAAATCATGTGGATGATTTTTAACTTCTACAAAATCTTTAGGTAAATCATTTTGTAGATTATCATCTTTTGTAATATCTATCATAGGAGTATCTTGTATGGTATCAATTACATCATCATCATTATTTAGTATAATAGGTATTTTTGAAAAACTTTCATTAAAAGAAACATGTAAAGATTCTTCAATAACTTGTGTTCTTTTGTTATAAATTCTATATGCTTTACTGTGATTAGAATATCCAACAAAAATTCCTTCATCGGATTTTGAATCAAATTTATCTAAGTTATCCTTTGTATTTAAGATAAAACATTTACAACCAAAAACTTTAAAGTAAGATACTTTAGGAATTTTGTTATAAAATAATTCATAAGATGTTTTCTTTAAAATAGGTCGTAATAAAACTCTATTTAATACATAACAAGCTGTTGATACGACTTCTGCCCAAAAATATTTAGGTAAATTACTATCACATAACATGGTTCTAGCACATTCTTGTAAGGTTCTATTTTTCCTTTCTACAACTCCATTTTGTGGAGCAGCTCGAGGAAAAGAGAATGTGTGTGATATACCATGTTGATCACAATAATTTGCAAATAATTCATTTTCAAATTCACCTCCATGATCACTACGTATAGAGATAATAGAAGTTGATTTTTGATTTTGAATTTTCTTGCAAAATATAGAAAACTCATTAAAAGCATCATTTTTATGTTTAAGAAAAATTACCCAAGTGAATCTAGAAAAATCATCAACAAGAACAAATGCATATCTACTTCCATTTAAAGATGCTACTCTAGATGGACCAAAAAGATCTATATGAATTAATTCTAATGGTCTATTTGTAGATATTATATTTTTAGATTTAAAAGAAGATTTGTGCATTTTTCCTTGTTGACATGCATCACAAAAATTATTTTTAAATGACATCTTAGGCAAACCATTTACTGAATCATTTTTAGAAATCTTAGACATATGTTTAAAGTTAACATGTCCAAAACGTTTATGCCATAAAATAGAATCATTAGATGATGCAATAAGACAATGTTCATTTGAAATATTATTCATTGATAACACATATATGTTATTTTTTCTATAACCTTTAAAAATAATGGTTATTAAATCAATATCATAAATTAAGCATGATTCTTTTTCAAAAACAATTTTATAACCTTTATCACAAAGTTGACTAATACTTAGTAAATTATGTTTAAGACCATTAACTAATAAAACATTATCAATGATAGGTTTGTTTGGATTACCTACGGAACCAATACCGATGACTTTTCCTTTGTTGTTATCTCCAAAAGTAACGGTACCTCCATCCTTGTTTTGAAAAGATGACAACAATTGAATATTTCCAGTCATATGTTTAGAGCAACCACTATCTAAAATCCACCTATCTTTCTTGGGTACCTGAAAAAATAAACATTTACATTTTGGTACCCATACTATGTTGGGTCCTTTAAATTAGCCTTTAGGAAACCAAACCCATGAAGAGTTTGATTTACTTAAATAATTAGATGATAAACAAATATTTTTAATAAAATCAGAAATATAAAAATTCTTATTAAAAGAAGATAATTCTTTTGGAACCCAAATAGAAAAGAATTTTGATTTCTTTTTATACAAATTTTCATATTTATAATCATGCAAATCACAAGAAGGTTTTACAAAAATTGTATTCTTTGATTTGTTTTTATTAATTTGAAAACCTAATCCTTTTGTCTTTTGTGATTCTCTTTGAAAAGAAAGAATATTATTAAGATTTTCTTTTCCTTTATTAAATTTGCTTACATTTAAACATATATCTTCATATCTTGATTTAAAAGAAGAAATATCTTTATCTAAACTATTAATTCGAATATTTAACTTATTACATTCTGATTTTAAATATTTATTTTCATTAGATAAATTATCATTTTCTTTTAGTAAAGAAAAATTTTCTTCTTTTAATTCAACTAATTGAGAATTAGTATAAGTAGAGGAATTTAAATCTGAAATTTCTTCACGTAACCTTTTATTCTCACCTTTAAGAAAATTATGTGAAATTTTTAATCTTATAAAAGTTTCATATAATTCATTAAAAGCATCTAAAAGCTCTTCATTTTCACTTACATCATCTTGTGCCATGAAACACATGTGAGCACTTTCCTTTTCTTCAATTTCTTCATCTGAGGATGATTCATCACTATCATCCCAAGTGACCGCCATTGCTTTCCTCTTCTTGTTATTTTGAATATTGTTGAAGTTGTTGAAATAACTTGATTTTTGTTTATTCTTCAACATTGGACAATCTTTCTTCATATGCCCTGGTTTATTACACTTAAAACAAAGAGGGTTAGTTGAATTTGAATTCTTAAATTTAAAATTACCTCTTTTGATGAATTTTCGAAATTTTCGTGCAAACATGCCCATTTCTTCATCATTATCATCTGAATCTTCTTTATCTGAAGTAGTATTAAATGCAAGAACTTTCTTGTTCTTAGATTCTTCATCATTCTTCCTATCTTCAAGTTGTACTTCATATGCCATAAGATTACCAATAAGATTTTCAACCGTAAGAGTTGACAAATCATTGGCTTCTTCAATAGCGGTAACTTTCTTTTCCCATTGTGGAGTAAGTGAACGAAGTATCTTTCTTACCATCTCCACTTGAGTATATGTTTTTCCAAGACCAATAAGAGAATTTGTGATGTCGGTGAATCTTGTGAACATTTCTCCAATAGTCTCATTTTCCTTCATCTTGAATAATTCAAATCTGTGCACAAGAACAGAAATTTTAGATTCTTTAACTTTAGTAGTACCTTCATGAGTTACCTCGAGTGTGTGCCAAATATCATATGCGGATGTGGCCGTTGACACCCTATTGAACTCATTCTTGTCAAGTGCACAAAATAAGGCATTCATTGCTTTAGAATCCAAATTCGCATTGTTCCTTTGAGATGTAGTCCATTCCGCGAAAGGAGTTGTTGGTTTCTCATATTTTGTTTCAACGACGTTCCAAAGTTCGTAGCCAAGAGATTGGAGATAGATCTTCATCCTACACTTCCAGTAGTTGTAGTTCGTGCCATCGAACATTGGAGGACGATTTGTAGAGTGACCTTCCTTGAATTGTGATGTATTTGACAATGCCATCTTTCACCTTGCTCTGATACCAAATGTAGGATCTGAAATAGATACACTTGAACACTAGAGGGGGGGTGAATAGTGTTCTTTTAAAATTATTGCAAAGTAGATAATAAATTGCAAAGAAAAAATGGCAATCTCAGAAATTTGCAAACACAAACACAAGGATTTTATACTGGTTCCACCAAACTGGTGTACATCCAGTCCCCAAGCAAATCCCGCTTGAGAGTTTTCACTATGATTTTGAATAAACTTACAAAATCAAATGCAAACCTGACCAATTTGCAAGTTCCTGCAAATTGCAACACCAATTGACAAACTCCTTGTCAATTTGAACACCAATCTCTAACCCAAGAGACTAACCCTCTCACAACCGAGAGAAAACTTGTTGAAGAAGAACACAATGATCCTATAAGCCTTGAATGTGTAATAATGTGCAGCAGTGGCTTAGGATTCTTTTAATCTTTGTAAAATTGCCTAATTGATTTGTTTTTGATGAAAGTATATAGGCAATTTCAGAAACTCTTCTTTTTCAGAAAATCAGAATGTTTTTCACTTAGGAAATTGCTCAAGAATCAAAGCTTATGGGTATGTATATTTCTCCAATTTTTCTGAACAAATAACCTATATATACCCCTTGAAAAGACAAGTTTTTAAAGTTTGAAAACGTTTAAAAACGGCCAAAAACTGTCAGATATTCAAATTCTGAAAACTGAAAAACTGTCTCTTGTAGTCGACTACTGTAGTCATTAGTCGACTACACTGAGTTCAGACAGACTCTGTGTTTTCGGAAAATGTTCTCAGTAGTCGACTATAATGATAATTAGTCGACTACACTGAGTTCAGACAGAAACTTGAAAATTTATATTTTTCTTCAGTAGTCGACTACTGTAGTCATTAGTCGACTACACTGTAAAAAGACAGAAACTTATGTTTCTGTCAAACATCTCAGTAGTCGACTATAATCTCTATTAGTCGACTATACTGTAAAAAGACAGAAACTTGTATTTGAGTTATATACATGAGTAATCGACTACTATCCTAATTAGTCGACTATTAAGATCAAAAATTCAGAAATAATGAGTTTTTATAATTAAGTTTTAACTATTATTCTAATGGTTAACATAGGGGATTTCTATAGTTAACCAACACACTAAGCCTGTGTTAGTGTATTCTAAAAATGTGTGTGTGTGCGTGTGTGTGATCAAGGCTTGTACAAATATTCTAAGCAAAGAAAAATTCAAATACATTATCTTTTGTTCTTCATTTTCTTCACTTCAAAATGCCTTGATATTCACTTGCACTTGTACATATTCTGATATTGAAATCTGCATATGAAAGTTAGTGCACACAAAATATAAATTGTTATCATCAAAACATTATCATGGAGAAATGATATTCAACATTCTCCCCCTTTTTGATGATAACAAATAATTTATGCATCATATTAAATTTTAAAACATGTAATACTTACTCCCCCTGCATATATGCAAAGTTTTTAACATTCATAATAAAAAATATAAAACTTAACTATTTCTCCCCCTTTGTTATCAACAAAAAGAAGAAGAACCTAAACATAACATAATTTCGTCAACATGAGTTAACACTTCAAACAAATCATCAAGGTTATGAACATAGTCCATAACTTCACCCATCCATATTGGTAGGCAAAGACTTGCCATAAAGACCACAAGTTCCATAATGTTCATCACCATTATCTGTTTAAAATATATAGCAGTTATATTAACGAACAAAATAGTAGCAAACTTAACACATATAATAGCAAACTTTTCATAATAGCAGGCTTAACACACAGTTATATTGTAGCAAACTTGACATAAAAGCAACATAACCACATAGTTTTAAACATAATAACAACCACATAGTTTTAAACATAAGAACATAATTGTTTTGACCAAAAAACAGAAACAAATTCTAAGGTGCTGGAGGAGGTTGTTGGCCTTGAAAATATGAATTAAGCTTTGAGTCCAAGTCTTCAAACTTTTTGATTAGGTCTTCTTGATTGCTGATGATATATCTGTTTTGTGCATATATAGCTCGTTGACCTGTTTCCAGTTCTAGGATACGTGCACTCAAAGTATTGTATTGCACGTCTGAAAAACATGAAGGTTCAGTAGGAAATGGTGGAGGTTGACTTGAAGAGGCTCCAGCTTGAGTTGAGGTTTGTGGAATATCTTCTTGTTGAAGTTCAGGTTCATTTTGAACAGGTTCATTTTGAGGATTGTGATCTTGGATTTCAAAATTTGTCAATTTCATCCTAGTTAGGGCATTTGAATCAAAAAATTCAATTGAACGGACAACAGATTTTTCAGATTTGAGATCAACATGGAATTTATCAAAGATCTTAGTCAGGAATGCACCATAAGGAAGAAATCCTCTAGGAATGGTCAGAAAATTATCAAAATAAACCTCAGCCCAATTAACTTGAATATTTCCCATAATAGCATATATAGCTTTTGCTAATTCTAGGGAAATGAAATGAAAACTTCCAGTTTTTGGAAATAAGTTATAGGCTAGGATACGAGCAATGAACCTAGGAAATGGACGAAGTTTGTTTGAATTGTTCAAAGGTTTTCCATGTCCTGGAAGAAATATGTGATTGGATAGCAAGTCTGAATCATTCATCCTAACAGAGCTAAGAGAAACTCCTTGATAAGGAATGTTGAATATTTTACCAATTGTTTTAGTAGTTAATTCAATCTCCATTCCTTTAACAAGGGTTTTAATTTTTTCAGAACCACCAATTGTACCCACACGTTCTATATTGGTATAGAACAGTTGCACAAGAAATGGGTATGATGGTTTCTTATTTTCAGCAGAAAATAACTCAAGCAAGCCCACATTTTCAAAATAAGAACTAAAGTTCCATGGGATGAAATCATCGAACTTCACAAATCGTCCTGTAAGAATTTCTAAAGTTGAAAGTCTGTTAAATTCTTCCAATAATTCAGGACTTCTTAAATAAACAATGATTTCATCATTGAGAGAACTGTGAGTTTGCTTAGCTTTCTTAGATCTAAACATGATGAACTAGATAAATAACAAGAGAATGAAAGATCAAGTTTAGAAGTATACCCCAAACAGTAGAAACCCTAGAATAGCCGACTATAGCCTGGATTAGTCGACTAATGAGCCTGATAGCTTGACAAGATTGAAAGACAAATAAAGAAATTGATGAGGAAATTTTAGAAACAAGAAAAGCCCTAACCTGGAATCGGTGAAACTGAAGAGAAGAAGATGGGGAAGATGGGTTTTCGGTTTTGGGTAGAGTTAGTGGGTTATTTTTGCTTTTTAATTTATCTTTTAATAATGTAAGGTTTAGATTAGATGGTAAATAGAATGTAGGGTCAAGATTAAATTTTAGATGAATGGTTAGGATTGGTGCAGTTAAAAATGAATGGTTTAGATGATTTTTACTAAAGTAAAACGGGTAGGGTTATTGGATATTGGGTTTAAAACATAAAAAATCCACTTTTTTTAATAAACTAAAGGTTCAGAATTAGTAGTCGACTAATAGTCAAAATAGTCGACTATACTGTAAAAGATAGAAGGTTAAGTTTTAGTTTTTAACTCTGAGTAGTCGACCAATATGTGAATTAGTCGACTACACTGTAATCAACAGAGAGTATTTTTAAGATTTTACATTGAGTAGTCGACTATAAAGGTAAGTAGTCGACTATAATCTGATTTTTCAGAAAAATAGTTTGTAAGAATTGTGCATGTAGTCGACTATAAGTTAGATTAATCGACTACTTAAGGTTTAAATTTATGTATTTTTGTTTTAAAAATTAATTTAAATCTTCAATTGAACATATACCTAATTCCCTTCTTAATTTAACATAAACTTCTTCTTTTAGTGGTTTTGTTAATATATCTGCAATTTGTTTATCTGTAGGTATAAACTCTAATGATATGTCACCTTTAAGAACATGATCACGTAAAAAATGATGTCTAATATCAATGTGTTTTGTACGTGAGTGTTGAATAGGATTTTTAGATAAATTAATTGCACTAGAATTATCACACATAATAGATGATATGGGACAATTTATGCCATAATCAGTTAAAGTTTGTTTCATCCATAATATTTGTGCACATGCAAGACTTGCAGCAATATATTCAGCTTCAGTTGTTGATAATGATACTGAATTTTGTTTCTTACTAAACCAAGATACAAGTGAATGTCCTAAGAAATGACATGTTCCACTTGTACTTTTTCTATCAGATTTACATCCGGCAAAATCAGCATCACTATATGATATTAAATCAAAAGAACTATGTTTTGGATAAAATAAACCATAATTTGTAGTATCTTTAATATATCTAAATATTCTTTTTACTGCTTTAAGATGTGAAACTTTAGGATTTGATTGAAATCTTGCACATAAACATACACTAAACATAATATCAGGTCTACTAGCAGTAATGTAAAGAAGTGATCCAATCATACCTCGATAGAGCTTTTGATCAACATTCTTACCATTTTCATCTTTGTCAAGAGATGTTGTAGTGCTCATAGGTGTTGGTTTGCTTGTTGAATTTTCCAATCCGAATCTTTTAAGTAAATCTTTTGCGTACTTGCTTTGATTGATGAAAATTCCTTCTTTCAATTGTTTAATTTGAAGTCCAAGAAAGAAATTTAGTTCACCCATGTGACTCATTTCAAATTCATCCTGCATATTCTTAGCAAATTCTTGACAAAGATTATTGTTAGTAGAACCAAAAATAATATCATCTACATATATTTGAATTAGTAAAATATCTTTATTTATTTTCTTAATAAACAATGTTGAATCAACTTTTCCAATATCAAAACCTGAAGTTAAAAGAAATTTCTTTAATCTATCATACCATGCACGAGGTGCTTGTTTAAGACCATATAATGCTTTCTTAAGTTTAAAAACATGATTTGGAAAACTTTCATGTTCAAAACCTGGAGGTTGTTCTACAAAAACTTCTTCATTTATAAAACCATTTAAAAAAGCACTTTTAACATCCATTTGAAATAATTTAAAATTCATAAAACATGCAAATGCAAGTAAAATCCTAATTGATTCTAATCGTGCAACTGGTGCATAAGTTTCATCATAATCAATTCCTTCTTCTTGATTATAACCTTGAGCAACTAATCTAGCTTTGTTTCTAACAACTTGACCAAATTCATCTAATTTGTTTCTAAAAATCCATTTTGTTCCAATAATGGATTTATTTTGAGGTCTAGGTATAAGATCCCAAACATTATTTCTAGTAAATTGATTAAGTTCATCTTGCATAGCTATTATCCATGAATCATCAAGAAGTGCTTCTTTTATATTTTTAGGTTCAATAGTTGAAATAAAAGCATTATGAGCAATCAAATTAAAATGTGATCTAGTAGTTACTTTGTCAGATATATTTCCTATAACTAAATCATGTGGATGATTTTTAACTTCTACAAAATCTTTAGGTAAATCATTTTGTAGATTATCATCTTTTGTAATATCTATCATAGGAGTATCTTGTATGGTATCAATTACATCATCATCATTATTTAGTATAATAGGTATTTTTGAAAAACTTTCATTAAAAGAAACATGTAAAGATTCTTCAATAACTTGTGTTCTTTTGTTATAAATTCTATATGCTTTACTGTGATTAGAATATCCAACAAAAATTCCTTCATCGGATTTTGAATCAAATTTATCTAAGTTATCCTTTGTATTTAAGATAAAACATTTACAACCAAAAACTTTAAAGTAAGATACTTTAGGAATTTTGTTATAAAATAATTCATAAGATGTTTTCTTTAAAATAGGTCGTAATAAAACTCTATTTAATACATAACAAGCTGTTGATACGACTTCTGCCCAAAAATATTTAGGTAAATTACTATCACATAACATGGTTCTAGCACATTCTTGTAAGGTTCTATTTTTCCTTTCTACAACTCCATTTTGTGGAGCAGCTCGAGGAAAAGAGAATGTGTGTGATATACCATGTTGATCACAATAATTTGCAAATAATTCATTTTCAAATTCACCTCCATGATCACTACGTATAGAGATAATAGAAGTTGATTTTTGATTTTGAATTTTCTTGCAAAATATAGAAAACTCATTAAAAGCATCATTTTTATGTTTAAGAAAAATTACCCAAGTGAATCTAGAAAAATCATCAACAAGAACAAATGCATATCTACTTCCATTTAAAGATGCTACTCTAGATGGACCAAAAAGATCTATATGAATTAATTCTAATGGTCTATTTGTAGATATTATATTTTTAGATTTAAAAGAAGATTTGTGCATTTTTCCTTGTTGACATGCATCACAAAAATTATTTTTAAATGACATCTTAGGCAAACCATTTACTGAATCATTTTTAGAAATCTTAGACATATGTTTAAAGTTAACATGTCCAAAACGTTTATGCCATAAAATAGAATCATTAGATGATGCAATAAGACAATGTTCATTTGAAATATTATTCATTGATAACACATATATGTTATTTTTTCTATAACCTTTAAAAATAATGGTTATTAAATCAATATCATAAATTAAGCATGATTCTTTTTCAAAAACAATTTTATAACCTTTATCACAAAGTTGACTAATACTTAGTAAATTATGTTTAAGACCATTAACTAATAAAACATTATCAATGATAGGTTTGTTTGGATTACCTACGGAACCAATACCGATGACTTTTCCTTTGTTGTTATCTCCAAAAGTAACGGTACCTCCATCCTTGTTTTGAAAAGATGACAACAATTGAATATTTCCAGTCATATGTTTAGAGCAACCACTATCTAAAATCCACCTATCTTTCTTGGGTACCTGAAAAAATAAACATTTACATTTTGGTACCCATACTATGTTGGGTCCTTTAAATTAGCCTTTAGGAAACCAAACCCATGAAGAGTTTGATTTACTTAAATAATTAGATGATAAACAAATATTTTTAATAAAATCAGAAATATAAAAATTCTTATTAAAAGAAGATAATTCTTTTGGAACCCAAATAGAAAAGAATTTTGATTTCTTTTTATACAAATTTTCATATTTATAATCATGCAAATCACAAGAAGGTTTTACAAATATTGTATTCTTTGATTTGTTTTTATTAATTTGAAAACCTAATCCTTTTGTCTTTTGTGATTCTCTTTGAAAAGAAAGAATATTATTAAGATTTTCTTTTCCTTTATTAAATTTGCTTACATTTAAACATATATCTTCATATCTTGATTTAAAAGAAGAAATATCTTTATCTAAACTATTAATTCGAATATTTAACTTATTACATTCTGATTTTAAATATTTATTTTCATTAGATAAATTATCATTTTCTTTTAGTAAAGAAAAATTTTCTTCTTTTAATTCAACTAATTGAGAATTAGTATAAGTAGAGGAATTTAAATCTGAAATTTCTTCACGTAACCTTTTATTCTCACCTTTAAGAAAATTATGTGAAGTTTTTAATCTTACAAAAGTTTTATATAATTCATTAAAAGCATCTAAAAGTTCTTCATTTTCACTTACTTCATCTTGTGCCATGAAACACATGTGAGCACTTTCCTTTTCTTCAATTTCTTCATCTGAGGATGATTCATCACTATCATCCCAAGTGACCGCCATTGCTTTCCTCTTCTTGTTATTTTGAATATTGTTGAAGTTGTTGAAATAACTTGATTTTTGTTTATTCTTCAACATTGGACAATCTTTCTTCATATGTCCTGGTTTATTACACTTAAAACAAAGAGGGTTATTTGAATTTGAACTCTTAAATTTAAAATTACCTCTTTTGATGAATTTTCGAAATTTTCGTGCAAACATGCCCATTTCTTCATCATCATCATCTGAATCTTCTTTATCGGAAGTAGTATTGAATGCAAGAACTTTCTTGTTCTTAGATTCTTCATCATTCTTCCTATCTTCAAGTTGTACTTCATATGCCATAAGATTACCAATAAGATTTTCAACCGTAAGGGTTGACAAATCATTGGCTTCTTCAATTACGGTAACTTTTTTTTCCCATTGTGGAGTAAGTGAACGAAGTATCTTTCTTACCATCTCCACTTGAGTATAGGTTTTTCCAAGACCAATAAGAGAATTTGTGATGTCGGTGAATCTTGTGAACATTTCTCCAATAGTCTCATTTTCCTTCATCTTGAATAATTCAAATCTGTGCACAAGAACAGAAATTTTAGACTCTTTAACTTTATTAGTACCTTCATGAGTTACCTCGAGTGTGTGCCAAATGTCATATGCGGATGTGGCCGTTGACACCCTATTGAACTCATTCTTGTCAAGTGCACAAAATAAGGCATTCATTGCTTTTGAATCCAAATTTGCATTGTTCCTTTGAGATGTAGTCCATTCCGTGAAAGAATTGGTTGGCTTCTCATATTTCGTTTCGACGACATTCCAAAGTTCGTAGCCAATTGATTGAAGGTATATCTTCATTCGACACTTCCAATAGTTGTAGTTCAAACCATCGAACATTGGAGGACGATTTGTAGAGTGACCTTCCTTGAATTGTGATGTATTTGACGATGCCATCTTTCACCTCGCTCTGATACCAAATGTAGGATCTGAAATAGATACACTAGAACACTAGGGGGGTGAATAGTGTTCTTTTAAAATTATTGCAAAGTAGATAATAAATTGCAAAGAAAAATGGTAATCTCAGAAATTTACAAACACAAACACAATGATTTTATACTGGTTCCACCAAACCGGTGTACATCCAGTCCCCAAGCAAATCCCGCTTGAGAGTTTCCACTATGATTTTGAATAAACTTACAAAATCAAACGCAAACCTGACCAATTTGCAAGTCCCTGCAAATTGCAACACCAATTGACAAACTCCTTGCCAATTTGAACCCTAATCTCTAAGCCAAGAGATTAACCCTCTCACAACCGAGAGAAAACTTGTTGTAGCAAGAACACAATGATCCTATAAGCCTTGAATGTGTATTGAAGTGCAGCAGTGGCTTAGGATACTTTTAATTTCTGTAGAATTACCCAATGATTTGTTTTTTATGAAAGTATATAGGCAATTTCTGAAACTCCTCTTTTTCAGAAAATCAGAATATTTTTCACTTGAAAAATTGCACAAAGATCAAAACTTATGGGTATGTATGCCTATGCAATTTTTCTGAACAAATAATGCCGGGTTCACCTAGCATGAATGGTGTAGCTGAAAGACGAAACAGGACTCTTAAGGATATGGTAAGAAGTATGATTGCTCATTCTTCTTTACCAGAGTCACTCTGGGGAGAAGCACTTAAGACAGCAGCTTACATTCTGAATAGAGTACCAAGTAAAGCAGTTGCTAAAACACCTTATGAGCTTTGGACTGGTCGAAAGCCCAGTTTAAAGCATTTACATATTTGGGGATGTCCAGCTGAGGCAAGGCCTTATAGGCCAAATGAAAAGAAATTGGACTCCAAAACAGTTAGCAGCTACTTTATTGGGTACCCTGATCGCTCTAGGGGCTATAAGTTTTATGATCCCACTATAAGGAATATTTTTGAGACGGGAACAGCAACATTCTTTGAGGATGTTGAGTTTGGGGGGAGAAATAAGGTTAGAGACATTAGTTTTGAGGAGGAATTGGCTTCAGATCCAATCCATACAGTTACTTTTGACAATATTCAGGTTCCTATACCTGTTGTTGCTCAAGAAGTAAATCCGGAACCTCAAGATGATAATGTTGAACAACTCCCTGTTCCAGAAGAACAAACTCAACAACCTCAAGAACCAGTGCCATTAAGGAGATCCACGAGAGAAAGGAGAAATGCTATTCCGGATGATTATATTGTATTTCTCCAAGAACATGAGGAAAGTAGTGGAATGTTAGAAGATGATCCAATCAACTTCTCTCAGGCCATGAAAAGTTCTAACTCTCAACAGTGGATTGATGCCATGAATGAAGAGTATAAGTCTATGCAAGACAATAAGGTTTGGGAACTTGTCCCATTGCCAGAAGGTGCAAAACCAATTGGTTGTAAATGGATTTTTAAAACCAAGCGGGATGCAAATGGTAATGTGGAGAGGTATAAGGCACGTCTTGTGGCTAAAGGCTATACTCAAAAGGAAGGCATTGATTATACAGAGACTTTCTCTCCGGTTTCATCGAAAGACTCTTTCAGAATAATCATGGCACTTGTTGCTCATTATGATCTTGAGTTACATCAGATGGATGTTAAGACTGCATTTCTCAATGGAGACATTGATGAGATGATCTATATGGTGCAACCAGAAAACTTTGTGTCGGGAGACCCAAAGAATATGGTCTGCAAATTAAGGAAATCCATCTATGGACTCAAGCAAGCTCCTCGTCAATGGTATCATAAGTTTCAACAAATAGTTATCTCGTTCGGTTTTGAGATGAACATTGTTGATGACTGTGTATATCACAAGTTCAGTGGGAGTAAGTATATTTTTCTGGTTCTGTATGTGGATGACATCTTGCTTGCCACTAATGATATAGGCATGTTGCATGAAACCAAGAGATTTCTATCAAAGAATTTTGAGATGAAAGATCTTGGGGACGCCTCTTTTATATTAGGGATCCAGATACATCGAGATCGCTCTCGGGGTATTCTTGGATTATCACAAAAGAGCTATATCGATAAGGTACTTAAAAGGTTTGGCATGCAAGATTGCAGACCAGGTGACACCCCTGTTGCTAAAGGAGACAAGTTTAGTCTCAATCAGTGCCCTAAAGGTAACCTTGAAATTCAGGAAATGCAGAAGATTCCTTATGCTTCGGCTGTAGTAAGTCTAATGTATGCTCAGGTATGTACGCGTCCGGATATTGCGTACATTGTTGGGATATTAGGCAGATACTTAAGCAACCCTGGTATGGATCATTGGATAACAGTCAAAAGGGTTATGAGGTATCTTCAGAAAACAAAAGATTACATGCTCACATACAGAAAATCAGAGAAATTAGAGGTCATTGGGTATTCGGACTCTGATTTTGCTGGATGCCAAGATAGCAGGAAGTCTACATCAGGCTACATTTATATGTTAGCAGGAGGAGCTATATCATGAAAAAGTGTCAAACAAACACTAGTAGCTTCCTCCACTATGGCAGCAGAATTTGTAGCTTGCTATGAGGCATCCAATCAGGAAATATGGCTACAAAATTTTGTCACGAGACTGCGCATTTTGGAAAATGTTGAAAGACCACTGAGGTTATTTTGTGACAATAAATCTGCAGTTATGTATTCCAATAACAACAGGAGCTCAACTAAATCAAAACATATTGATATTAAGTTCCTGGTTGTAAAAGAAAGGGTATAGAGTGGACAGATATCTATAGAGCACATTGGGACAAACTCCATGATAGCAGATCCTCTTACTAGAGGATTGCCATCCAAGGTCTTTCATGAGCATACTACTCATATGGGTGTGGTGTTATTCAAGGATATCCTGATTTAGTGGGAGTTTATAATTTTCTGGTGCTTTGTGTTTGGTTGTATTGTCTGATCAGAATAAAATATTCAGTTAAGACACTCTGTTTTATTATGTTTGGTTTTGACCTCACTAAAGGAGGACCAGTTGAAAATAGACATGTACTGATCACATTGCATGTAATTTTCATGCTGCACATCCATGATTGATCTATGTCATTTGATTGTATTGGTATATGTGACCATTGATGGGTCGAGTCACGATAAATGTGACAAATGCCGCTTTGATCCTATATTGATATAGTCAATGGACAAGATTGTTCGGAAATACCTTTTCAGTGATAGCAATTTTTGAGCTCATAAGGTTATACACAATTTAAGGAATCATATGGTGCCCAAGTGGAAGATTGTTGGATTTAATCTAATAAATCTAATTGTGGGCACATATGATTAATCAATGTGTATTGCTATCTTTTAGGATAACCCACTAAAGTGATCAATCAAGTTGGGTTAATGAGTATTTAAATAAGTCATGGGGTTATATGTGCAGATACCAGGTTGTAATTGTGATTTGTTGAGGGACCAAATTGCAAAAGTACAACATCTATAAATAAAGGGTTATGGTCCCTAACCTAGGGTTACATTCTCTAATTCTCTACACCCCTATCTAGCTAGAGAAATTCGGATTTAGAGAAACCCTAAGGTTAGAAGATCCAAAACCCATCTCAAGGTTCATCCATGGATTCAGGTATAAGCTTCCGCTCTTTTGATTATTGTCAATCTCTTCGAATTAATCATGGCTATATGGTTTTAGATCTCAAGTTCTTATTAGATCTAACAAAGTTGACATCCTAACTATTTGCCTAAACTCTCCAAACATTGCTGGAAATATGGCTGATTGGATCAGTTCTTTATAATTTTGCTCTGTAGTGGTATTCTGTGCTCATGACTGGTTATGGTACAGTCGTGTACAGGTCTATTTGGTATACTGTTGGTATCTTGATAACCTGGTTCAGTTTTGAGAAAGGATCCACAAAGAGAAGAAGATGCAGCTACTGGGATGTTAGGCCAAGAGATAAATTTGATGCTATGCTCAGTGTTTGTGTGCAGGTTTTTTTGTTATCTGTTTCTTATTTTTTTGTTTGATATAGCTAGGTTTTGAACTTTAGCTATAGGTTTTTTTGATTTGTTATCTCAATTACATATTCATGTTCTTGGGATTCTTGATGTACAAAATCTTTACATATTGGTGATGAATAAAATTTTTTCATTTACCAAAAAAAAAAAAAAAGTAACTTATAAGGAGCCAAAAAATAAGTAGTTGCCAAACATGCTCTTAAGTTGTTTCCATGCATGATCTGAAGAATAAAAGTACTTACGTAGTTTGTACAAATAAATGAATTGCCTGTAAAAGCTAAGATAATGACTTTGTTGTAATAGTTTGTTACAGAATCATTCTTTTGCCTCCTGCCCTCGCCCCCACCCACAACAATTAAGAGCTTCATGTTTCTCACGGAGATTTGCAAGTCACAATTGAAAGATCTTCGGACTTGAATTTTAGTTGAAAAGGAGAATATATTGATCAATAAATATATTTAAAGTTAACAATAATGAGATATGAACTCTATATTACTTGAAATCAAGAATATTTTAATACCGTATCAAGATCTTCTATAGAAAAATAATCTAGCCAGCTCTACTCACTTATATTATTCATGCATGTGTTGCATGAACATTGAGCATGTTTTACGTGGGAATTAATCCTCGAAACACATGTTCTAGTAGAACCCATGAATTAAGATGAACATAATTAATCCTCGAACAAAGTAAGGAATTAATGAGTAAAGAACATTTTATCTTTTTTTTTGAAAAAGATAGTAGATAAAAAAGGGAATTTTTTTTGGCAGGATTGCTGAAGGTGCAAGTTAGCAGGTGAATTTCATCTTGCTAATGTGCGCCCCGCCTTGTTTCTGTATGAGAAGGAAGAAGAAAATTAGCAGATGGATCATCAATAGTGAGCTAAGAGATTCTTTGTTCGAGTATCCTTCATCTTCTAAAGCTAAAGAAGGATCAGATTTTACTGGAATCTCGTCGAAAGCCATGGAAATGGAGAGCTCAGGTCTGAAAGGAGCCAAGAAGAAATTGCCGATCTATGAAGTTCTTGCTAGATCTAAGCCTGTGATGGAGTCTCCTCTAAAGGGATCTTAAAATTTGATTGTAATAAATCTGAGTAGGTCTCCTCACTCAATCTCATGGGTGGATGAATCTGAATCTGAATCTGATTTGATTCCTGTGTCTGAATTAGTTAAGAATTTTACTCTTAACTCAGTTCAAACTGAATCTGAATCTGATTTGATTCCTGTGTCTGAATTAGTTAAGAATTCTGCTCTTAACTCATCTAATGTTCAATCTGAATCTGAATCTTGACCGGTTTATGTGGCTAAGATTTATGTTCTTAATTCAAATGTTCAGTCTGTTGATAAGATTGATGACCGTGTGAATTGTACTCACATTGATGGAATCTTTAATGAACCTGAGAAAATAGCTCATGAGGAGGATAAAACAAAGGAAATCGATACTGCAGGGATCAAGAAATCTTTTGTTAGTCTGTTTGTAGATAATCGGAAAGCTGGAAATGGCCTTTCTTTGAATTTTATTCAATCTTCTCATAATAACACTGTCAAATTTTTGACTGAAGAGTGGAAGGAATGAGAGGTTTTCTGGAAACATGCTTTGATTGGATATGTTATTGGCTTAAATGTAAAGTTTAAAGCAATGGAATCTTATGTGAATAAGATTTGGGGAAGCATCTCTATCCCAAGAGTTCATCTAATCAAACAAGGTGTTTTCCTGTTTGATTTTCACTCTATAAAACAAATGCAAGAAGTTTTGGAAGCAGGTCCTTGGTTCTTTGGATCTAGACCTATGGTTCAATTTTAAGCTTGCAACTACCTAATGTGGGTTCAATTTCCCAATCTGAATTTAAATCTGTGGACTTCAAATGGACTAAGTAAGATTGCAAGTGTAATTGGTAAACCAATCACAACTGATAAGCTCACTGCTACAAGGGAAAGATAAAGCTACGCAAGGGTTCTTCTCGAAGTTGATCTTCCCCTGAAAAAGAATTTGCCTGATTTCATTGAAGTACAGGGACCAGATGGAAAAAGCTACAATCAAAAGGTTGTGTATGAACTCAAGCCAAAATGGTGCTCTTACTGTAACTTGGTTGGTCATGAAGCAGAGTATTGCAGAAGACAAAAATTTAAAATGAAGTGGATGTCTGTCAATAGACAAAAAGGTCCAGTGCAGGTTTCAAATTCTGAGAATGCTGTGCCTAAAAGCAATGTTGAAATAGGTGACAGTACTGGTCAGCTTGGAAAAGATTTACAAAGCAATCAATCTGGAGATTATGTGTTTGTTCATCAAAACACACTATAACAAGGTGGCATCAATATTGATCAATCTGGGCAAATGTCCGAAAAACATGCACAGGGAGAAAATGCCAATAAATCTGGAAAAAATTCTGCACTTCTAAATCAATATGATGATGGTCCCTTACCATTTCAAAGAGCTCGTCAATCAGATAGGGGTATCCTCATTGGGCATTCCAGTAATAATGCTACATAATCTGATAAACATGCACATCAATATGCAGGAAACAGTAATAGTAAATATGCAGCTGCAAACTGCTCTCCTGTTGTAAATTCAACTGGTTTCACAAGTGTTACTAGACCAAGAGCAGAAAAAAGAATCAATGACACCAATGTTGGGGGGTTCTTGCATTCAAAACTCCCCATTTTCTATTCTGGAGCAACAATTAGACTTTGATCCCTCTTGGATTGATAAAGGGGGTTATTCTAAATAATGCACTTGATAGTCAAACATTTTATAAATGAATATAAACTCTCTTTCCTAGCTCTCCTAGAGACCAAAGTTGAGGGAAACAAAATGCAATCCATTCCTAAGAAAGTGGCAAAAAACTGGGAGTGGATTTCTAACATTCCTGAAGCAAGAAATGGAAGGATTTGGATTTTCTGGGATAATGAAATTCTATCAGTTCAAGTTCTGTTTTCCTCCAAGCAGCACATCACATGCACTATTGTCTCAAGGGATGGTAAGCTTTCTTGCATAATCACAGTAGTGTATGCTTTAAACCAAATGGATGACAGAAAAATACTATGGCAAGAATTACTGAATTTTAACCAAAATAGCCCTTGGTTGGTTAGGGGTGACTTTAATGCTATATTGAATAATAAAGAGAAATTGGGTGGTGCACCAGTATCTGACACATATACCATTGATTTTCAAAACTTTATCAGTTTTAGTAATTTAGTACATCTTAAAACAATTAGTAGTTTCTATACCTGGTGCAATAAACAAGATGCTCAAGATAGAATCTAGTCCAAACTTGATAGAGTCTTGGTGAATGAAGATTGGATACATCAATACACATCCAGTCAAGTAGAGTTCTTAATGCCAAGTTGTTCTGACCATTCCCCTGCACTGATTACTATTAGAGAGGATAAGTTTGATGGTAAAAGGCCTTCTAGATTCTTCAATATGTGGATCAAGCACCCTGAATTTCTTCCAGCTATCAAATCTGTTTGGGAGCAAAATATTAGGGGATATAACATGTATAAATTTCATACCAAGCTCAAGTTCTTAAAGCTTGTTCTAAAAGAGCTTAATAAGAAGCATTTTATGAACATTAGTGAGCAAGTTATTAGAGCCAAAGATGAATTATCTGACATACAGAAAAATATGGCTGTTGATCTTCTCAACTCAAATCTGATTGCCAAGGAAAAAGAAGGTATTAAAAAATACATCATATTGCTGAATTGTGAAAATTCATTTTACAAGCAAAAGGCAAATATTTCTTGGAGCTTACATGGTGATAAATGCACTCAGTTCTTCCACTCTGTCATGAAAAACAAAAGGCATCGTAACAGGGTACTGTCAATATACACTAAGGATGGAAAAAGAATCACTGATATGCCTGACATCATTGAGGAGTTCACTGACTATTACAAGAAGATTTTGGGTACTGCTATCACTGTTACAAACCCTGATATGGGAGTTATCTCTAATTGTCCTGCTCTATCTCCAGTTCAAAGTTCAAATCTCAGTCTTCCTGTCAGTAGAGAGGAAATCAAACATGTTGTGTTCTCAATGTCTGAAACAAAAGCTCCAGGTCCAGATGGATTCAATGCTGTATTTTTCAACTCAGCTTGGGACATTATCAATGATGATCTATATCTTGCTGTGGAGAAATTCTTCAATACGGGAAAGCTTCTTGGTACTTTTAACTCTACTACTATTACTCTTACTCCCAAAATTCTTAACCCAAGAACTGCTTTCGATTTCCGTCCCATCTCTTGTTGCAATCTGATATATAAAGTCATATCAAAAATTTTAGCAGGGAGAGTGCAAAGTGTCATGGGCTATCTTACTAATGATGCACAAAGTGCATTTGTCAAGGAGAGACTTATCTCTAGTAATATTCTTTTAGCTCATGAACTAATAAAAAATTATGGTAGAAAACATACTTCTCCTAGAGCTATGTTAAATGTGGACCTGAGGAAGGCATTTGACTCTATTAGCTGGGATTTCATCAAAGCTATGTTGCAGGGGTTAAAATTTCCTAGTATCATGATTAACTGGATTATGGAATGCATATCAACTCCTAAGTACTCTCTTGTTTTAAATGGATCTTTGCATGGATATTTTAAAGGTAAGAGGGGTTTAAGACAAGGAGATCCTCTTTCTCCTTATTTGTTTGTTATTGGGATGTAATATCTCTCAAGGAGATTAAATGCTCTTAGAAATGATAAACTCTTCAAGTATCATCCTAAGTGTCAAAGCCTAGGGATTACACACTTGATATTTGCGGATGACCTTCTCCTCTTTGCTAAAGCTGATGGATACTCAATTATGAAACTATTTTATTGTCTTCAAGAGTTCAGCATGGTGTCTGGATTAGAGGCTAATCCTGCCAAATGCTTAATATACTTCAGTGGAGTTGATGATGCTCTGAAAATCAAGTGTGTTCCTTGCTGAAATTCCCTGATGTATGTCGAAAAATTGCAAAGAAAGGAACAAAAAAAATTGATTTGTATTCCTTTGATTCTGATTACAATTTGTTTACAAAAGAGAAGAGAACGAATTTGATTCTTCCCTTTGTTTAAAACTGGGTTCTTCACGGTGGCGATGGAGTGCCTCCCTCGAATGCTTGCGTCGATTTTGCTCTTCGTTGACGATCTGCACGTCTTGATTCACTGGAACGATGTCTTCTCCTCACGATTTGACGTTGTGGAGAACTTGCGTGGCAAGTTTAAAACTCTTGATGAGTTGATAACTCTGATCGAGTTTGAACTCTTGAAAAAGAGTTGATTTGAACCGAAGATCGGTTAATAGCCAAGGATGAGGAAACTCCTGTTGCCGAATGTTGAAGATGATCTTCCTTGAAGGATGATGCCGATCTCTTCTGAAGTTCGCCCAATGATCTCCCCTGTTGCTGCCAATTCTTAACTCCAAAAACCCAACCTTCAATGGTCGATTCAAGCCAATAAAAATCGAACCCTTCAACTCAGTTGAGTTTACTCGCTTTTATAGGGGATTAAGGGGGTGTAACTGCCCTCTAAATCCGCTCCTAAGTGGGCGTGATTTCCTCAGATCGTGGGGAAAAACGGTTCTGAAACTGTTCGACTCATATTTGAATGAGTCAAACGCCCACGTTGGCGTTCAGGATCCTAACCTCGCGTCTTAGGATTGAGACGCGAGGTTAGGTGTTGACTGAACATCCAGAACGCGAGGGTCGCTCACGTTTCGCTTGTTGTAACGCGGGTCCGACTCTAGCGTTTTGATGTTGTAACGCGGGTTCGACCCTCGCGTTTTGATGTTGTAACGCGGGTTTGACCCCGGCGTTTTGATGTTGTAACGCGGGTTCGACCCTGGCGTTTTGATGTTGTAACGTGGGTTCGACCCTCGCGTTTTGATGTTGTAACACGGGTTCGACCCTGGCGTTTTGATGTTGTAACGTGGGTTCGACCCTCGCGTTTTGATGTTGCAACGCGGGTTCGACCCTGGCGTTTTGACGTTGGCACACAGGGAGGACCTCCGCGTCTTGTCTTGAAGAGATTATCACAAAGTAATCTCTTTTGTCATAGCGTTGCAAAGATCATTGTCTTGTAATCTTCGTCTTGGCTCCTTGAGAATATGAGATTCGTCAGATTATAACTCCCGATGTTGATTGTGAATGCTGTTGAACTAGAGCTCTCATCGGTTGTCGTGAAGGTCGTCAGATTGTAACCTTCAGCGATCTACGTGAAAGTCTTCAAATTATAGCATTCTGGAAGTCGTCAGATTGTAACTTCCATCATCGGTGTTTGATGGAGGATAAGCTATCTATTGTGATTTTTAGACAGCCTACACCTGAGGGGATGTTGCTAATTCGTTATCTTGGATTGTCACTTATATCAAAGAGATTATCTTACCTTGGTTGCTCTCCTCTAATAAGTTTAAATCTATGAGCAATTCCTTCACTGGCAACAAAGGAGGTGCCTCTCTTATGTGGGGAGACTACAACTAATCAAATCTGTTATTATGGGTATTCAAATCTTTTGGACCAGTAATTTTATCTTGCCCGTCAAGGTGCTGGAGAAAATTGACGGAATGTGGTCAGATTTTCTATGGAACCACAAAGTTCATCAAATATCTTGGGAGAGTATATGTCGAGGGAAAAAACAAGGGGGACTGGGCTTGTATTAAGCTAAATCCTGGAATCATGCAGCTGCTATAAAATTGCTTTGGATGATCCATCAGAAAAAAGGCATGCTTTGGATAAAATGGGTCCATGAAAACTATATATATCAAACTGATATTTGGCAAATTCAACTTAGAACATCAGATTCCTGGATGTGGAGACAACTTTTAAAAGTCAGAGACATGGCGAAGAACAAATTTGGAAATGCAAAGCAATCTTATAAGTATCATTAATAGCTGCCATAGTGGGGGTAAATTCCAAATCTCCTCTGTCTATAATGCTTTGAATAACTATTCCCTTCCTGTTCCTTGGTATAATACTGTCTGGGAAAGATTAAATTACCCAAAGCATTCTTTTGTGCTTTGGCTTGCCTCTCATTCCAGATTATTAACTAACGCAAGATAGGCTATGAAAAATGAGAATTATAAACTTAAACCAATGTGTTCTATGTTCTGATCATCACCAAGCCGAGGAAACATGTCAACATCTTTTCTTCGATTGTCCATACTCAGCTCAGGTATGGAATAGTGTAATGGACTGGCTGAACTTTTCCTGGAGATCATGTAACTGGGTGCATCTGTTTCATTGGTATAATAACAAACTGAGGGGAAATGGTTTTAAGAAGAAGCTTAAGACGATAGTCTTTGCTGTGACAGTATACTTAGTGTGGCAAGAGAGGAATTTAAGAATTTTCCAAGGCAAAGCACATGAACCAGCTATCCTTTTCTGAGTAATCAAGATCACTGTCTTTACAAAAGTTTTGAATGATGATACACTGAAATATGTTTGAAAGAGTTTTGAGAGGTACAAAGTTGTAATTAGTTTGGTTTTCTAGACAGATTTTGCTGGATATTTTTGATGTACTTACATTCTTTCAATGGTTGATGAATAAAGTTAATTTTCGTTGACCAAAAAAAAAAACATTTTATCCTTTTAGCTGCCGGGACTTTCTCTGCTAATAAGCATGGACATCTTATTGTAAGGCAAACGAAGATCTCCATGTGGATCATGAGAGCTTAATTAAGAGATCTTCGGAGTCTCACTCTGCAGCAAAGAGCGACTAGTGCGCACTTTAGCGATCGAGTCAATGTAATTGGTTGCTTCATTAATTGTTGAATACACCATATTAGTAAATGTTTTTGAATAATTATATTAAAGAATACATGCATGCCGTTGAATTAGATTGTCAATTAAAAGTAAACTTTCAAGGAAATAATTTGGTTCTAGTTAATGAAAATATAAATGTGGCGTAGAATTAATAGTGCTATGTGTCGCTGCATAATACTAATAGCCTCTGACCGCTGGTCAGTTTTTTGAGAGAAGGTCGACCGCTGGCCGGTCTTTTCTTCTTAATCTTTTAGAGTTTCTTGATACTATCTCTTACATCTTTATTATTTTGAAACTAGTCCTCAAATCATTGAAAATGATATTAGCTAGGCTTCCCCAATTATTATAAGTATTTTCAAAATTAGTCTCTCAAATCAAGGGTGACGCGATCATTAATTTTAAATTCAATGTCTAGTTAATTTACTTGTTAACACAATGGTTGAAATTGAATTAGATGCCAGCCGTTTAATCTCATAGGTACCGTTTGGTAAAGGATTAAGTGATGAGTTAAGGAGACTTAACCCTTTCTTAACCCGCCAAACACAAAAAATCTATACAAGGGTTAAAGTGAGTTAACCCTTCATAATTTTCCAAACATAAAAAATATAGAAGGGTTAAGCTAACCCCTCTATAGGGTTTAAAAAGAGTTAACCCCTAAAAATAAGGGATTTACTAATACTCCTATTTAGAAGAATTAAGAGTTAAGCCTTCTAATTATAAAGAAAATAGTCAAAATCATTGTTATTCCCAAACACAAAAACTGATCACAGGAACTAAAACAAAACATATTTAACAGGTTAATAATTTAGTCATTCAGATTATAGAATGGGCTAAGTACATTAATCATTCTCTTTAATCCCTCTTCCTTAACGCTTTGCCAAAAGGAGAGGAGATTGATATCGAAGTGGTTCAATCGTGGGTAGTTGAGCGTTGTAGGAAAAAGTGGAAAAAGTGGCAAATTGTGAGGTTGTCCATGGTTACCTTTTTCATCTTGCTATATTTAATTACATCTTAAAAAGCACGAAACTATAAAATTGTCAAAGTTTTGTAACATAAGGCAAGATTATGATATATACTGAGAATAAGACCTGTCCATCCGGGCCGGCCCGGAAATCTGGGCCCGGGCCGGGCAAACCCGGAGCCCGGACCCGGACCCGGGGGTACCCGTGCCATGGCCGAGCCAGCTCAGTCTGGCCAGCATTTGCCACGCCTCCCACGGCCATTTTTAAGTTTACTACAGCCCCCGTTCCTGTTCAGACTTCTCCCATGCCTTCAGTGAAGTCCTACGACAATGTTGACCTATAAAAATTCAAGTTTACGATTGCGAGTCGCCTTGGTCCTTCATACAAAGATCGAGGAAAAGCTCCAATGAACAGAACCTGAGTAGTTCCACAGACTGGGGGTCGTACATGTCCTCCCGTTAAGCCATCTACTGCTTAAAGGTGTCTTGTCACCTCCAAACAAATCGGGACCCCTCATTGTACGTATTTGAATGCCATGCATAAGGGAATTCCTGTCGCCTCTAGACTAGGAGTGCGTGCAGAAGGCCAGGAGCCCATTAAGGATGCACCCTCACGAGGGAGTGGTCCCAAACACGCGATTCCTACGAACGCCAACAAGGTGTTACCCATTCAGAAGAAAACGTGTCTGTCGAATGATAACATTATACTTGAAGACTCAAACCAACAGATGATAGGTTGCTCCGACCATAATGTCGATGAGTTGTACTATCGGGCTGGGGGTACGAAGAAATCTCAAAAGAGAAGTACCCCACAATCAGACTCTCACTATCCTTGTGAGAGGTTAATCAGGACAGTATTATTAGAATGTACCTGCCCCAGGACTGCTCCACTGAGGGTCTTAGTATTCGAAAGAATCTCCATCGAAGTGTCCAAATCTAAATCAAAACGCTTCTACAAGAAGAACTCTGCCGGCCATGATGACAAGCTTCCAGAAGTTACCATCAATGTGGTCGATAAAGGAAAATTGACAAGACGTTATAGCCCTAACTCTTTCTCGGAGGCATCTCAGCATATCACTTGGTTCGGTTAGGAACTAGATGACCTAGACCGAATAGAGGACACTCCTCGAAGGATGAAACATCAGATGCCAATTCTGCGACCGCTTCCAACGATACGGTGTCCAGCACAGGACAATCTCATGAGGTGTTCATGATCAACACTAAAAAAATGGCCAAAATCCTCAAAGACGCTCTGGCCAAGCAGAAAAAGAATATTTCAAATTCTAAATGAAAATGACTGTGCAACGGATAAGGGAATTGCATGATCAATAAATTCAAGCATTGTCAAATCAGATTGGTGAATCCAGCCATCGCAACGCTACTAATCAAGTAGATAGCGATTCAGATGTGGATGAGAATCTCAACGCTGATACCCATCCTGTTGACCAAAATGTTAGGGTGGTCCCATCGAGGATGCGAACGCTACTCACCAGGCTCCGGAGCAAAATTATAGCGGCAGAACAAAAAAAAAGAGGGCAAAAGCCTAAACTAGCATCGATAGGCTGAAAGAAGCTATCTTTGCCCTAACCGCCACAAGCTTCTTGGCCTGCCAAGCCGCGACCTTCTCCTCTTCAGTCGGGCAGAGCTTGTTAAGAGTGGC
>NC_033797.1:17196401-17249921 GCF_001876935.1 Asparagus officinalis
AGCCACGACCTTCCCCTCTTCAGTCTGGCTGAGCTTGTCAAGAGCGGCTTCAGCGTCCTCTTCTTCCTGTCGGAGGACCTAAAGAGCCTTCAATTCCTCCTCAATAACACGATAGACCCGCATTTTATCACGCTCAAGCCTCTTCAGGTTCTCCTCTCCTTGAAGGGACCTGGCGTCCAAGAAGAAGGCGGCGTCATGGTAGGCGTCCATCTGGTCCAGCAAGTCATGGTGTCTCCTACGAAGACGCGCGATGTAAGCCTCCTTCGCCGATATGCTCTCCTCCCGATCCTTGTGTTCGAACTTCCGCTGGATCCGAGCACTGATCAGAAGTAACGTCGGCTCATCGCTGGGCTTCACCTGAACCAGTTCCTCCAGACGATATAGGAGTTACCTCAAGCGATCGAGCTCTCTCTCGCACCGCCTAGCCAATTGAGTGGCCCCTAGGCGCCGGATCTCCTCAAGACAACCGGCGACATAGAGAAGCATGTCGTAGCATCTACTGCGACCCTGGCTGATGAGGGTGGCTGTCCTTTGAAAGTCATCCTCTAACCGATTGAGGATGTCGAACGTCGGGTTAGGGTTAGGCGGTAGCGTCAGCGGCGCCGGAGGAGGAAGCGACCTCCTTGCCCTTGGAAGAGCTCGACTTGGTCTCAGGAGCCATTAATTCGGGACAACGAAGCCTCTGCAAGAATTCTCTTCGGACAAAACTTCATGAGCGCGAGAACTCTACCAAGAGAGTGGCAGACAAACTATATAACTGGGATCCGATGGTGGATGAATCGAGCGGATCAGATCTCCAACGGTGCTTCGAGTTCGACGCCCATAAAAGCCTCGGCTTCTGGCACTCCAAACCGACGGTTCAGATCAAGCACGGAAGGTGAAGCGCTCCATCACTTCACAATTAATGAGGGTTGACACGCCTGCATCGCCCTAGTTGGCAAGCACTTGGGTCCGCAGGTGGACGCGCAGCACAAACTCGCCTGTGCTTGAGTTTCGCTTATGGTACAAACTCACATGTGCTTGAATTTTGCCTATGGTACAAACTCACCTGTGCCTGAGTTTCGCCTATGGCACAAACTCTCCTACGCTTGAGTTTCGTTTACAGCACAAACTCGCATGCGCTCGAGTTTCGCCTATAGCACAAACTTGCTTGTAGCACGAACTCGCCTGAGCTTGAGTTTCACCTGTGGCACAAACTCGCCTGTGGCATAAACCCGCCGGCAATAGAGTTTTCCTATCGCATGAGTTAGGTGCTGGATAGCGATACACAAAAAAAAATGAAAGGAAGGTACGCACAACGTCTCAAGGAATCAAGAAGGCGCAAAGTTCATTAGCTGTTTCTAGACAATACATTCGAACAAAGATATGACTTTACAATCAAGCGAGTCATAACATAACATCCAAGAAACAAAAGATTGAACATGACATCTTGAACCTATTCCTATTCTGCAAGCTTATTCTAGAAAGTTTGAAAGACGCAAGCTCAGCTTTGACCACGACTATCTTCTCCGCATGCATAGCACGAGCTTCGTCCTCTGCCTCCTGCCAGACCCTTGCCTCGAAATAAGCATTAGCGGCGGCATCCTCCTAGCACAGTATCGGGGGAATACGCCTCTCCCTTACAAGATCACCGAGCACGGTCTCGCTCTGAATGCGTAGGCCCGTCAAAGTCGATTCCCCTCAGCATACGAGATCACGCCTGAAAGAATTAAAGAAGCGGTAGCCTCCATGTCAGCATGCAACAGACGTTGCCAAAGATCCAAATGACTGATAAGGGATTCTTTGTCTTCTATGTCTTGCCTTCGGCACTCTCGCTTCCACATTCCGCAACGACGTGCTGAAGCCAAGAATAACGTCAAATCGGGCTCCAAATTCGCCTGCCGCAGATTCTCCAACTTTGTTAAATGTGACTCCAGATCGAGGAGTCTCATCGAGCAGCGTATGGCGAGCCTATAGTAGCCTAGACGCTGGATGTGTGCTACGTGATCTGAGAGAGACTGCTTTAAGTCCGCGAAGGTACCACAGCCCTGATTGACGAGCGAGATCACCCGCTTCATTGCGTTCTCCAATTCCTCAACCTGGACCTGCGAATTAACAGAGTTCGAGGGTTTAGACTCCAGACCACGGTCAGGTACAAGAGCCGAGGAAGAGGCATCGTTCTCCGCCTTCTTTGAGGCAGATGTCTTTGCTTGTGGTGCCATCCTGAACGAGTAGGGAGCGATGAACACCGTAACCACTTCAACAAGAAGGGGAGCGGTATATAACGTACGGCCCAAGTGCGCACATATCGTTCAACGGCCCAGATCAGGCATGGGGAATGAAGAGCTTCCATCACACCGCCTTTAATGTGAAGCGACATGCTAGCGTCAGCCCAGCTGATAAGCACGTGAGACCGTGACCGGACATATGGTTAGCCTAAATCAGCATTCATCTCGCCTGTGGCTTGATTCGCCTGTGGCTAAAGTTCGGTCCACAGCTGGAATTCGCTTATGGCCAGAACTCACCCATAGCTTGAACTCGCCTATGGTTAGAATTCGCCTATGGCTCGAATTCGCCTATGGCTAAAAGTCAACCCACGACAACCTCACAGATAAAAGCTGAAGGATAAGAGGCAACAGCAACAGGAGGAAAATATGCACAAACACATTTGGGAAACCAAAAGAGCATAACATTCGTCCAGTTCTAAGACAATACATTTGAACAAAGTTATTACTTTACAATCAAACAAGTTATAACGTTACATTGAAAGCGACATGAGACAAAATGTCTTAACACTACTTAAGCCCTGAGAGCCTAGTCCAGCAAAGTGAAGGACGTGAGTTCGGCTTTGACCGTGGCCACTCTTCTTGTGTAGTCCTCCCGGGCTTTATCCTCAGCCTCCTTCTGAGTCCGGACCTCGAAGGTGGAAGCGGCAGCAGAATCTTCCTGACGCGGAGTCTTAAGATTTCGAGTTGCCTCTTCAATAGCCCTACCAGCATTCCAGCTCTCAAATCAGAGCCCCCTCAGTGTCGTCTCCGCTTGCTACAACTCAGCCTTCAAACGGGTGATGGTGGAGGTAAGGACGTCCATCCGGGCCTGCAGCAAACACTGTTGGTCCGTCAAAAGGCCAAGGTGGGACTCCAAGTCAGCAATATTCCGCACCCGCACCTCCTATTCCCACGTCCCCTGACACCGGGCGTGAGACAAGAATGGCTCCACGTCAGCCACCGGATCCACACGTAACAAGTGCTCCAAGCACGTCAGCAGTGATTCCAAGTAAAGCAGCCTCGTCATACAACGTGTAGCGAGTCAGGATTCGCCCAGCCGCCTAAGGTCGGCCACGTGATCCAAGAAGGACTGCTAGAAATCAGAATACACCACTAGCTAAGGCTAAAAATGGAGATCGCATGTTTCATAGCGTTCTCTAGTTGGCCAACGAGACCGTGCACGGATCTAGGACTCGGGGTGACAGACTCCTGACCGGCGGGGACCATGGCAATGGGCTAAATCAAGGGGATCGTCCCTTCATCATCAAGAGAAGGTTGAGGGGAAGAAACAGGAGTAGGTTCTTCCTCCTCATCATCGGAGAGGACGATGGGCTCCGGCTGCCTTTCGAAGCATGCTTTCTCATTCTCGAAGTCATCTCAAATCAGGGAAGATGAACTTTCTCTAAGAAAATTTGAGCAAAAGAGTGTCTGAACAAAGTAACCCCCCATGTAGGGGGTAAACGCTATACACACGGAATCTTAACATCCAAGATTCACTGAGCTATCTGAAGTAAACGGCTTCGATTCTACGGTTTAAATCGGACGGCCGTGAGCAAGGCGGGATGTTCAAAATTCTGCGTGAATGGCCAAGATCTGACATGATCCCCTATTGGATCAATGGTTAGGATCAAAAGCTCTATTGAGTCCGCTGTTGGCCTCTTTGTTTTGATGATTTTTAACAAATAATTTACCACTAATGTTGTTTGTCTAGTGTTTATATATTTCTATTTATTGTAGACAAATAACGTGTTGGAGGATGGATGGAATTGCGCATTCACGATTATATCCAATGGAGGGTGGCGGAATAGTAGAGTGAAGCAATGCAATTCAAAGTTTAAGATCCAAGTTCAAGCTTCATCCGCAAAGTGTACCAAGTCAAGCTTATTGAAGATCATGATCAAGCTTGGGTAATTTAGTTTAGGTTTTATATTATATGTGTTGGTACTTTAAGCTCAATATAATATGCACACACATTTTATTGGTTTATTTGTATATATATATATATATATACATAAGTTAAGTTTTGGTTTCTATGTATATTTAGTTATATATATACATACATGGTTTTGAGTTTTAAGTTTTAATATGAAACAATTGGAAATATATTTCTTGTTTCATACTTACATGCATATATATGATTTCATCAATTTTAGTTCAATGAAATCATGTTTTAGTGCATTATATGTGTATTTTGATAAAATACTATATTCATTATTTATAGACTTCATAATAATAGTTTACATCTTTCTTCAAGTCTATAAAATCATTTTGTATTGTTTCAAAACATGGTTAAGCTAAAATGTCAAAACTCATATGATCACATTTTCATGTTTTGGACTATTTTACAAAATGATGATATTTTTTATTTGGGAGGTCCTTTTTAAAAACCAGTTTTTGTAGCATGTTTATTATCATGTCTACAATTATTTTCCAAAGTTTTACATTTTTTGGAATTTATTTGATATTTTTAAACAGTGTTTTAAAATCAGAAAACTGTTTCAATAACCTGTATATTTCGGTATCAGTTTGCGATCGACCACCACGATCGATCGCCTGCAGTCCAGAAACCCAGCTTGCCTCTTTATGGCTCGCGGTCGATCGTGACGGTCGACCGTGGCTCATCCAGAGACTTTCGCGGTCGACCGTCGCGGTCATTTTTTGGAATTTATTTGATATTTTTAAACAGTGTTTTAAAATCAGAAAACTGTTTCAATAACCTGTATATTTCGGTATCAGTTTGCGATCGACCACCACGATCGATCGCCTGCAGTCCAGAAACCCAGCTTGCCTCTTTATGGCTCGCGGTCGATCGTGACGGTCGCCCGTGGCTCATCCAGAGACTTTCGCGGTCGACCGTCGCGGTCGACTGCCGCGGTCGACCGCCAGCTTTTCAAAACTGTTCTTTTGGATTTTGTGCTTCACGGTCGACCGACAGTTTCTCACGGTCGACCGCCGAACTGATGATTGCTTTCTAATGGCTATATTCTGATTTGATTCTCTGGGGGTATTTTGGTCTTTTCAATGTTATTTTGGCTGATGTTTTGAGTGGGTATAAATACCCACATTGCCTTCAGCTCTTCAACAACTAAGAGAGAGTTTTAAACAAGTTTTGAAAGAGATTAAAAGTTTGTTTAAGTTTGTTTTAAGTTTGGGGTTTTTGTTTACAAATGAGGAAGCTTGCGTTGTCAATTGAGGGATTCATCCTCAATCTTCTTCATCCTCTCCTTTGTGTTTATAGAGAAGTTTTTCTAACTATTTTCTATAGCAATTTTATTATTAATTTTTATATTCTTATTATTGCTAGTTTGCTATTTGAGTTAGATTTTATTTCACTCATTGATTACACACACCCACTTGAGCTTATCGTATTTTCATACATAGTATATTTGGGTTAGTGAGAGTTATAACAATTGAGTATGAGCTTTCATTCGTTCTCATCCATTATAGAGAACAAACACTTTATATTGTGCTTATTGTGAGATTCACTTTGTAATACACTTGTACACCGAGAGAAGTGTGTGGCGAGAGTCGGGGATCGTCCCAAGAGGAGTGGCGTCAGTTGATGAACCTAGGGAGAGGTTGTATCCGAGCACTTGAGGGAGACACATCTAGTTCAACACTTGAGAGGGTGTAGAGTGGGATTGATACGAGTTGCCGTGCGAGCACCCTTTGGTCGCGGAATTACCAAAAGGTGGGTTGAGAAGAAGAGAACTAAAACACAAGCACAATTCAGAATATGGCGAAGAAAAATACCTTCTCTAGATTATGAGTATGAAAAGATTACAATCCCTCTCTCACAATCTCACTAGAATCGAGAACAAACTCTCAATTCTTACTAAACCCTAATATAATGATTAGAATCTCTCTTAATTCCCTTTTGATTATTTAGAAACCCTAAAACAATCCTTTATATAGGTGTACAAACGTGGATGGTAATTTGGTAAATAACCAGACTCAAAACCAACAGGAATTTGTGTGAACAGAAACCCAAACGAACCAGGAAACCATCGATGAGTCGACTCATGACTGAGATGAGTCGACTCGTCAGAAACTAGACAAAACACAAAAACCAGCGATGAGTCGACTCATGACAGTCATGAGTCGACTCAACCTAATGAGTCGACTCATGACTGTTATGAGTCGACTCACAGGCTGAAAACTGGATACTTCGATTCTTCTGCTCGTCGTCTCGTTCCACGCTTCCTCCTACGTTCCATTGTACTGTTTGATACCTCTATTCTCATGTTATCATGAGAATCATCTATCCTCAAGCTCCCATGAGGATCGCTAAGTTCCGAAGAGAAGATACACCTGTATCATGTAGGCGTCGAAAATTACCTATAGGTCTTCACGAACAGCTCGAAGCTTAGAGAAGGCGATGAACGTTACTATCCAAGTCACAAAAGCTGGATTGACATCGACGAACGCTTGAAGTGAATCGACGAACTACGTGAAGCAACGGAGTTTCAGAATAACGAGGATACGAACTGATCGGGAGCCTCGTGTCGCTTACAAAAGGTAAAATGCCCTTCATGTCTCATTTATTCCACAGATTATCCAATCATAATAACCTGTAGATCTCCTCGTCGGCTTTCCAACGCATCTTGAATCATGTAAATCCGAGTTCGAAAGAGGAAAATACGGCGAATGTAAAAACAACGCGCAAAACGGACTGTCTCAGCATAAGCTAAGACACCCCGAGGTGTCTCGGCCCAACCGAGACACCCCAAGGTGTCTCGGCCAAGGCCGAGACACCCAAGAGTGTCGTCTCGGCCTCGTTGAGACGCCCGATGGTGTCTCGGTCCTAAAAAGTGGATTTTTTGGCTGTTATGCGGTTTTAACCGCCTGGATTCCCCGGAGCCTATAAATACAGCCCAAGACCTTCATTTCCTCGGGGCTGGAATTCTCGAGCGTTGGCGAAGCCCTGCCGGACTGAAGATTAAAGGTGCACGAATTTCAGAGAGGAGGAGGAGAGATTGGATCGAGTTCGTCGGCATAAAGAAGAAGAGCTCGTCAGATCTGTAGTTCTCTTGTTCGTCCCTTAAGATTACCCCGTTGTGGTAATCTTAAGAAGAGCAATTACCTCGCTATTGCCGAGATAAGCGCTACGACTTCTTGATTCCTTCGCGAATCGATGAAGCTCTGCCCAATTTTTTAGCAATCAGATCTGATCGACGGTGGTCCACGGATATCAACGTCCCCATCACAGGCCAAGATCCCACGCAAGCAGAAGACCGATAAACGATCTCTGCGCTGTTTGAAGAGAATTGTACTTTTATTTTGTTTTCATTGTGTAAAGGTCTTATAAAAAGACTAATTTTTGTTTTCGTTGTAAACGTCTGAAGTTTGTAATGAACACCGCAATGAATCAAACAATTTTCCACCCAAACAAGATGGCGACCACAGTGGGTGCCAACAGCCTCGTTGCCGAGGCTGTCGTGCCGCAGCCGACGATCAACATCCCTGTGGCTGAAGAGGTCAAGTACGAATTCGACCAGCAGAAATTTGAAGAGTACATCTCCTCCTCCTCCTCTAGATTTGATCCTCCTCATAAGCGCAGGAAGATCTCCTCCTCCCAGAAGACCCAAGAAGTCGATATCCACATCGTCACTGCTACAGTTGCACCTTGCAACGATCCGTCGGCATCCAATGAGACCAGATCTGTAGATCTGAACTCCTTCGCGATCAAGGAGCCGACTGCTGAAGGCGCGCCAACTCTATCAAAGAGAGCACGTCAAAGGAAATGCTAACGCCTCGCACGCCAATTCACCACGGCTTTGGATCAGGTGGATGGACTCCATTACCAAGCAGATCTGGAGTTCAGAAAGCGCCAAGTGGCTAATCTATCGCCACGACCAGCATCAGAATCCTCCTCCCGACCTCCAATTAACGAATGAGTTTGTGTCAAACAAACCCGCTCTACTTTCGAGGAGCGAATCCAGAAGCGTCGCGCCTTGCTTACGCATGCGCGGAACCTTGTGCGAAAAGCACAGGAAATGCAAAAGGAAGAGGCAATTAAGATATCACCGAGATCCAAACAAGTTTGGGTGCCAAAAGTCAAATTAGCGCCTAAGGCAAAAACAAACGGAACTATCATTAAGATTTTGTCAACTTCAGATCCTGAATCTCTGGTAAAGCCCCACCGTAGCGTGGATTTCCCTAAGTTCAGGATTCCTCTGAAGGATCGCCTTGGTTCTCTACCCAAAGATCGAGGCAAAGTGACTGTTAAGGAACGCTTGGGACCATTGAAGGAACCCCGAGCAAATATCCAGACTGGGGGTCATACGCGACCACCTAACAGGTTGATTTCTGCAACGGCCCGCTTAGGGGTGCGTACAGAAGGCCAGGAGCCCATTAAGGTTTCACCCTTAGAAAAGTGTGATTCCAAACGAGTGACTCTTGTAGACGCCAACAAGGCGTTGTTTACTCAGAGAAAAACGCGTTAGACAGACGAACACGTTATACCTGAGAATTCATGTAAACAACCGATAGTTTGCTTTGACCGCAACATCGATGAGTTGTACTATCAGGTTGGGGGTACGAATAAATCTTGTAAGAGAAGTACCCGGGAAGTGGGCTCTCACTGTCCGTGTACCAAACTAATCAGGACAGTATTATCAGCATGTAGCTGCCTCAAGACCACTCCACAGAGGGTCTCGATATTTGAAAGGATCTTCCCCAGAATGCCCAGGACCAAGCCAAGGTGTTTCTGTAGAAAAAGACCAGCTGCGCAAGATGACGAACTTCCAGAAGTTACAGTTAATATGGTTGATAAGGGGAAGTCAACACGAAGCTTCAGTCCTCGTCATTTTTTGGACATATCCCAATGTATAACTCGGTTACGGTCGGGAACCGTTAGACAAAGGGACTATCAGAGGATGAATCAAGGATTATCCTCAGATGATGAAGCGTCAGACGCTAACTCTGCAGTCACTTCTGATAAAACGATATCCAGTCCAAATCAATCCCGTGAAGTGTTGATGATTAGCACAGAGGAGGTCATCAAAATGGTTAAGGATGCTCTAGCCAAGCAGAAGCAAACTTTCAAGATCGAAATAGAAATGGCTATGCAGGAGATGAGGCAAATGCATGACCAACAAATCCGAGCTTTGTCAAATCAGATAGGTGAATCCAGCCATCACAACAATGCTAATCAAGCAGATAGCGATTCAGATGTGGATGAACACCTTAAGGCTGATGACCCTCCCATTGACCAGAACACTGGGGGTAGTCCCATCGATGATGACAACACTGGGGGTGACCCCGTTATTCTTCTCAGGAATCGTCTAAGATCTGATACAGATGAGGACGAGAAAATAGAGGACCTCGAGAGCAAAATCAACGCGCTGATGTCTGCTCAGGGGATAAAAAGGACCGGTATTCCATCTCCCTACCCAAAAAAGTAGGATTCGATTCTGTATCCGGTATAGTTCAACCTGATCAACTTCACGCCATTGGACAGGAAGGGCTCGCCCACTCAGCATCTGATCTACTTCAAGTCCCACTTAGGTATGATCTCCGACAATGAAGCCTTAATGGTTCGGTCATTCGTTGGCACCCTTCGCAGGCCTGCCTTCGATTGGTACCGGCGTCTCAAACCCGAAAGCATCACTAGCTGGGAGGACCTGGAGAGCATGTTCCTCGGTCATTTCTTCGATGATGATGCCGAAGTGTCAATCGGGACACTCTTCGATGAGAAACAGAAAGACGGAGAGTTGGTGGATACCTTCATCAAACGCTTCCGTAATCAGGCAATGAACTGCAAGGATCTCATCATGGAGGAATTCGTCTTGCAGACCTGTCATAACAACTTATCCATTAACATCTTGGACATTATGGGAGTAGAACCGCTCAATACTTGGAAAGAGTTGAAGGTGCACGGAGAGCAGGCCGAATGCTTCATCAGAAGAAGGAAGGTCGAAAGAAGCCAACCGATGGCTAACCCTCTGAATCTGAGTCTCGTTTCCCATGATGAAGGGAACGCACCTACAACAGTTGTTGACGTTAATCAGACGTCACAACAGCAGCCCCGAAGATAGCAGAAGACTTCAGATCCGAGGCTCCAAAAAGAGTACTCATTCAAATACGAAGACATTCCGGCCATCTTTGAAACCCTTCTTGAAAACAACAAGATCAAGCTACCACCCATCACGAATCAGGAGGAGGCTGATAATACTGCGGATCCGAAGTACTGCGTGTACCACATGAGGATCCTTCATCCTATCAAGGCTTGCTTTACTTTAAAGAATAGCATCCAGACCTTGGTTGAAGCCGGCGTCATAACGCTGGGATAAGCCAAATGAGAACGGCAACACTCCGACAAGTATAAGAGTATAAACTGATTCTTCCTACACTCCGATAAGTATAAGAGTATAAACTCCTCCTTCCTACACTCCGAAGAGTATACGAGTATAAACTGCTCCTCGATACTCTAATAGGTATATGAGTCTAAATTGTTTCCTACCTTTGACGGGAAGTTCCTGGAGAATTTTTTTTATACGTAATATTCTTAAGGATAACCTGATCATGTAACTGAGTACAATGTCCGACCCAATTCCGTAAAGGAAGCTGGGGGTGGATGATTCATGTAACGGGAAGTTCCCGAAAGAATGCTACATGTAATTTTCTTAGGGATAACTCGATCATTACGAACAAAGTGATAAACACTAAACCCCCACCGTGATTTTCGAACACTCTTTTGCTGAGATGAGATTAGATCACTTCGTTGGATCGATCTTCCCTCACAAAACTCCCGTTGGTGTTTGACGACTCACAGTCTTCCATCATAAAATCCCCCACCGATCAGACTAATTGACGGTGGGATCACCAAAATTCCTTTCGGTTGAATCCACTCAAATTCCCGTTACATCTGTGCACTCAACACTCCCATTGTTAGAGTCTGGACATAATACTTAGTATTTTAATATCCTGATCATTGACAATTGTTAAACCCCTCTGTGTTAAGTATTTATCACTTAACATCAGGAACCCCCTTTGTGTGACTTGTACAAGTCAACACTCCCATTGTGATTTGTACTCCCACTCCTACTTGGTCAAACCTTCCTACAGTTAGGGCCACAACCAAAATCCCCTCTCGATTCCTCCAATGAACAAGAGGTCCACTTTCAAATCGAGTGATCAAACCTTCCTACAGTTACAATGAACAAGAGGTCCACTTTCAAATCGAGTGATCAAACCTTCCTACAGTTAGGGTCATCTCAAACTCTCGCTTGGTAAACCTTCCTACAGTTAGGGTCATCTCAAACTCTCGCTTGGTCAAACCTTCCTACAGTTAGGACCAAAATTACAATTCACTCTCGATAAATGAGAAACCCACCTTTAGTTCGATAATCAAACCTTCCGACAGTTAGGGTTATCCGAATCTTTTTGATTTTCGGAGTGGAGATCCCACTCTTAGTTTCGCCTTCCCGGATTCTTGAAGTGGAGATCCCACTTGGAGTTTCCTTTTGCAACTGGAGAAAGAATATAAAATTCTTCCTCTTCAGCTTTGGGAGATAGAATATAAAATTCTTCCTCTCCCGTATCGGGTTCGTCTTTGCCCCAAGAGAAGACACCACTTTTTCAACTCCTAAAATCCGTGCCTCACAGGCACGGGAAATTTTATCTCGAATCCTGAGCAGGGATAAGTCAATGCCTAACACGCGTTACCGATTTAGTCTTTCACCGATTAAAAAAACACCAGAATCTAGTCTGGGGCATTTTATCCCGAAGCCTAAGTAGGGATAAATCAGCACTTAACCAACGTTGCTGGGTGGTTCGTTCCCGTAAAAACGACCGAGTCTACGTATTCAGCATCGTAGCAACAAAAATCCATGCCTTTTATGCATGAGGAATTTTATCCCGAAGCCTAAGTAGGGATAAGTCAATGCCTAACACACGTTATCGGTTAGTTCTTAACCGTAAAAAAGAACAAGGTTGTTATTCATAACACCAAAATCCATGCTGCACACGCACGAGGAATTTTATCCCGAAGCCTAAGTAGGGATAAGTCAGCGCCTAACACGCGTTGCCGGATAGTCTATTCCCGTAAGAAAGACGAAGTCTACGTATTCAATATCGTAGCACTAAGAGAGTTATTTCTCTTAGCACAACGTCACATGCGGAACGGACTTAAACAATCCGTGTGCAAGCCCGATTCAAACGGTAATCGGTAAAGGCATATCAAATCCGTTGAAGGCTGAGCATTTGCCAAAAATCCTAAGTCTACATCTGATACACGTTGATATTTAGTCTTTTCACAAGAGAAAGACGAAGTCTACGTATTCAATATCGTAGCACTAAAAGAGTTAACTCTTTTAGCACAACGTTATGTGCAGAACGGATTTAATCAATCTACATGCTAGCCCGACTCAAACGGTAGTCGGTAAAGACTTATCAAACCCGTTGATGGCTGAGAATTTACCAAAAATTCTATAAATACGAGTTATTGATGCATCAGCTTAATTAGTTGGTCACATGACTTGAGCATCCAACAAACTTCGGGATAAGATCCACACATACAGATAAATCAACTTTAATAGTTGGTCCTGTAGCCCCAACATTTGGGACCGCTATGCTCCAATACCATAAGAGCTTAAACTGTGTATACTCCAGCAAACGTACGAGTATAAACTGTGTCAACGTTGGGCGATTCGAAACCCTAGGTCAATGCCGGTCAACGCGTAACCCTAGGTCAACGCCAATCAACGCGTCGCGATTCGAAACCCTAGGTTAATGCCGATCAACGCGTAACCCTAGGTCAACGCCAATCAACGCGTTGTGATAAAAAATCAACGCCGGTCAACGCGTAACCCTAGGTCGACGCCAATCAACGCGTTGCAATGAAAAAGTTAATGTGATGGAGATAGTCAGTTCTAAGTCAACTCAACAACACGAGCCAAACTCAACTCATCAGTTTTAGATTCGAGACTTCGACGACGGCTAGACAATAAACGCAGCGCCGGAAGAACTTCAGCTATTCGTCAAAACATCGAATAGACTAAAAATCGAAGGAGTCAAGAATTGAAGCGAACTTCAGCTATTCGTCAAAACATCGAATAGACTAAAAATCGAAGGAGTCAAGAATTGAAGCTAACTATAGGTCCTGTACACCGACCGAGGTCTGGACCAATCACATCCAAAGTATTCCAGCCTCTTCTATAAAAGAAACGAGACTAAAACGCTTTGGAGAGGGTATCTGTAGGCGTCGAAAATTGCCTATAGGTCTCCACAAACAGCTCGAAGCCAAGAGAAGATGATGAACGTTACTATCCAAGTCACAGAAGCTGGATTGACATCGACGAACGCTTGAAGTGAATCGACGAACTACGTGAAGCAACGGAGTTTCAGAATAACGAGGATACGAACTGATCGGGAGCCTCATGTCGCTTACAAAAGGAGAAACACGCTTCGTGTCTCATTTATTCCACAGATGATCCAATCATGGTAACCTATAGATCTCCTCGTCAGCTTTCCAACGCATCTTGAATCATGTAAATCCGAGTTCGGAAGAGAAAAATACGACGAATGTAAAAACAGCACGCAAAACGGACTATCTCAGCATAAGCTAAGACACCCCGAGGTGTCTCGGCCCAACCGAGACACCCCAAGGTGTCTCGGCCCAACCAAGACACCCCAAGGTGTCTCGGCCAAGGCCGAGACACCCAAGGGTGTCTGGGCCTCGCTGAGATGCCCGAGGGTGTCTCAGACCCTAAAAAGTGGATTTTTTGGCTGTTATGCGGTTTTAACCGCCTGAATTCCCCGGAGCCTATAAATACAGCCCCAGAACCTTCATTTCCTCAGGGCTGGAATTCTCGAGCGTTGGCGAAGCCCTGCCGGACTGAAGATTAAAGGTGCACGAATTTCAGAGAGAGAGGAGGAGAGATCGGATCGAGTTCGTCGGCATAAAGAAGAAGAGCTCGTCAGATCTGCAGTTCTCGTGTTCATCCCTTAAGATTACCCCGTTGTGGTAATCTTAAGAAGAGCAATTATCTCGCTGTTGCCGAGATAAGCGCTACGGCTTCTTGATTCCTTCGCGAATCGACAAAGCTCTGCCTAATTTTTCAGTAATTAGATCTGATCGACGGTGGTCCACGGATATCAACATCCCCGTCACAGGCCAAGATCCCACGCAAGCAGAAGACCGATAAACGATCTCTGCGCTGTTTGAAGAGAATTGTACTTTTGTTTTGTTTTCATTGTGTAAAGATATTATAAAAAGACTAATTTTTGTTTTCGTTGTAAACGTCTGAAGTTTGTAATGAACACCGCAATGAATCAAACAATTTTCCACCCAAACATATCATGGGTCCCCTCTTTAAGAACTTGAAGTCACATTCAAGTTAGAACTTTTACTGAGAAAACTCTCGAGATCCTCCATCTTTTCTGCACCACCTGGCCTTGCTAGGAATCCGGTCTCGACGTCCGATCGGAAACAACTCATTCGTCCCGCGTCTCGTCATAGTTACTGTTCGCTCTAAGTTGCAATCCTTTGTCGATGGCTTTTCTGGAAGTCTAATGCACAGTGAGACAAACTTCTTGCTTGCATTCACTAGTCTCTTCGCTCGTGTCACCGTTCCCAAGCTTGTCTCCTTCAGAAGAGATACCGAACGAAATATGAACCTTTCACCATCCTTAGTGAAGGTGTACTTCTGAGCCCGTCTCTCGTAGATCGCATATCTATTCCATAAGTACGGATTGCCCAGTATAATCTGACAAACATCCAATAGAACGATGTCGCACGTGACCTCGTCAATATACGACTCATGGAGCGCAAATCTGACAGTGCATTGATCAACTACACTCAGTTTCTCCTCCTTCTGAATCCACCCCAATGGATAGGGCTTCGGATGCTTGACCATCTTCAGACCCAGCTTCTATACCAATGTCTCGGATATCAAATTCTTCTCGCTGCCCAAATCAACAATGGCATCAACCAAACTGGTCTTCACTTGCATCGATCAGCTTCGTGTCCTGTCTTCTCGCAGTGACTACAAATCAGTCCTGCCTTCCCTGGATCACCCTTCTTCTTCTCCTCCTTAGATTGAAAACCACTAGACTCACCTCCCGTCTGTTTGGAGTCTCCCTTAGCCTCGTTGTCCTTCTTTTGTTTGCCCTCGAGGGTAATAGCCTTCACGCTCGCATCTGTAATTGATTCCACCGTGAATAGCTTCATCTCCTTTCGGATGCAATCGCTCAATCCCGCCATATACTTCATAAACACGGAATATTCCTCTGTCGTAATGTTGAGGACCATCGCCTGCTGCTGGAACTCCGTAGTGTATTCTTAAACGGTTTGATTAACCCTTTGGCGTAAGCCGTACCACTTGTACCAACGTTCTTCAAGGAATCCCACCGGGTAGAACTGCTTTCTTAGTAACTCCTTGAACTTGTTCCACGACACCGCCTTCTTCTCCTGCTTGTAGAGGATTTTCACCATGTCGACGCGTGCCCTGAAAGCTTCAAAGTCGCGAACACAATCTTCTCTTTCGACGAATAGCCATAAAGAGTAATGAAAGCTTCAAAGTCGCGAACACAATCTTCTCTTTCGACGAATAGCCATAAAGAGTAAAATACATCTCTATCCACTCGATCCAGTCATCAAGCCTCTCGACGTTAACACTCCCATCATAAACAGGAATCTCCACCTTGAAGTCAATCTTCAGGTTCTAATAAGAATTCTTACCCCCTTGATGCAATACAGTCTTAACGGTCTCCTCCTCCTCGTCGGAATCTGAATCTACTCTCTCCACATCGGACTCAACAATTTTCTTCGAAGAAGATTCACCTTGTTTACCACCTCCATAGATAAGACTGACGAGTTGTGTGAGAGTCAAACCTATCGTCTCGGTCTGCTTCTCTAATACATCAATCCTCGCTGAATTGTCTCCTTCAGCCATCTTCTCCTTCCTTAAATCTTGGACTCCTTCCAATGAAATAAGGATCTCGCCAAGCTCCTTGTATTACGATCGAGTCAGGACCATACACAGGATGCCCCCTTCGTAGGATCTGATCGCTCTGATACCAACTTGATACGAGTTGTCGTGCGAGCACCCTTTGGTCGTGGAATTACCAAAATGTGGGTTGAGAAGAAGAGAACTAAAACACAAGCATAATTCAGTATATGGTGAAGAAAAATACATTCTCTAGATTATGAGTATGAAAAGATTACAATCCCTCTCTCACAATCTCACTAGAATCGAGAACAAACTCTCAATTCTCACTAAACCCTAATACAATGATTAGAATCTCTCTTAATTCCCTCTTGATTGTTTAGAAACCCTAAAATAATCCTTTATATAAGTGTACAAACGTGGATGGTAATTTGGTAAATAACCAGACTCAAAACCAACAGGAATTCGTGTGAACAGAAACCCAAACGAACCAGGAAACCATCGATGAGTCGACTCATGACTGTTATGAGTCGACTCACAGGCTGAAAACTGGATACTTCGATTCTTCTGCTCGTCGTCTCGTTCCACGCTTCCTCCTGTGTTCCCTTGTACTGTTTGACACCTCTATTCTCATGTTATCATGAGAATCATCTATTCTCAAGTTCCCATGAGGATCGCTAAGTTCTGAAGAGAAGATACACCTGTATCAGGGATTACAAGAGTGTGTTAGTTGTAGAGTTTTCGGTAAACTAGAAAACCGTATTATGTGGTGTAAACGTTGTTCGGGTAAACGTAGAAAACCCGGTTGTGATAGTAGAGATCTCCTCGAGGTGAGGAGCGGAGACGTAGGTCATGTGGTTCGACCGAACTCCGTGATCATATCATTTTGTTTGTGATTGCATTGGCATTTTTATTCTTGTATTCATATCTTATATCGTCTTTGTGTATTGCTCTTCATATTGCCCTATCTCTTTTGTAGATTGTTTATTTTACCCTTGTGTTGGTTTATATATCATTGCTCATATATTTATAATATCTCATTGCTAGGATATATTCATTTGTTCATATTGCTTATTCTTGCTTGTAACATATTGTATATCTATCTTGCAAGAATAATTTATTAATTAGTTTTAATTAGCATAAAATCAGATTAGATTAACATAAGACCCTAATCACCTCCCCCCCCTCTAGGGTCTAACATCCGCACCTCGAAGCGGGAATGCGAAGGCAAAACGTCATCTTAGCGGGCAAGCGTGGGGACCCACCCACAGATATGCGACCACCCTTTATAAGTTTGAATTTCGTTCGAAGTGACCCAACTTGAACGACAATCTAGCCTGTGTGCACTCGCACCGCTCCAGTTCGCCCGAAGGTCTTGACCTAGCCAAGGAAGTCAAATTCGCCTTAACTCATCAGGAACCTCTTTATTAAAAGTATTCCAAACCACACACAAGTTGGTTTAGGTCTGAAAACTTTGATGGAGGTCTTGTAGGCGGTAAAAATTACCTTTGCAGATAAGTCTTAATTCCGCCTACGTATTCGAGTCGCTCGCGTAACGTGAAAACTAGGCTCGCCTGTGTGCTTCACTCGCCAGCACGAGCCAAGACCACACAATCACCAAATTCGCCCACGCAGCTGGCGATCCACCAGGCGATCAGAAAATTACCTGTACACTTGACTCGCCTACACGAGTTGACCTGTGTGCCCAGGTGATCAGCCAGGCGATCAACGTTCTGACCATAGACTCGCCAGGGTACTTGGCGGCCGCAATATCACGTCTGTGGATGGGCCCTCCCATTTCCCACGACGTGAAGGGAAGGAGCACAGTACTCCGAGCCCATCAAGTATAGTACGAATGACCAGTCAAATCCATACAATCGTCAAACTCGCCTGCATGCTTGACTCGTCCGAACGAGTCAAGATTATCCAATTGACTAAAATTCGCCTGCTTACTCGACTCGCCTGCACGAGTAAAAGCTAATTTCGCCCGTGATAAACGAACTCGTCAAACTCGCTAGAGTACCTGGTGGTCGCAATATCACGTACAGGGATGGGCCTTCCCATTTCCCATGACATGAAGGGAAGGAGCACAGTACTCCGAGCCCATCAAGCGGCCGTCCACAGTACGAGTGACCATTCGAATCCACGGTGTCGCTACACTCGCCTGCATGCTTGACTCGCCCACACGAGTTAGGTTTACTCAAGAGCTGAACTCGCATGCACAAGTCAAAAGCCAAATTCGCTCGCAATCAACAAACTCGCCAAACTCGCCAGAGTACTTGGCGGCTGCTTCATCACGTACAGGGATGGGCCTTCCCGTTTCCTACGACGTGAGGGAGAGAAGTACAGTACTCCAAGCCCATCAAGCGGCCGCTCATAGTACAAGTAAGAAGCATGGTATCTCCCAACAGTACATGGTCACATCTCCTGATTCAAAGGAGCGACCACGTTATCTCTCCTCTATTTAAGGGCCTCCCCTGGCTACAGGAGGGAGGTTCACAGTTAATTGATTAATCCAATCAGTTAGCTGGACCATTAGCTCTCAACTCTCGACTGAGTTGACGATAGGCTCTTTGCATGATCTTTGTACTGTAGCACCTTCTCCTAGCTTCGGGCCCTGACCTCCACCGAACTCGGAAACCCAAACTCGACCAGCACGAGCTTCTACTGCATACTGAAGCTCACCAGCAACCTAGATCGAATCGTCTAAGGGAAGCAGACTCGGTGCGAGAACCGAGCGAGGCGTCCTATCGCTACCGAAGTCCCTACGTTAAACAAGGAGGGCCTACCCTCCGCTTCTGTTATAATTTCGATTCATTAGTTTGTAATAAGCTATTCTTATCAATACAAATGATACCTCCATTTTGGAAAATCAAAATTTACACCTACAAAGCCTTTATCCAGATTTTAGGCTGATAAGTCTCCACGACTTGTCAGCTCAATCACTTCCCGGAAAAAGTGGAGACATCCTCTCCAGAGCTGAAGTGGCTTTCCCTCCAGTTGTCAGCCGACACCTGTAAAGCGAGGGACGACTCAGAATGCCCACGTGTCTTCTGCCACGCTCACAAGTCACTTCCCGAATATCATGGAGACGCCATCTCCCATGTTGAGATGACTTCCCCTCCAGTCGCCAGCCGACACCTGTAGAGCAAGGGATGACTCACCTTCCAGCTCACACTTTGTCACCGTCATTTTACATGGCCGAAATAACCAGCCTGCCATGGACATCCGCTCTATAGATGGAGGCTATTCACCATCAGAAGAGCGGGGAGAGGTAACCTAATCTATCCTAACAAAAACTCTCAGAGCAATCTAGATCTTTTCCCTAACCCAATCTAAGAGAGGATCATCTTTAATGCACATAGCATAAAAACACATAGTTATAAACTCCACTCAAGCTCACGTTCATCAACTGACTTGATCGTCGGAGGAATCACGGGGGAACTAGTCCTCGCCCTCTTATGGATTTGTTCTTCTAGTCTTTGCAGTGGATCCAGATATCCTAGTTCAAGAACCATGCATAAAGTCGAAGAAGGGAACGGGCCCTCCATCATCCTTCATCACCCTGCAATAATCCTCTTCTGGATTAATAGTCTATTTGATATCGAGCATCAACAATATATATATATATAAAGAATCGTATTTGATTTATTCTCTCTAACTGCTTAGAAAAAGAATGATTATAACTCTCTCAATCTCAATTACAATTGGATTTCCTGATTACAAAAGAGAGGAGAATGATCTGGATTCTCCCTTTTGTTTAATTCTGGGTTCTTTACGGTGGCGATGGAGTGCCTCACTCGAATGCTCGCGTCGAGTTTGCTCTCCGTTGACGATCCGAACATCTTGATTCACTGGAACATGGTCTTCTCCTCACGATTTGACATTGTGGAGGACTTGCGTGGCAAGTTTGAAACTCTGACCGAGTTTAGAAGAACTTGCAGAGCAAGTTGGAAACTCTGGACGAGTTGATAACTCAGATCGAGTTTAACTCTGAACGAGTTTGAACTCTTGAAAAAGAGTTGATTTGAACCGAAAGTTCGGTTAATCAGACAAGGGAATGCTCCAAGGACTTTGTTGCTGTAGAAAGCTCCAATATGCCCGATCAAGGATCCCCAAAAAGTCAGCCAAAAAAGAGGATCTGAACTCAGTTGAGTTTCCCACTATTTATAGGGGATGTAAGGGTATAACCGCCCCCTTAATTTGCTCCTAAATGGTGCTGAGTGGGGTGTAACCGTCCCCCCTTAAACAGCTCCCCAAATCGTGGGGAAAACGGTTTTGAAACCGTTCAGTTCAGCTCCCCAAATCGTGGGGAAAACGGTTTTGAAACCGTTCAGTTCGTGCTTTGAACGAGTCAAAACGCCTAATTTGGCTTTCTGGGCCTTAACTCTGCGTCTAAGGCCTGAGACGCAGAGTTAAACCTTTGTCAAAGGTTTGAAACGCACAGGCCGCATGCGTTCTGGAATTGGAGACGCACAGGTCGCTTGTGCGTTGAAATTCAACTCTGCATCAAGAGTTTGGGACGCATGGTTGAGTTTGTTGAAGAACGCACGTTATGTGTGCGTTTGTGCTTTAACTCTGCGTTACAGAGTTAGATGTCTGCTGGAGAACGCACAGGTTGTGTACAGTTTTTTTTTTTTTAATTTGAGAAACGCAGAAGCGGGACGCAGAGATGGACTCTACGTTTTGGACCTGAGACGCAGAGTTGGAACACAGAGATGAACTCTGCGTTTTGACTCTGGAATATAGCCACGAACTCTATGTTTTGAGTTTAGAACGCAGCAACGACCTCTGCGTTTCGAGTTTGGAACGCAGCCACGACCTTTGCGTTTTGAATCTGGAACGCAGCTACGACCTCTGCGTTTCGAGTTTAGAACGCAGCAACGACCTCTGCGTTTCGAGTTTGGAACGCAGCCACGACCTCTGCGTTTTGAATCTGGAACGCAGCTACGACCTCTGCGTTTTGAGTTTAGAACGCAGCAACGACCTCTGCGTTTTGAGTCTTGGATGCAGAGGTGAGCCTTAGGTGGGCTCGGCGAGCTTCAGGCTAAGTCTGATGTTCTGACGAAGTCCAGTCTTGCAGACGGACTTCAGAACATAACTTGCTGCGAAGAACAGGTCATAACTTTCAAACCGTAAGTCGGAATTGGACGAATTATATATGAAAATCGGCTATCTCGACGAGACGAAGCCGACCAAACCAACCTTATAGGGTTCGGTTTGCTCCGTCAGTTTTGCCAAATTCCTTACGGTTTGAGAGATATCTGCATTTTAATATGAAGAGACCGTCAATTTGTAGTCTCTCTTGCTAGAGCTTTGCACAGATCGTCATCTTGTAATCTTCATCTTGGCTCCTTGAGAATATGAGAGTCGTCAAATTGTAACTCCCGATGTTGATTATGAAGGCTGCTGAATTAGAGCTTTCATTAGTTGTTGTGAAGGTCGTCAGATTGTAACCTTCTACGTGAAAGTCTTCAAATTATAGCCTTCTGGAAGTCGTCGAATTGTAACTTCCATCATCGGTGCTTGATAGGGATAAGCTATCTCTTGTGATTTTTAGACAGCCTACAATATATATATATATATATAAATATAAAATAAGAGTTTTGATACAATGACAAGATTTTTTAACAAATATGTTTAGAAAAGTAACTATACATCAAGGAGGGAAAGAAGAGAGAAATAATGCCGCGGGAGGTGATGAACATGAGATTAGTTTCGACCAGCCTGGACCTATTCGGCCTGCAGTTCGAAACCTGCCTATGCCTGACCCTAATGGACATGACGATATATTGACAACAAAATAGATATTTTCTTATTTTTTATATTCAATATCTTTTTTATTTCTCTCTGCATATTGTTGGAATTATGTCTTTGATTCTCTGTATAAATTTATGAGAATTAGATAGAGTTAAAGATCTATCATGATTAAAAGATTGGGTCTCATCATGATTAGGAGTTTGAATTCTATTCTAATTAGGAAGATAGGTTAGAGATAGGATTTTGGTTTCCCTATATATATTCTTTTATTATTGGAGGAAAAAACAAATAGGAAAGAGAGAGCCAATATTCCTGTAATCTAGGTTTAGCTGAGGGCGTAGCCTGATTCAAGAATATTAAGCGAGAGGCGAGAGTTTCGTAGTCTTTGTCAGTGTAAAAGATTACATCATTGGGAGAAGGTTTCACAGTCTTTGTCCGTTCAAAAGGTTGTAAGGAGTGGGTTTTGGAGAGAATATGAGAGTTGATTATGTATGTGAGTTGAGAGATTGAGAGACGAGAGTTGAATGGTTTCTCTTGTAGTTCTCTCTGATACATATTGGATTTCTTGTATTGTTACCCATGGACGTAAGTCGAAATTGAACGACCGAACCACGTAAATATCGGTGTTCTTTCTTCTTGATTGTGATCGTTTTATATTTTATTTGATTGTATATTGGTTTCTAAATTGCACAAATCGTAGTAGGCGGCGAGACAAAAATTCCCCAGCACATATGGCATGGGCACCACAGCAAAGTCCTAGTGCGCTATAAGTCAACGACATAAAGATTTCATTATGTACTATAAAGTGGGAGAAATGAGAAATCTGGCATGCATTGTTCCTATTCAAAGCTGCAGTACTACGATCCTCCGCTGGCAATGTTGCCACTTAATCGATTAATTTATTAATTTATAATTTACTTCAAGCAATCAATTATATGATTAATTGACAAAAGTAATTGTAGATTGACAAGGTAGAAAAAAACATATGGAAGATGATAAACCCAAAGGCTTGTATTAAAAAGAGTAGGGAAATTTTTTTAAAAATGGTTGGATTTTATCTTATGGATTTGGGATTATAACGTATAATAGACATATCAAATATAATTTTCTAAAATTATGCTAATTTCAATTAGAATTGTAATTTTAATAAAATTCATGTGCAACTACATAATTTTTAATTGGATTTTACCTCAAATACAAATTCTCTTTAATATTCCTTGCAAACAAACAAGAACTTAGATATGGGTTTTTTAAAATCTCCTATTACATGCATGAAGATGTAATCCATGAACCAAACAACCCCTGATAGTCGTAATACTATAACCAATACATGCATCATTTTTACTGAAATGCTGAGTACAACTATCATGCAATTATTATTATTATTATTATTGCGTGGTGTGATAAGCACCTATATCGTGATATTAACAAAACATGCATATAATTAAGTATCACGTCGAACAGAAGTACAAGAATCTAAACTGAATCAACACAATAGAAGTAGTCAAACATTGTAATTATTTCTTTAATTAATCCTAATGAGCAACACATACAAAGTGAATCCATAATTTAGTATCTAACGAGATAAACGAGATGAGCATCAGGTAGTGATGGGAGCTGAAAAGTTCTCGGCACCAACTTCCTACTATAGAACACGGCCACCGTCTTTTCTTTTAAAAAAGTTAAATTTTGTTATTTGACATTGAATTCAACTCACCAACTCTATTAATGTTCTACCAACCCAAAACACTGTTCCACTAACCCTTTTGAAGACTATAGATAGAGGAGAGTTGTGAAGGGTTAGAGCATTGAACAGAGATCCAGAACAAAGAGAAAAAGAATGAGAGAGTTGAAGAGAAAAAACAAAAGATAGTTTTTTTGAGTGTTCTCTTCTTTGTGTGAGTTTGGTAAGATATTAGAGTGATCTCCCTTTGTAATCTTCTCTTTTGCGATTAGTAAAGTTCTCTGTTGTTGTTGCCCGTGGATGTAGGTCATATTGACCGAATCACGTTAAATCATTATGTGTTGTTCTCTTTGTCTTCATTGTGTTTATTCAGTGTTGTCTTTGCGAAGCCCTCGCTATAACAAACTGGTATCAGAGCCTGGCTGTTGATGTCCTGAACACACAGTTGATGGGGTTGTGGTTCTTATCTTCGCGCTGGTGGCGAATAGGGAGAGGATGAGAGATGGGGCTGACTCATTCTCCGACTTTATGCCCGATCCTTAGACTGGAATTCCTGATCCTTCTGCACAAACAAAAAGAAACATGTGGAAGGGCGGGGCTCATTTCCCCCGTGGTACCTCCGACGGTCAAGTCAGCTGGTGATCTTGAGTGGGGGTTGAGGGAGAGTCCCTGGGCCATTGAGGTCCCTTTTTTGCAAAGATAAATTCAGAGTTTTTATCAAGAAGTGGCACAAAAGAAGCTCTTCCCTCTTTACCTTCTTTCCCTCCTTTTATAGCCCCTTGCCTCTGAGAGTTTGACTCTTGGTTTTGGCTATGCACATGAGGCGGTTGAGGGGTGAGCAGGAAGGCTGCTGAGTCATCCTTCTCCCTTCCGATGTCGACTGGCGATTAGAAGGGAAGTCATTCGAGTACAGGAGAGAAATGTCTTCTCAGTACCCTAGATTTATAAGATGATGCAGGGCAAAGAATAGGCCAGCTACTGGGTCATCCTTCCCCTTCCAGATGGCAGCTGGTGATTGGAGGGGAAATCATTCGAGCCCATGAGAGCATCATGGCGATCTCTGGGAAGTGACTTGTGAGGAGAATAAGCGGCTTATGCACGGATTTTGCCAGAGCGAAGATCTTGATAGGACTGATCAATGTTGTAGTGTAGATTAACATCTGAAGTGAGCTTAGCTGGGTCTTATCCCCTTAGTAGAGGAGGATTGATTTGTGAGTCGTCATTTATGATTTGTCGACCCGATAGCCGAGCGAGCTTCGGGTCGAGTGCATGGTCGAGACGACTGCTCGAGGAGTCGTTTTAATTATGAGGGACCGACTGATCCCGCACTTCGAGTCAGTAATGATGACCCTTGGTTAAAAGATGACCTGTCAGCTCGGCTGGCCGATAGGCTTGCTCTTGGCTGGGCTTTTGGACTTCTAAGCTGGTTTGGACCATGTCCTTTTTAAGCCTACGCGGTCAATCTCTCAACATCTTCATCTTTAGATGGTAAATTACCATAACACTGGCTTAGGATGCGTCTATCTGCTTATCGTATGCTCTACGGATGACACTAAAAGTGGATCCTCCACATTAGGAAATAAGTTAGATTATCATTTACTCTTTAATGACATTGGACACTATTCACGAGCACAGTACTATTCACAAATATTGTTACTATTCATAAATACAGTTACTGTTCTAGTAGGCTTCAAGATGTCTTCTGCAAAATACAAAGTGGAGAAATTCGATGGGAGAAACAACTTCAGTTTATGGAGAGTAAAAATAAGGGCTCTACTAGTACAACAATGACTGTTCAAAGTCTTGTCCAGAAAGGACAAGTTACCAGAATCCATGCCCAATGATGAGAAAGAAGAGCTAGAGATGAATACGCATAGTGCCATACAGCTTTGTTTGGCCGATGAAGTCCTGCAGGAGGTTGCCAATGAAGATACCGCTGTCGGCTTGTGACTCAATTTGGAGAGCTTGTACATGACAAAATTTCTAACGAACAAGCTCTACTTGAAGAACCGCCTCTTCACCCTTCGCGTGAAGGAAGATATGCGGATTAAAAATCATTTAGATAAACTTAACACTATTCTTATGGATTTAAAGAACATTGATGTTAAAATTAATAAAGAAGATCAAGTGCTTATTTTGTTATGTATATTACCTCCTTCCTATGAGAATTTTATTAATAGCATGTTATACGGTAGAGATACACCTTCTTTAGAGGATGTCTAATTAGCCTTATATTCAAAAGAGTTAAAGCAGAAAAATGTCTGTCGTAGGAGGAGAGGATCAAGCTGAAGGCTTGTTCACTCATGACCGTCCTAAAAAGGGTATTGGTGATAGAGGCAAATCTAGAAATATGTCTAGATCAAAGTCCAGGCCAAAAAAATATTGAATGTTATTACCGTCACAAGTATGGGCATATAAAACCTAACTGTCCAGCGCTCAAAGCAAATGATAATTCACAGTCGAAGTCTGGGGAGGTGAAACCTTCAGTTGCCACTGTAACTAAAGAGTCTTCTAGTTCACATAAAGTTCTTTTAGTTAGTGTTAATACTTATTCACAAGATGAGTGGGTTCTTAATTTGGGTTGTTCCTATCATATGTGTCCACATAGGGAATGGTTTGTCATATATTAATCTGATGATGGTGAGAATGTCTTGTCGGGAAATAATATGCCTTGCAAGACTGTTAGTATCAGGTCAATTAAGATTAGAACCCATGATGATATTGTTAGAACATTGAGCAATGTCCGACATATACCAGAGTTAAAGAAGAACCTCATTTCTTTGGGTACCATTAACTCAAATGGTTTTAAGTTTTTGGCTGAAGGTGGAATTATGAGAGTTAGTAAAGGCTCTCTTGTTGTGATGAAAGGAAAGAAGGTAAATATCCTATATGTCCTTGAAGGCAGCACAGTGACAGGTGCTGCAGCAGTATCATCCTCAGAAGATTTAGATTTTGACACTACACCTTTGTGGCATATGCGGTTAGGGTATATGAGTAAGAGAAGACTAGATGTATTTAGCAAACAAGGTATGTTTTATGGTCAAAAAATTAGTAAGCTAGATTTTTGTGAGCATTGTATTTTTAACAAATACCATGGAATCTCCTTTAGTACCAGTGTCCATAGAACTAAGGGTACTTTAGATTATATCAATTCAGATATTTGAGGTCCCTCTCAAGTTTTATCAAAAGATGGAGCTCGTTGTAGGCGTCAAAAAATACTTGCAGACATCCAAATACCATTCAAAACAACATGCGAGAACAATTTATTCGTCATCAGGCAACACAAGGTGGCGCGGCAACTCATGGTGTCGCGGCTAAGGCGCGACAGCATATAGTGCCGCGGCTTAAGCGCGACAGCTTGTCGTGTCGCGGCTTGGGCGCTGCAATCTAGGGTGCCGCGGCTATGTTAAAGGAGTATTGCAGCAGTTACGAAACAGTTATATGATGATTTTTGAGGCCCACGTGGCAGCATACCAGAAACAGAACGTGTGCTGACGTGTACAAGCAGTTAAACCACGAAAAAAGGTGGTTAAAAGTCGTGGGAGAGCGGTTTTAAGCACGATCAAACGTGCTGATAACTGCCTCTTCGGCCGCGGCAGCTTACACTGCCGCGCCAATAGCCGCGGCAGTGTAGACTGCAGCGGCCAAAGAGAAAACGGCCAGTCAGTTATTTCGCCTCCGTTTCAACTGTGGTGCACTGAGAGCCCTATAAATACCTCCCTAGGCACGAATTAAAGGGGGGAGAGCATTTTTGGAGCAGAAGATACTTGAGTCTTTGGTGATTTTGAGAAAGAAAGAGAGAATTTTCACCCTCTGACAAGCATCATTTGGTGAATCCTAGAGATCTAAGCTCAGACTTGATCTTTGGAAGAACGGACATCTTACATCGATAAGATATTCGTTTTCAAATCTTTACTTCGATAAACGAAGGAGAGATCCTTAAACAACCTCTCGATCTACGAATCGGTGGTCCACGAACTAAAGCATTCCCGGCACAGGCAAAGTCCCACAAAAGCAGGAGTTGATAAACAATTTCTGTGTTATTTTCTCGAGAGTTGTATTTTCTTTTATTTTCATTGTAATTCTTTGTAAACGATCGAAGTTTTAATGGAATCTGCAATGGAAACAACTTTCGCTGAAAACAAACTGGCGACCACAGTGGGAGCCAGCGGCCTCGCTGCCGAGGCCGCAGTGTCGCAGCCGATTAAGATCATCGTCACCGAAGAGATCGAATATGAATTCGATCAGGCAAAATACGAGGAGTATATGTCATCCTCGTCATCAAAATCCTCCTCACCCCGCAAGTGCAGGAAGATTTCTTCTCCCAAGAAAGTTCCCGAGTCTTCAGTTCCAATGAAGACCGCAGGTAGAGATTCTTGCCAAGTCATTGCAAAAGAATCAACCTGCGACATCTCTGTTCCGAATGACCCTTCACCAGTTCAAGGGTCCTTAAACCAAGATGCTCCGGTATTGACAAAGAGAGCTCGTCAGAGACAACGTCAACGCCGCGCTCGTCAATTGGCTAAGGCCATGCAACAGACCGACGGGGTCCATTATTACACGGACCTAAAGTCGAGGAATCAAAAGATGGTTCAGTTGCCCCAAAGGCAAAATAATCACATCTCTGCACAGCTTACGACAGAGGAATGGACTCTGGTCAAAAGAGCCCGTTCTACCCTGAAGGAGCGTATACAAAGGCGTCAAGCAAAAGCTGCTCACGCTCGTGCCCTTCGTCAACAAGTGCAGGAAAACAAAAAGGAAGTGGTAGATGGAAAACCACAAAAGAACTGTAGAGTTTGGGTTCCCAAAAACGAGAACACCCAAAGAATACAGAGGAAGTCAGTCTTCAACCGCGGCAGCACAGACTGTCGCGGCTCATCATATAACCGCGGCAGCACGTACTGCCGCGGCTCATCATATAACCGCGGCAGCCCATACTGCCGCGGCCCATCAAACAACCGCGACAGTTATGGCTGCCGCGGCAAAGAGAAGGTCAATGAAGACCCCATTTCAACTCCTTCAGCATCCGTCCCAAGCCCGTCTGCTGCGTCACCAGTGAAGATTCAGGACAAGCCGGACATATTGAAAGTCAAACTCACAGAATTAGATCTCCTTAGTTTGGCATTTGATAATCAGGGCAAAGCCCCAACCAAAGAGCAGTCAAACCCAGCAAGTAAACCCTTAGTGGTTTCTTATACAGGGGGTCGTAAACATCCTCCTGTCAGAACTGCACAAGTCCAGAACGAGAGAATACCAGTTCATTCTCGTCTAGGACCGATGATGACACCATTCCCGCAAGGGGGTGGATTTAAAAATCCAACCTTGGATCGCTCAGAAGCGACAACAAGTCGTCCTGCGCACGTTAACAAGGTTCAGAAGAAAGAGATAGGTTGCTCAAATCGTAACAACGATGAGCTGTACTATCAGAAAAATAACTCAAGAAAAAGAGTTGTACAAGAAAACGAGTCTCACTGCTCCTGTGAGAGACTCATCAAGGCAGTGCTGACAGAATGCGGATGCTCTAAAGCGAATTCAACAAGAGTCTCCGTATTTCAAAGACTTTCAAGTGAAACGTCAAGACCCAAGATGAGACGTTTCAACAAGAAGAAACCGGCAGTCCGACAAGATGAGTTCCCTGAGGTCACTATTAATATGACCAACAAAGGGAAGCAAAAGTCAGTCAATCCCGACCCTGATTTCTCTCCAGGGGGGAGAGTTGAGCGGGGTCTTTCTCAAAGGATGGCGCGGTTACAAAGAAGAGCCAACCTACGACGAGACTACAGGAAAATGCACGAGGGGCTATCTTCAGATGAAGAAATGTCAGATACTTGTTCAGCCATTGCATCGGACGATACCGCATCCAGTGTTGGACAAGCCAGAGAATCATTTGCAATTACGCCAGACCAATTGGCTCACATGCTGCAAGAAGCATTGGCTAAACAACGCGAAGAAATCAGAGCTGAGTTCAAGACTGAGATGGAGTTGACTATGCAGCAAATGCGGGATTTGCAGGTTCAGCAACACCAACCGGAATCAAGCCAAAGAGCGGAATCCAGTCGGCGTAATGAAGAGGATGAGACGATATTTGAAGATCATCCTCTAGATAAAGACAACTCCGGAAGCGATCCGACCAAGTCAGCCACTCAACCTCCACAGATCTATTTGAAGAAAAGCGAGGAAGAGGACAAGAAGATGCACGATCTTGAGAGCAAAGTCAACGCTTTGATGACGGCTCAAGAAGTGAAGAAAACGGGCATTCCATACCCGTACCCAAGGGAGTGGGACCTGATTCCTTACCCCCAGAAATTTAATTTGATTAACTTTACTCCTTTTGATGGCAGGGGTTCACCAACTCAGCACTTGATTTATTTTAAGTCGCATCTCGGCGCAATATCCGGGAACGAAGCCCTGATGGTTCGGTCATTCGTGGGGACCCTTCGCGGGCCTGCCTTCGATTGGTACCGACGTCTTAAGCCCGGGAGTATCACTAGCTGGGAGGATATGGAAGAACTATTCCTCACCAACTTCTTCGACGACGACACAGAAGTCTCGATCGGCACGTTGTTGGACGAAAAGCAGAAGGACGGGGAATCTGTTGATGTCTTTGTCAAGCGATTCCGGGACAAAGCAGTGAACTGCAGAGATCCACTTACTGAGGAATTTATTCTACAAACATGTCATAATAACCTGTCCTTGGATGTATTAGAAGTGGTAGGGGTTGTTCACTCTAAGACTTGGAAAGAATTGAAAATGAGGGGTGAACAGGCTGAGCGCTTTCTCAAGAGAAAGAATTTGGAGAGAGGTTTGCCACCAGCCAATAATCAGAATCAGAAGCAGAACTTTAATCCTCGAGGCAGAGGAAGAGGGTCGGTGGCCGCTGTCGATGCACATCAAACGTCACAACAGCCACCGCAGCAACAACCGCAACAATCATCCTTCCAGTTGGCGCCAAACCAGAATCAACAGCCTTCGAAGCAGTTTAAGAATTCTGAGCCCAGATTCCCAAAGGAATACTCTTTCAAAGATGATGAAGTTCCGGTCATCTTCAAATACTTGTTAGAGAACAACAAGATCAAGCTTCCACCGGTCACAAACCAAGAAGAAGCAACGAAGATCAATGACCCAAAATATTGTGCATACCACAGAAGGGTCCACCATCCTACTAAGACATGTTATGTCTTAAAGGATAAAATACAAACATTAATTGATGTTGGTATTGTGACGCCGAAGCCAAAGGAGAAGAAGGTAGGCGCAAACGCGGTCTCTATTAGCTTCGGATCGGTTCCTTTGTCCTGGTTTCAAGCCGAGCCAGTATCAAAGGTCAAGATGCAAACCATCAACGATGACCCTCATGGACAGCGCCAGAAGGGGCTCGTATCTCACACAGCCCCCAACGGCGAAATCCTTTGGGTTCATCCGGATTTGCTTGAAGATGAACAGTGGACGACACCCACATCAAAGAAGAAGTCAAAAGGCAAGGGAAAGGAGAAGTCCTGCTATGGAGCCTCGGCGATTCCCGAGAAGAACGATGAGGATATAGCAGCTTTATCACTTTCTGATGGAGAACAGGAAGTTTTTGCTACAAGAAGTGGAAACGAGTACCATTATAGGTATCCGGAAACCTCAGATCCAAATGCCAAAACTCTTACGGAGCTGGGGGTAGCCATAACTCCACCAGTAGCAGCTGAAAAACCTCAGAAAGTTGTTAAGCAAAAAGAAAAAGAACCTCAACACAGAGAGGTTCAAATTCCGAAGCAGTCTCGTTTTAGTCGACCGATTGGACGAGACAAACCGGAAAGCTCGAACGCACCATATCGTTTCGACGTTATGGCTCAGCTGGCTAATATCCCAGCAAGAATCACATTGTACGAGTTGCTGCGCCTCTCAAAAGAAACCAGAGAAGCTTTACAAGAAGCTTTGGCTGATTCTGAAGTATTCTTAACTCAGGTCAAGCCAGCTCCTGAAGAGCCAGAATCGTCAGTGCAGCATTGCAATCTGGCAGCCACCAAATTTCCTTGCATTGCTTTCACAAAAGAAGACATGCAAGTCAGGAATTCAAAGCATGATAGACCGTTATATTTTACTGGATATATCGGTTCGAGCATGGTTAACCGGATCCAAGTCGATCCGGGTTCCGCTGTTAGTATCATGCCACTTCGTTTGATGTACCACCTCGGAATTCCCGCCAGCAAGTTAGCCTCCACTGGAACGGTTATCTATGGTTTCAACACAAGCGGGTCACGACCGTTGGGAAAAATCCGGGTGAAGTGTCAACTCGGAGATCTGAAGTCTGAAGTCACCTGCTATGTGATCGATGCGGAGACTTCCTATAACTTACTGTTGGGTCGCCCATGGATCCACGGTAATCTTATAGTTCCCTCCACCCTCCATCAGTGTTTGAAATATGTCGACACTAATGAGGAGGTCAAGACGGTGGTCGCGGATAAGCAACCATTCAAGGGGTTAGAAAATTACTTTACTGACTCCCTTCTTTATGGTGCTGAGTCCGAAACTGAACCATCGGCCCATGGCACGGACAGCGGAGAAGAAGCTGATACCGAAGCCGGGCTCGATTATAGTGAAGGTCTTGTACTAAATGACATTGAACCTCTTGTAATCGATCTTGACGGTGATGAATCGTCGGACGAAAGTTGTAACTGGCAGCTTGCCGATGAAATAATAAATCATGATTTAGAGTACTCGCATTGTCTTGATGATGTAATGCAGAAATTGTACGACGACTCTAGTCTACATATGCCACTTCGTTCGTCTTGTACGGCGACGAAACACCTCCAAAGCTCATCTGGAACAACTATGATCCTACCCGCAAAGGCAGGGGGTGAAAAAGAGATAATCTTTGGAAAAGGGGAATCATCCCCCACTCCAGATCATTTCTTAGATAGTAATTCGGATGAAGAAAAACCCGGGCGACACTTCTCTCGGTATAGTTCTCAAGCGAATGATTATATGATGAGTCGAGGCTATGACCTTTCACTTGGTGAAGGCCTTTATTTTGGTCAAGGTATTAGGGTTCCACCCCGTTCTACCTATGTACCAAAAGGAAAACCAGATAATTACTACAGTCGTAATAGAGGTCTGGGTTATGATTCATCCGAAGACGATTATGGCCAACAAATCATTAACCAATTAATAGATAGGAGCGGACATTCATCCGACACTTCAAATTGGGATTCTGACGTGAGCATTGGTGAAAGATTCAAATCCCTAATGTCGAACATGGCGACGGTTGACCCTTCCACAACAGAAGAAGACGATCAGTTACCTGTTTGGGAAGATCCATGGATGCATTACATGAATATCCAATACGGTGATCGATTTGAGCAAAGAGAACCTCCTACCGAGGATAAAGTGGTTCAAGTTAATATGGGTGACGAAAATAATCCGAAGCCTATATTTATCAGCGGTGATCTCCCGCCAGACGAAAAAGAGGAATTAATTGCCCTCGTTAAAGAGTATATCGACGTTTTCGCATGGAACTACGAAGATATGCCAGGACTCGACCCAAATGTAGCAATGCATACCCTTAACATAAAATCGGATGCTAAACCTGTCAAGCAACAACAAAGACGGTTTCGTCCGCAAATTATGGAGGCAATAGAAGCTGAAGTTAAGAAGCTAATTGACTCGGGTTTTGTCAGAGAGGAACAACATCCTGAATGGTTGGCCAATATCGTTCCAGTCCTCAAAAAGAACGGAAAAATCAGAATCTGTATTGACTTCAGAGATCTGAATACAGCATGCCCCAAGGATGATTTTCCCCTACCGATTACGGACGTCATTATCGACAACACATGCGGGTTTGAAAGAATGTCGTTCATGGATGGATTTTCTGGGTATAATCAAATCAAGATGCATCCGGATGATGAAAAGCATACAGCTTTCAGAACACCTCTTGGCGTCTTTTGTTATACCGTTATGCCTTTCGGTTTGAAGAACGCCGGTGCTACGTATCAACGGGCGATGACGAAGATCTTTCAAGAACACCTTAGGAAGACAGTCGAATGCTACGTTGATGACCTAGTCGTTAAGAGTCGTGATAAAAATGACCACATTAACGATCTAAAGACAATGTTCGAGCTTATGAGAACTCATCAGCTGAAAATGAACCCGACTAAATCCTTCCTGGGAATGTCGAGCGGCAAATTTCTTGGATTCGTCGTCACCACAAAAGGTATTCATATTGATCCTGATAAGGTGAAGGCGATAAACGAACTGCAGCCTCCAAGAAATCTTAAAGAACTCAGAGGATTGCAAGGTCGATTAGCATATATCCGTCGGTTTATATCGAACTTGTCCGGAAAATGTCAACCGTTTTCCAAACTCGCAAAGAAAGGCGTGTCGTTCATTTGGGATGAAGCATGTCAGAAGGCATTCGAAGATATCAAGAAATATCTAGCGAATCCACCTATTCTCGTTGCACCGAAATCGGGCAAGCCGTTTTTGATTTATGTCAAAGCGACGAGCCATTCGTTAAGTGCCTTACTTGCACAAGACGACGATAACGGTCACGAGCAAGCTGTGTATTATCTGAGTCGTACATTGGTAGGAGCTGAGTCTCGTTATCCGATGATTGAGAAGGAATGCCTCGCTTTGGTATTCGCGATTCAGAAAATGCGACATTATTTAGTCGGACAGACGATTTATGTCATTTCCAACATAAATCCCGTCCGAGTGTTCATGACCCAACCGGCTTCCATGAATTGGCGTTTGGCCAGATGGGCTTTACTCTTATCGCAATATGACTTGTACTTCAAACAGCAGAAATCTGTTAAAGGACGAGCTATTTGCGACCTTCTGGCAGAAAACCCTACGAAGGATGTAGTCGAATTGTACGACGACCTGCCAGATGAAACTCACGAAGTTAATACCACCTCACATCAACAAGTGTGGCAATTGTACTTCGATGGGGCTTCCCGATCAACCAACGTGGCAAGTGCACCCGGATGTTCTAAAATCTCCTCAGGAGTGGGGGTCGTTTTAGTTTCCCCGGAAAAGCACGTCTTGCCTAGAGCATATTCACTGACTGAACCATGCTCTAATAACGTGGCTGAATACAATGCATTAATAATCGGACTTAATTTCGCCAAAGAGCTGGGGGTCGAATACCTTGAAGCTTTTGGAGATTCTCAACTGGTGGTTAATCAAATACGAGGAGAGTATGAAGTCAGAAATCGAGACCTGATTCCATACCACCAGGTGGCCATCGAAATAGCAAGCTCGTTTGAAGAATTTTTCATCGAGTACGTTCCGCGTCTCCAAAATACATACGCGGATGCATTGGCAGCATTGTCAGTATCCTTGGCTCAACCTCCCGAAACAGAGCAATTAATTACAGTGAGGACTCATCAGCTTATTGTTCCAATCTACGATTCGAATGCTAAAGAGGTATACTCAACTGGAGTTGAACCCGAAGTTCGAGATTGGCGTTTTCCTATTATTGACTACGTCTTACATGGTATATTACCTGAAGATGTAAGAGAAAGGGAATCGATTCGGCGAAGAGCGCCGAGATTTTATTACAATGCCACATCGCAAACGTTGTATCGACGAGCTTATGATGGTCTTTTACTTCGTTGTCTATCCAGTAAAGAAGCGGAACAAGCACTCAAAGAGGCACATAATGGGATATGCGGTGCACATCAGCCCGGTCCTAAACTCTGCGACCGACTTAGGAGAATCGGATATTATTGGCCAACTATGGTGAAAGACGCAGTCGATTACGCACGACAATGTGTAGTGTGTCAATTGCATGCAAATTATATGCACATACCCCCTGAATATCTGCCGCTAATAGCCGCGGCAGTGTAGACTGCAGCGGCCAAAGAGAAAACGGCCAGTCAGTTATTTCGCCTCCGTTTCAACTGTGGTGCACTGAGAGCCCTATAAATACCTCCCTAGGCACGGATTAAAGGGGGGAGAGCATTTTTGGAGCAGAAGATACTTGAGTCTTTGGTGATTTTGAGAAAGAAAGAGAGAATTTTCACCCTCTGACAAGCATCATTTGGTGAATCCTAGAGATCTAAGCTCAGACTTGATCTTTGGAAGAACGGACATCTTACATCGATAAGATATTCGTTTTCAGATCTTTACTTCGATAAACGAAGGAGAGATCCTTAAACAACCTCTCGATCTACGAATCGGTGGTCCACGAACTAAAGCATTCCCGGCATAGGCAAAGTCCCACAAAAGCAGGAGTTGATAAACAATTTCTGTGTTATTTTCTCGAGAGTTGTATTTTCTTTTATTTTCATTGTAATTCTTTGTAAACGATCGAAGTTTTAATGGAATCTGCAATGGAAACAACTTTCGCTGAAAACACTCGTTTTCTACTAATATTGATTGATGATTATTCCAGAAAAGTTTGACTGTATCATTTAAAGTATAAAAGTGATGTGTTTGCAACCTTCAAACAACGGAAGGTTATGAATGAGAAGCAGACAGGAAAGAAAGTGAAGCGCCTCAGAACCGACAATGGGATGAAGTTTTGTTCTGCAAAGTTTGACCAATTCTGTAAGAATAAAGGTATTATGCGTCATCGTACAATTCGGCATACACCATAATAAAATGGAGTTGCAGAAAGTGTAAACAGAACACTTTTGGAGAGCTCGATGCATGCTCTCTAATGCCGGTTTATCAAAAGACTTTTGAGCCGAGGCAGTCAATACAAATTGCTATCTGATAAACATGCCTCCTTCTATAGAAATTAATTTTAAGATTCTAGAAGAGGTATGGTCTGGTGTCCCTGCTAATTACTCTCATTTAAGAGTATTTGGCAGCTCTGCTTATTTTCATGTTCATGATGATAAGCTTGAACGTAGAGTAAAGAAAGCTATCTTTCTAGGATATGCTACTAGGGTGAAGGGATATAGATTGTGGTGTTTTGATCCCAAATCACCTAAGTTTATTATTAGTAGGGATGTTACTTTTGATGAGAAATTCATGCTTCACTCGAGAAAGGAGTTTGTTATTGATACCACAGGTACTGAAAAAGAGTCTAGCAAACAGGTGGAGCTAGAGAGCTCAACTTCAAATAGAGTGCTTAAGGGCACTCATGCTGAGCCAGTTTATATTGTGGAATGTTCAACTTTAGATGCTGACACACCGCAAGAGCAACAGTATAATATTGTCACCAGGAGAATAAAAAGACAGAGCAGGCCTCTTCAACGCTATGTAGACATGCTTGCTTACGCTTTGAGTATAGCAGAATCAATTGAGATTCCAAAGCCTTCTACCTACAAGGAGGCTATTAATAGTGATGAGGCTGCAAATTGGACTGTTGCGACTGTTTGCATCGGGAACAATTTTCATTGCAGCTTCCATTATAATCATTTATTATTACAATAGAAACAAAAGAGTGAGCTTTACAATCGTAAACTTATCTTTACAAAAAAAACAAATTAGGTTATTCCCTAGAAATACACGCAGAAACTATTTATTAGTTGCTACTTGCATGGGATCTTTGTCTGTGTCGGTGACGCTTTGATCCGTGGACCGCTGATTCAACAATCCAAGTTGATCGTGAAGAAGGCTTGATGTTTATGTTTCGACTTGGAAACAATAACAAAAGTAGATATCTTAGCCAAGTAAAATAATTACTCTTCTCAATATCAAATCAATATCAAGTCAAGGTTTGATATTGAGGAAACACCGAAGGATCTTACGATTGCTTGAAAATGGTGAAAGACTCTCTCTCTCTCTCTCTCTCTCTCTCTCTCTCTCTCTCTCTCTCTCTCTCTCTCTCTCTCTCTCTCTCTCTCTCTCTCTCATGCTCGAAGTTCTCCAAAATATCAAGTCTCCCCCCTTAGATCCGCTTTGTCTCGTGCATAAGGGTGCCAAGTGAGGTATTTATAGCCTTTGGAAGCCATTACTGAAGATAAGAAGCTAAAACCAACCCAATCCGACAACTCCCATTTCCGAGACAGTGTTTACTGTCTTGGATAAAGGGGTTGTTCCAGTCAGTTTGTAACTGATGCATGTAGGCTGTCTAAAAATTACTGCAGATAGCTGATCCCTATCAAACACCGATGATGAAAGTTATAATTTGACGGCTTTCAAAAAGCTACAATTTAAAAATTTTTACATAGATCGATGAAGTTTACAATCTGATAACCTTCTGTAGGCTGTCTAAAAATCACAATAGATAGCTGATCCTCATCAAAACACCGATGATGGAAGTTACACTCTGACTACTTTCAGAAGGTTACAATTTGAAGACTTTCACGTAAACTGATGAAGGTTACAATCTGATGACCTTTGCAACAACTGATGAAAGCTCTAATCAACAGCCTCCACAATCAACATCGGGAGTTACAATCTGACGACTCTCACATATCAAAGAGCTAAACCAAAGATTACAAAACGACGATCTTTGCAACGTTCTGACAGAAAGAGACTACAAATCAACGGTCTCTTCAAACCAAGACGTGGAAGTCCTCCCCACGAACCAGCATCAAGACGCATCATGTTTATAGCCACGAACGCAGCTGAAGCGCAGCCTCCAAAGCTACCAACGCAGCTTCTATCCGCTGCCAAACGCAGCTCTTAAATCCTGCCAACGCAGCTTCTAACAAGCTACCAACGCAGCTTCTAACAAGCTGCCAACGCAGCTTCCATCCGCTACCAAACGCAGCTTTCATCCGCTGCCAAACGCAACTTCCATCCGCTGCCAATCCAAGCTGCCAAACGCAGCTTCCAACAAGATGCCAACGCAGCTTCCAGCCGCTGCGTCCGAGCTTTCAGACACTGCGTTCAAGCTTCCAGACACTGCGTTTGAACGCAGAATTTACACCAGAACGCGGATTTTGCGTTTGACTCATTCAAACACGAGCTAAAAAGTTTCAAAACCGTTTCCCACGATCTGAGGGGATCACAACTCCACTCAGGAGTGATTTAAGGGGCGGTTACATCCCATTAGCCCAACTTAGGAGCGAATTAAGGAGGTGGTTACACCCCTTAATCCCCAATAAATAACTAAAAATCAATTCAGTTCAGGGGTTCGGTCTGTTAGAACTTCTTGGCAGCAACAGAAGAGATCCGCGGGGACCTGGAGCTCAGATCCTACTCCTTGGCAGCAAAGAAGAAATCCTTGGCTTGTCTAACTAATTACGGTTAAGATCAATCAACTCATCAAGAGTTCTAAAACTTACCACGCAAGTTCTTCACAACGTCAAATCGTGAGGAGAAGACCACGTTCCAGTGAATCAAGACGTTTGGATCATCAACGAGAAGCAAACTCGACGCGAGCATTCGAGGGAGGCATCTCATCGCCACTGTGAAGAACCCAGAATTAAACAAAGGGGAGAATCCAGATCAATTCTCTTCTCTTTTGTAATCGGAATCTAAAATTGTAATCGATTGTGAGAGAATACAAATCAATTTTTCTTTTATTGTATTTTTACTACAAAATTTTCCACAAACACCTTCACAACAAACAATGAAAGCTCTAATTCAACAGCCTTCACAATTAATATTGGGAGTTACAATCTGACGACTCTCATATTTTTAAGAAGCAAAGATGAATATTATAAGATGACGATCTTTGCAACGCTCTAGCAAAAAGAGACTACAAATTGACGGTCTCTTCAAATAAAGACGCAGAGCTCACCTCTGCGTCTCAGATTCAAAACGCAGAGTTCATGCCCGCGTTTCAGATTCAAAACGTAGTGGTTGTGGCTGCGTTTCAGATTCAAAACGTAGAGATCATACCCGTGTTTCAGATTCAAAACACAGAGGTCGTGGCTGTGTTTTAGATTCAAAACGCAGAGGTCGTGGCTGCATTTCATATTCAAAACGCAGGGCTCACCACTACGTTTCTAGCTACAAGTGCGGAGCTCAACTTTACGTTCCAATCCCAGAACAGAGTTCGTGTCCACAACGTAATTCTTGTGTTTGACTCGTTCAAACATGAGCTGAACGGTTTTAAATCTGTTTCCACGCTTTGAGGGGATCACTCCTCAACTTAGGATCGAATTAAGGGGGTGGTTACACCCCTTAATCCCCTATAACTGGCAAAAAACTCAACTGAGTTCGGGATCTCCAATTTGATCAACTGTTTGCATCAAAAAATGCATAAAGGGAGATCGGCATTTCGTGTTCTTGGAGATCTTAGAGCGTCCTTCAGCAACAAAGGTCTTGGAGCTTAGATCTTGGATATAAACCAATTTTCAATTAAATCAATTAACTCTTTTATAGAGTTTTAAACTTGCTCTGAGTTCTTAAACTTGTTAAGAGTTATTTTCAAATTTGCCACACAAGTTCTCCTTAACGTCGATCAAGAGGAAGATATCGTATTCCAACAAGGTGAAGCATTCGAATCATTCGTGGGATACAAGGATCTAAACTCTCATCGACATCAAGAAGAATCTAGGTTAAACAAAGGTAAAGGTCTCCGTCGAAGACTTCTCTCTTTTGTAAATCGGGAAATTGATTGAGAGGAATTATAATTTCTTTTTCTAAGTTTGTTAGAGAGATTGCATTGAGAGAATTGTAATTTCCTTTGCTTCTTTTTACATCGGATGACCTCTTCCGACTTAGATGATGACGTTCTTCGTCTTGAGCTTTGTTTAGGACCTATAGGTAATTTTTGACGCCTACAGCGACGATTGAAGAGATGGAGTCTCTTCACAAGAATCAGACATGGGAGTTAGTGAAGCCATCAAGGGGACAAAAGATCATTGGCTGTAAATGAGTGTTCAAGAAGAAAGAAGGAACGTTGGATACAGATTTGTAAGATACAAGACACGCTTGGTAGCTAAAGGCTATAGTCAGCCGGAATGTGTGAACTTCAATGAAGTATTCTCTCCAGTTGTAAAACACATCTCAATCCGCGTGTTGCTTGCCATGATTTCTCATTTTAATTTGGAGCTTGAGCAACTTGATGTGAAGACGGCTTTTCTACATAGTGAGCTTGAAGAGCAGATCATTATGCATCAGCCAGAGGGTTTCGTTGTTGAAGGTGAAGAAGATCATGTGTGTAGGTTGAAGAAATCTCTTTATGGCTTAAAACGGTCTCCGAGACAATAGTATTTGAGATTTGATACTTTCATGTTTGAGCATGGCTACTCTAGGAGTAAATATGATAGTTGTGTTTATCATAAAAAGCTCAATGATGATTTTTTGTGTATTTGCTTTTGTATGTTGATGACATATTGATTGCAGCTAAAGATATGTTAAAAATTAACAAGTTGAAATCTCAACTCAAACGTGAGTTTGAGATGAAGGAGTTGGGAACAGTGAAATATATTTTGGGGATGGAGATCCACAGGAATAGGTGAGAATGAAGTTTATTCTTATCTCAGGAGAAATGCATCAAGAAGGTGTTGGAGAGATTTGGCATGCTTGATGCCAAGCCTGTGAAGACTCCGCTTGCTGCTCATTTTCGTTTTTTAGCATATTTGTCACCTCAGACTGAAGAGGAGGAGCAGTACATATTTTGTGTTCCTTATGATAGTGCAGTTAGAAGCATTATGTATGCTATGGTCTGCACCCGTCCAAATATTTTACATGTAGTTAGTGTTGTGAGTCGGGATATGGAAAAGCCTGGAAAGATCTATTGGCAAGCTGTGAAATTGATACTTAGATATTTAAGAGGATCTGCTAATATTGGTTTATATTTTGGTAGGAATACAAACTCATATTACAGAATACTTGGCTATTCTGATTCGGATTATGCGGACGATTTGGATAAGAGACGATCCCTGAATAGTTATTGTTATGGTATTTCTAATCGCCAAAGTATGGTTCTTTACCAGCAACGGACATGTGTCCCCCTACATACACTGCTCTAATCAAGCTGACGGTCAGGACCATCAAGGATCCCAAGTTAGCCGACTCACCGAGTCGATATCTCCATGCATCGACTCAAAGGGTGGTACTTGTTGGTCCTCTTGTCGAAGACGACTAGCTACGCGCCCACTCGACCAATTATTCGACACCTTGTGGGATCGACTCAAAAGGTGTTACTTCTCGGCCAAGCAAAATGACGAATTCAATCTTAAGCCTCCCCCGCTGATAACACATCGGCATCACATTAAATACTTGGCAGGCGCCATCATTCCTCTAGCCCCTAGTCTTCATGACTCCTTGGACCACGTCGGCACCGCTATGCCCCCAATCGCTTCGCATTTAATACTGAAGTGACTTCTCATCCACTCATTGATCGTGACTTGTAAAGCAGATACTGACGTGGACTAACATACCATACTTGGTCGGGATTACCATTCTACCCTTATGCCACCACTATAAATAGGGTACTATTCTCAGCAATAGAGTAATTCATTTTAAAGCCATTTTTAGCAATATCAAGTAATTTCTCAAAATTCCACTACACTTTAGAACTCGCACAATTCATTACTTTCCCGCTCAAGTCCATCAACTGACTTGATCATCGGAGGAACAATGGGGGAACTAGTCATCATCCTCTCACGAATTGCTATTTGTGCATGCTGAAGCTACTCAACTCAAAATCAGATATTCAGAGAAGTTAGAGGCCCCTAATCAACCTCACCCTCATTATAATATTTGTTTGATTATTAACACCAACAGTTATATATTCACTCTTTCAGGTAGTGTCATTAGTTGAAAGGTGACTCTACAGTCGACAGTTGCTTTGTCTACCACAAAGGTAGAGTATATGGTAGTAATAGAAGCGGTGAAAGAAACCATTTGGTTAAGAGATTTGGTTGGAGATCTTGACTTATATCAAGGTGTTACTATGTGTAGGGGTCAAAAATTACTTATAGGTCCCAAACACAGCTCAAGACTGAGAGAAGACGAAGAACGTCATCATCTAAGTCAAAGAAGAGTAGCCAATGGATAAAGAAGCAAAGGAGCACGCAAAACGATAACTCAAAGAGACTCAGAGCTATCTCACAGTTGGTGAGATAGTCTACACCATCTCGTATAGCCAAGATAGTGTAGACTGTCTCGCATAGGCGANNNTGGCAGCTATCTCACTAACTGCGAGACAGCCTCCCCTGATTTCTGACGGTTTTGTGACTTTTTGTGGGATCCATGTGGCTCCATAACTGCTGGGAAATGTTCATTAACATTAATGGACGATTATAGCCATAAAATACGCCCACTATCCATGAAAATTATGGTATTTAACGCAATTTAAATAGTTGGACGGCGGTTACAAACTGACTGGAACTGCCTCCTTTAGCCAAGACAGTAAACACTGTCTCGCCTAAAGGAGGTAGTGATCATCAGTTGTTTCAACTTCTTTTCGATGGTTACGGCTTTCAATTGCTATAAATATCCCTTGGCACACTTATGCACTGAGGTATTGACGGACTAACGAGGAGAGACACTGGTGTTTGGCGAACTTTGAGCATAAGAGAGAGAGAGTTATTCACCATTTTCAAGCATCTTCAAGAGTTCTTCGGTGTTTCCTCAAGTTCAAACTTGTATTTGATCTTAAGAAGAGTATCTATCTTACCACACTAAGATGTTTACTTCAGTTCTTATTTTCACGTTGAAACATCAACTTTTAACCTTCTTCGTTTCTGGCTTGGAACGTTGATTCGGTGGTCCACAGATTACGCATCCCCGGTACATGCAAAGATTCCACGCAAGCAGAAGCTACTACGTAGGAATTTCTGTGTGTGTTTCTAGGGAACACCAATTATTTTATTTTTATTGTAAAGAGAAGTTTTACACGTTTAAGGCTCACTCTTTGTTTCTGTTAAAACATTTGTAACAGAAACTGCAATAAAAATCGTTCCCGATGCAAATACTACGGTATTTTGTAACAGCCAGAGTGTTATACATTTGATAAAGCATCATATGTATTATGAAAGAACCAAACATATAAATGTTAGGTATTATTTTATCAAATAAATTAAAGTCATCAAGATTGAGAAAATTGGTACGGCAGATAATCCAGCAGATATGATGACAAAGCTCGTACCTTCGCACAAGTTCGAGCATTGTCTCGAATTGCTTGCAGTTCAACAAAGCGGAGGTTAAGCCTGTAAGGGGTTTCTAGCGAGACAACAAGAGTGAAGAGAAGATCTTCATATTCAAAGTCAAGGTGGAGTTTGTTATTTGAGTTGAATTCAACTCACCAACCCTATTACTGTTCCACCAACCAAAAATATTGTTCCACCAACCCTGTTGAAGGCTATAAATAGAGGAGGGTGGTAAAGGGTTAGAGCATCGAACAGAGACCCAGAAAAGAGAGGAAAAAAAAGAGAGTTGAATAGAAAAAAAGAAAAAGAGAGTTTTCTTTGAGTGTTCTCTTCTTTGTGTGAGTTTGGTGAGATATTAGAGTGATCTTCTTTTATAATCTTCTCTTTTATGATTAGTGAAGTTCTCTGTTGTTATCACTCGTGGACGTAGGTCATACTGACCGAACCACGTTAAATCCTTGTGTGATGTTCTCTTTATCTGCACTGTATTTATTCAGTGTTGTTATTATCCACTTTTGTATAGACTTCTTCTGTGTCTGTGAAGCCCCCGCTACAACAAATTTCATAAAACTCCCCTTCGGTTTAAATTTTACAAAACTCTCCTTAAGTTTCTCCATTTTTGAGATGACCCCCTAAACTTTAAAAAGATCACTTCATTTCCCTTACATTTTGTCATATAACCCCGCTAGGTAACACTGCTAGACCATGCATGTGACAGTCATGCCTGTCCAAATGACCAAAATGCTCATGATGGAAGAACTCTTTTCATGTCTATTTTAACAAATTAAAAGGTAGTTTTCACAAAACCCTCCTTAAATTCAGTCTTTCATGATTAATTAATTTAATTTAATAATTAGAGTATTGATTTGAGAAGAGTATTTTGGTCTTTTTGCCAATTAATCTAACATCGCTAGGGGAGGTTGAAATTTTTTTAAAATGTTAAGGGAATGTCTGAAACACCCAAACTGAAGTGGGTTTAGGTGACATTTTTAAAGTTTAGGCCTTTAGGGTTTATCTCTACATCAGCCAAATTTAAAGGGTGTTCCATGAAATCACCCCCAAATAAAAAAAAAAGCAAATCATAGAAGAAAATGGTTGGTTAATATGTGAATCATGTGATGATAGTGCCCACGGAGAAAAATAAAACATGGCCAGTGAATGGGATCCGTGATCTTCCAGCTAATGTATGGCCGGCCCTATTCCGTTGCTTTTGTCCTCTTTCATCATCTTTACTTGCAGTTGCTTGAAAAATCTAGGGTTAATTCCGAATAGTATCACCCAATTGCAAGTGAATCCCATGTATTTTTATTTGTTGCTAATAGACCCCATGAATGAATTTGTTTTGTTTTGACTCTTAAAATCATTTAAAACCTTCGAGGAGGCGCATGGACCCCCTCTCTATAGTTTTATTAGTGGAGATAGAGCCCCAATTGCTATAATTTTTACTTGGAAAAGAGTTCAAAAAGTTCCCTAGCTAATAATGGGGTGTATTTGTACTTGGCTCAATATTACAGAGGGTCTATTCACAATAAATAGAACTATAAGAGATCTAATCCCATTTAGGTGATACTAGATGCTATCTATTCACGGTTAACCCAAAAAAGCTATATTAAATTGTTGCATAGTTTCCAGAACTATATATTAGCCAGGCACAGTGGTCTTTATACACTGGTTTCTCATTTGCTAAGTTCTTCCTCTTTCCTGTTCATTGAATAATGGGAGACTTGAAGCACTTGGTTCTGGTGAAGTTTAAGGAAGGTGTTGTGGTTGAAGATATCATTCAAGGGATGACCAAGCTTGTTTCAAGTGTGGATCTTGTCAAGTCATTTGAATGGTAATTCCTTTTTTTTTTCTTTTAATTCTTAACCTCTCCGTTTCTTTTATTGAGCAATGTCGATTTTGGTACAAGCCCCATTCCAAATTGACTGCTTCAATCATAATCTTTTAGTAGTATTTAATTAGCATAATTTTTCCATAAGACTGCTAAGTTTGTGCCATTTCGAGAAAACTTTATCATTATTTCTGAGTCCCCAATCCTTTTGGGCTTGTCATAGAAGCCCCCAAATATTGCCTACGCATTATCTCGTGAACTAGGCACATATTTTTTTTCATAGTTAGTGCGAAATATTATCTAGAGCATAAAATTATAATACTCAATTCTCATCATAGCTCTAGTTAAGTTATCTAGAGTGACAAGGTCTGCACAAATCATTATCTAAAAAAACAAGGTCCTATAGTTGCATCACGTACCTATGTATAAATTCTAATTATATATAAATTGCAAAGTGCTTTAGTTTTATTTATTTCTATGTGTGTGTGTGTTTGTTTGATCTCCTATCAATATCATTCATCCAGGGGGCAAGACGTTGGGACTGAGGAGATGCTGAGGCAAGGCTTCACACATGCATTCATGTTGACCTTCAAAAACTCTGAAGATTTGGCCTCATACGTAACTCATCCTAGCCATCTCGAGTTTGCTATCATCTTTAGCGCTGCCATTGAAAAGGTGATGCTCTTTGATTTCCCATCTGTTATCGTCAAACCTTGATCATCATGATGAATAAATATCATGCTCAAGGCTTTTTGCATTGCTTTTCTTCGTGTTTTTACTTCATGTGCCGGATTGTGGTTTGTAATTTGTGTGACTTGTCTTTTTAAGTTTGTGATTGATGCTGGAGAATAATTAAAGATATATAGCGAAAAGCTGAGAGCACACTTTGTATCAGGCTTTTTGATGTTGACATTGTTGCTTCTGCTATTGTATCGGACTATCAGTGATCGTTGTAATGTTTGTAATATTATTCTCTCTCTCTCTCTCTCTCTCTCTCTCTCTCTCTCGCTCTCTCTCTCTCTCTCTGTGTCTCTGTGACGTAGACATTGCTGTTTTATTCTGTTCTTATTACTCTTGTCTGATATATTCTTGTTTATTATTAGTCCCTCAAATAATTGAAATTGCTATTAAGTACCTTAAATCTTAGGTTAATTTGAAATTAGTCCCTCAAACCAAGAGAGTGAAAATAGCAAATAGAGACAAATTAGTGAATTGAAATCATTGAAATTGCTATTACATTCCCAAATTCTCTAAGTTGTTTTAAATTAATCCCTCTGAATCCTATTTTTACTCTTGATTGGAGGGATTAACTAGAAATAACTTAAGATTTGGTGGGATTTAATAGCAATTTTTGTTGTGCGTGGAATCCACCAATCGTTGTGCTTCGAGGAACCAAACACAAACACCGACAGAGAAAGCCAATGCAAAATAACGACACAAACACAAACAACCAATTTTACGTGGTTCGACAAGTTGCCTACGTTCACGGGGCAAGAAGAGGATGGAGTTTTTACTAATAGAGAAGAAGAGTATACAAACTGATATTACAAATCACTCAAACTCACCAATTAATCTCACCAACAAAGCTCTTAATCTCTCAAACAAAACTCTAATCAATAGCTCTAGAAAATACCTCTTTTCTGTGCTCCAAATATCCCCACAACAGCTCCCCAAGAAACACTAAAACGTGGTTGCTATTTATATCAAACAGCAATCCCAAACAGAACAGGAAACCGCAATCAGGTTCAAACCCAACTAGCGGTCGACCGCCAAAATCGTCGTGGTCAACCGGACAGAACGAAAGAAACCAAAAAAATACATTACAGGGTCTGCGGACGACCGCACTTGACGTCGCGATCGACCAGCCAGAAAATTGAAAAACACCATGTAGTCGTACATGTTTGCGGTCGACTGCGCCAAAGCTCATGGTCGACCGGCAAACACCCAAATGTATGTCTGCATCAAATTTCCTGATCTTCTCCAATATTTTCACTGTTTCTACAATTTTAATGCTTTGGGGTCTAATTTCAAACTAATAGCAATTTCCATCCGTTCAGGGACTAATTGCAAAATATGAAAGACGTAAGGGACTACTATTGAAAAACCCTTCAAATAAATTTTGGAAAAATACGTAATTATGATGCTCGGGGGGTGCTCGCGAAAAACTACTCGTAAAACTTCAAAAGCTACGAGGAAGAAAGTTTGGCGAGAGTTTGCTAGAGAAAAGGAGAATATTAATCTTTCAGGTAGTTGAATTTATGTATGTTTTATTTTTTGTCTCTTGAACAATCTGATCTTTTTAATGAAGGCAGGGCTCATTTAACAATGTGAAATATCTCTAAATAAAATAAAGGAAAAGATAATCCAACTATTGGCCACTCTTTAATCTAACTTGGCAATGGACAAGGACAGAACATGATCATGCCAAGCTTGGCTAATAATATTCAGGGACCACTTTCACTGTAAAGGAGATTTTCATTGAGCAAATGAGCAGAGAGCAAAGATTTCTTCATCATGGACAGGTCAAAAGGAGGAACTCATGGGTCCAAATGTTTAGGGTTCACGTACAGGTTTTAACATGCAGGACACAACTAGGCAAAATAGTTAGGTCGCAATGAAGCTTGATGACATGCGATCTAAATATCATCCACATCTTTGGATTTAAAAAGGGGTGAAAACTAGAAATGGGGGGAAAAACACTAGAAACATAAATTTCTATTTGATCCTAGAAATTAGTAATATTCAAAGTGAAATCCCGAATATTAGATAATCAGACAAATTGAGTAGTATAGTTGATGCCGCAAATTTATTCTGGATTCTCCGATCTAATATTCTTTTTCTGTTTTTGGATGGTTATGACTATTATAATTAGGGAAAAATGCTTCCAGCCCCCAAAAGCTAAGGAAACGTGCTTCCCACCCCCAAGACTTGGTCAATGTGTGTTTTACCCCCAAAAATAAAGATTCTATTCTCTGAGTCTTCAAAACACAAAACCCAAGAGATTAAAATATGTGAAGACCATAATACCCTTCTCTCTCTCTTTCTTTTTTTATTTAAAATATGATGAGGATTATTTTATTATTTTTGTTTTCTCTCTCTCTTTATCATAATGTACTAAGATCTCTGTTCCAGGAATGTTCAATGGGGAAAAAAACCTTTCAGGTTCTTTAAAATGTGGTCTAAGCACGTTACCTTCATTCCAACAGTCTCTGCTATCTGGCAAACTAAAGTACAGGGATACAGAATGTTCTCAGTCTGCATGAAACTCAAAATGATGAGAGGTGCCCTTAAGGAATTAAACAAGAACCACTATAGTAATATCAGTGAGCAAGTTATTAGAGCAAAAATTGCTCTTGATGAGGCTCAAAATAATCTGCAATTAGATCCTCTCAATTCAGATTATATTTTAAAGGAAAAGGAGAGTATAACAAGCTACAACAAACTCCTAGAATGTGAAATTTCTTTTCTGCAGGAAAAAGCTAGGATTATTTGGAGTATGCAAGGAGATAGGTGCACAAATTTTTTCCACTCCAGAATCAAAGCAAACAGGCATCATAACAGGGTTTTGGTTCTTTACAACAACCTTGGACAAAGACTCACTGATCAAAAGGAGATAGCAAATGAAATGGTGGAATTTTTCAAAGGCCTTTTGGGGACTGCTCCAGTCACTACAGCACCTGATATACATATTATACAAGCTGGACCCTGTTTAAATGAGATTCAAGCTAACTCTCTTTCAAGACCTGTTTCTAAAGATGAGATAAAGAATATTGTTTTTTCAATGGATGAAAACAAAGCACCTGGGCCAGATGGATATGGGTTTGCTTTTTATAAATCTGCCTGGTCTGTGATAGGGGAGGAGGTAACACTTGCTATTGTAGAGTTTTTTAAGAATGGAAAATTATTGGGTATGATTAACTCAACTGCCATTACACTGGTGCCAAAGAAAAACTGTCCAGTTACCCCAGCTGATTTCAGGCCCATATCCTGCTGCAACTGCATTTACAAGATCATTTCAAAAATTCTAGCAAATAGGATTAAGCCAATCATGGGGAGCATTGTGAATGAAGCACAGAGTGCTTTTGTCAAAAATAGACAGATTACAAGTAATATTGCCATGGCTCATGAGCTAGCAAAAAGCTATAGTAGAAGGAACATATCTCCTAGAATCATGTTGAGTATTGATATCAAGAAAGCATTTGATACAATAAGCTGAGACTTTGTTAAAATGATGCTTGAAGGGCTGAAATATCCAAAGGAGATGATCAACTGGATTATGGCTTGTATCACTTCACCAAATTTCTCTATCTCACTTAATGGATCTCTTCATGGCTATTTTGAAGGAAAGAGGGGTTTAAGGCAGGGTGATCCCCTATCACCTTATCTTTTTATTCTTGGGATGGAATTTTTATCAAGGAGACTGGAGCTTTTAAGAAAGGACAGGTTGTTTAAGTATCACCCAAAGTGTGGTAAACTCAAAATTACTCATCTCATTTTTGCGGATGACCTATTACTTTTTGCCAAAGGAGATCTTTATTCCATACAAAAACTATATCAATGTGTTAAGGAATTCAATGACACAACAGGTCTAGAAGCTAATTTGGATAAATGATCAATTTACTTTGGTGGGGTTGATGATGCTATTAAGACAGAGATCAAAGACTTCCTAGGGTTCTCAGAGGGGGCCATTCCATTCAAATACCTGGGGGTACCTCTCATTTGCAAGAGGCTTACACATGTGGATTGCAACCTTTTGCTGGAAAGTATTTCAAATCAATTTCAGAAGTGGTCAAGACACAACAATTTATCATATGCAGGGAGGATTCAGGTTATCAAAAGTATGATTTTGGGTATTCAAAATTACTGGACAACAAATTTTATATTGCCAGTTAAAGTAGTGAAGAAAATTGATGATGCTTGCAGGCAATTCCTGTGGGGTAAATCTGAAAACTCTTCAAAAACTCCATTGGTCTCATGGGATAAGGTTTGCTGTGGGAAAATTCATGGTGGTCTGGGGGTTTATTCTGCAGCTAATTGGAATCTTGCCACTGCTATGAGGAGTTTGTGGTATATCCATGTCAATAAGGAAACTTTATGGGTGAAATGGGTCCATGGTAATTATTTAAAGCATAGTGATGTTTGGAATGTTAAAGCAAAAAGTGGAGACTCTTGGATGTGGAAGCAGATACTTAAGTGTAGGGATAAGGCCTTACATGAAGTGGGTGGAGTAGACAATCTGAAGAAACTGCTAAATGGTTGTTACAAAAATTCTAAAATCAAGCTGTCAGCAGTATATGCTGTATTATCCCCTGCCACTACAAAAGTTCCCTGGTTTAGCACAGTATGGGGAAGTTTGAATTACCCTAGGCACTCGTTTATATTGTGGCTGGCGGTGCTGAACAGGTTACTAACTCAAGACAGAATGTTAAGAAGGGGGGTCATCAATTCAAATCAGTGTTACCTGTGTGCAGGTTCTGAGAATAGAGACCATTTATTCTTTGAATGCAATTTTTCCAGGGTTGTGTGGCTGGGCATCATTAACTGGCTTAGAATTGATTGGCAAACATGTTATTGGAACTTACTAATGAATTGGTATATCACAAGACTGAGAGGGAAGGGATTCAAGATAAGAGTTAAGAGATTGGTGCTAGCAGATGCGGTGTACAGAATTTGGGAGGAGAGGAACAGGAGATGTTTTCAGCAGGTGAGCAGAAATCCTGATCAGTTGGTAAAGATCATCAAAACTGATATCTTCACCATATGTCTGAATAGCAACATCACGGATGAACAAAAAGATTGGTTAATATCTTTGTAATTTTTTTTAGGAATGAGTTTTCTCTTTGTTGAGATAGTGATGTACATAACTTCCATATTTTTGGCAGATGAATAAAAGTTTTTCATTTACCAAAAAAATAATGTACTAAGATGATAGTTGAAATGATTGATGATGATTATTTTATTATTTTTATTTTTTATTATTTTTATTGTTTGTATTGGGAGATTGTTAAACTTACGGGTTAATTGTTAAGGTTACGAGTTAATTGTTAATGTTACGGGTCAATTGTTAAGGTTATATATGAATCCTCTCTCTCTCTCTATATATATATATATATCATGATGTTACTTTGATGATATTAAAATGATTGAAGATGATTATTATTTTATTATTTTTGTTTTTTATTATTTTCTTTGTTTGTATTGAGAGATTGTTAAAGTTACGGGTTAATTGTTAAGGTTACGAGTTAATTATTAATATTACGGGTCAATTGTTAAGGTTATGAATTCTCTCTCTCTCTCTCTCTCTCTCTCTCTCTCTCTCTCTCTCTCTCTATCTATCTATCTCTCTCTATCATGATGTTACTTTGATGATATTGAAATGATTGAAGAGAATTATTATTTTATTATTTTTGTTTTTTATTCTTTTCGTATTTTTAGAATATTTGTTGTTAAGGATAATGGTTGGTTGTAAAAGTTATGCATTGTTTGTTAAGGTTACGGGTTGGTTGTTAATGTTACGGGTTTGTTGTTAAGGTTATGGGTTTGTTGTGTAGGTTACGGATTTGTTGTAAAAGTTACGGGTTTAATTGTTAAGGTTACGGGTTTAATTGTTAAGGTTACGTGTTTAATTGTCAATGTTACAAGTTTAATTGTTACGGTTACGGTTTAATTGTTAAGGTTATGGGTTTAATTGTTAAGGTTACGGGTTTAATTGTTACGGTTACGGGTTTAATTGTTAAGGTTACGGTTTTAATTATTAAGGTTACGGGTTTAATTGTTAAGGTTACGGTTTAATTATTAAGGTTATGGGTTTAATTGTTAAGGTTACCGGTTTAATTGTTAAGGTTACGGTTTAATTATTAAGGTTACGGGTTTAATTGTTAAGGTTACGAGAGAGAGAAGGAATCCATAACCTTAACAATTGACCCGTAACCTTAACAATTAAACACGTAACCTTAACAATTAAACCTGTAACCTTAACAATTAACCCGTAACCTTAACAATTAAACACGTAACCTTAACAATTAAAACGGTAACCTTAATAATTAAAACCGTAACCTTAACAATTAAACTCGTAATCGTAATAATTAAACCCGTAACCTTAACAATTAAACACGTAAGCTTAACAATTAAACCGTAACCGTAACAATTAAACCTGAACCTTGACAATTAAACACGTAAACTTAATAATTAAACCCGTAACCTTAACAATTAAACCCGTAACTTTTAACAATAAATCTGTAACCTACACAACATACTCATAACCTTAACAACAAACCCGTAACCTTAACAACCAACCCGTAACCTTAATAAATAATACATAACCTTTACAACCAACCATTATCCTTAACAACGAATATTCTAAAAATACGAAAAGAATAAAAAACGAAAATAATAAAATAATAATCCTCTTCAATCATTTCAATATTATCAAAGTAACATCATGATAGAGAGAGAGAGAGGATTCATAACCTTAACAATTGACCCGTAACATTAACAATTAACTCGTAGCCTTAACAATTAACCCGTAACTTTAACAATCTCTCAATACAAACAACAAAAATAATAAAAAATAAAAATAATAAAATAATCATCATTAATCATTTCAACTATCATCTTAGTACATTATGATAAAGAGAGAGAGAGAAAATGAAAATAATAAAATAATTCTCATCATATTTTAATAAAAAAAGAAAGAGAGGGAGAAGAGTATTATGGTCTTCACATATTTTAATCTTTTGGGTTTTGTGTTTTGGGGGCTCAGAGAACAGAATCTTTATTTTTAGGGGTAAAACACTCATTGACCAAGTCTTGAGGGTGAGAAGCACGTTTCCTTAGCTTTTGGGGGCTGGAAGCATTTTTCCCTTATAATTATCCGGTTCTTTTATACAAAAGGAGGAAGAAAAAAAAAAGTGTCTTGTGAGAACAAATTTAAAAATTCTGAGGAAAGCAGAAGTTCACGCATGCCTTCTTTGCTTCATAATCCAGTATCTGATAACCAATTAGCAAGCTGATTACCTTTTACTAGTTACAAAATATTGATGGTCTTCGAAAAGGCCTCACGTAAAAAAGTTTTCTTGTAACCAAGTGAGGATTGTACAGAATAACTTGTTTTGAGGATTTCACCATCCAGGCTGGTAAAAAGGCCTCGGAGGCCCAGTATGAGCGCGTCACAAAC
>NC_033797.1:17249931-17270914 GCF_001876935.1 Asparagus officinalis
TCCTGCCGCTGCTTCGGTAAAAATTTCAAAAGAAGCTAGCGAGTAGTGAGTCCTCTGATTTTTCACCGTGCACGCGTCACCTCAAGCGTCCTTACATGAGCACGCGTGTGGGTTTCATTGGTTCAGATGTTACGTGTGCTCAGATCGGAGCTAGCTTGCTACCGTTCACAACCCACGACACGACACGAAACGCGCTCGCAGTTGTTTCGTAACCGACACGATCCGGTTCTCCCGCTCCTCTCCCTCTCAACTACTGTAGGACCTCTCTCGGGACGCGGAGGGGGTAATGAGCTCATTCAATTCAGACCTCTCGCTAGGAGCCGAGAAACGCTCGTTCTCTACTTTCTTTCGTTTCACTATTTTGTTAGAACGAGCATTCTTACTTTCTTAGTCGGTTGGTAAGGAATGAACATTTTTAATTAAGTTAAAGTAAAAAAGTTAAAATACATATTAAATATTTCTAAATTATTTATTAATTACTCATACTAAAAAAATCGCAATCTCTCTTCGTTCTCTAATCGCATGCAAACGTGAGAATGAAAATGAGCATTTTATTTTCACATTCATTCCATTCTATTTTTTGTTTCACTCCAGTCTCACTTCGTCATAATCCTGCTTACCGAAGGAGACATCATATTCTTTTCTAGTTGTTACTTTGTTAATAGCCCTATGAGCACGAAGCAAGGACTCAAATCCTCTCTTCTAGTAACAAGTTGTGGAGAAACCACACTCTTTTAAAATAGACCATTTATTCTCTAATCGCATGCAAACGTGAGAATGAAAATGAGCATTTTATTTTCACATTCATTTCATTCTATTTTTGTTTCACTCCACTCTCACTTCGTCATAATCCTGCTTACCGAAGGAGACATCATATTCTTTTCTAGTTGTTACTTTGTTAATAGCCCTATGAGCACGAAGCAAGGACTCAAATCCTCTCTTCTAGCTAGTAACAAGTTGTGGAGAAACCACACTCTTTTAATATAGACCATTTATTACTCAATAAATGGTGATGGACAATTGTAATTCATTCTAAAGATTGTACTTGCCGACTCACCATGAGTGACCCGGATGGTTAGAAGGTTCAATAATAATCATCATAAAATAAAAAACCCTATTAAATTGCTCATTCCTATTTCACACTCAATACTGCAAATCACACCTTTCGATTAACAAGTCAATGGCTAAGAAAAGCACTAGTTTCTCCACTACTTTTTAGTTGTAGAGAGGATCTTGATCCTTGAAGCAATTCTTGCATGTGCAATTTGTGCACAAATATGCATAATATCATAGACCATAACATATGGATATTTACAAATGTAGTTCCTGTAAAAAGTACATGAAACTGATAAGAATGTTCATTTACAATCGTAGTTGCCACCACTCAGATTGCAAGCTATGGAAGCTTCTCTTATGTTAACTATCGATATATACTTTATTAGAGGCTAAAATACCAAATTGGTATATTTATACGAACGCTTTTACTAGTTTGGTATTTTTAAAAACTCCGGCGAGGTCGTCCTTTTTGTCAATAAGGCACTTTTCTCAAAAGTCATGTGAGAAATTTTGTTTTTAACCCCTTATCTCACAAAATTATTAAATTTGTGCCCTTCCTCTCCTCCTCCTCCTCCTCTCTCATTCCCCTCTCTCTCCAGTGCACCATCGTCCTCCTCCTCTCCTCCGTCCCCATCTCCCTCCTCTGGGTCAACCTCGGCAAAGGAGGAGCCGGGATTGTGTACAAAGGCTCGATGCCTAATGGCGATCACGTGGCCGTTAAAAGACTCCCAGCAATGAGTCGGGCATCCTCACACGATCATGAGTTCAACGCTAAAATCCAAACTCTGAGCAGAATCAGACACAGACACATCGTTAGGCTGCTGGGTTTTTGCTCAAATCATGAAACCAATCTCTTGGTGTACGAGTATATGCCTAATGGGAGTCTTGGCGAGCTTCTTCATGGCAAAAAAGGAGGGTTTTTGCATTGGGATGCTAGATATAAGATTGCAGTGGAGGCCGCCAAGGGATTGTGCTATCTGTACCACGATTGTTCTCCCTTGATCCTTCACCGTGATGTGAAGTCGAATAATATACTTCTGGATTCGAATTTGGAAGCTCATGTTGCTGATTTTGGGCTGGCAAAGTTCTTACAGGATTCTGAGACTTCTGAGTGTATGTCTGCCATAGCTGGGTCTTATGGCTACATTGCTCTAGGTACGTTCTTCACTCTCTCAAAGTTTATTAGAGTTGAAACATTTACTAGATTAGTGTACATGAGAAAAAGGTTTTTAAATTTCATGATTTCAATGTAATTTACAGTCAGTTTGATTTCTTTTTACGAGCTATTTGATCCCCTGCATAGAAGAAAATTAATGAAAGACTTTAGATGAGAAATTTTCTCAAGAGGAGGAGGAGGAGGAGGAGGAGGAGGAGAGGGAGGGGATGAGGGGGCCGAGGTTGACCCGGAGGAGGGAGATGGGGACGGAGGAGAGGAGGTGGAGGACTATGGTGCGCTGGAGGGAGAGGAATGGGAGAGGAGGAGGAGGAGGAGGAGGAGAGGGAGGGCACAAATTTAATAATTTTTGGAGATAAGGGGGTTAAAAACAAAATTTCTCGTTGGGGTTTTGAGAAAAGTACCTTATTGACAAAAAGGACGAGCTTTAATACCTTGTCGTCGCCGGAGTTTTTAAAAATACCAAACAGACAAAAGCGTTCGTATAAATATACCAATTTGGTATTTTAGCCCTTTATTAGATAGTCATTTATTTTTGATTGATAATACAATTGTAATTATTTTTTCCTTTTATTACATGGTCTGAAACTAATTTTAATGTTTCAGAGGTCTAATTATGGATTTTTAGGCGTATCGAATAAACCTGTGAATTTTACAAGTTAATTTGTAGCCTATGATCTATGCAAATTTGGGGTTCTTTTTCCTCCTGTAGCCTATGATCTATGCAAATTTGGGGTTGTTTTTCCTCCCACCCACCAATCTGATCGATTTCTTACCACATCCACTTTCAGGGACATGTATATAATTTTTTTTCCTAGTAAAACCATATCTATAGTTATATTTATATTCATATACATCGATACACATATACTAAAGGGTACCCTTAAGTTTAGGCATTTCTCAAATAACTTTCTTAACTTTCAAAATGTGACAAAACCCCTAAGTTTTAGGTTCTTAAAAAACCCTCCAAAATTTCACATTAAAAAAAAATCCTCTCAAATGAAGCAAGTTAACTTCAATATTCACATGGATGTTTAAAATCACTTAAGGGGATATTTTTACCGGAAAATGTTGAAAGTTGAAGAGGTTTTCTAAGAACCACAGAATTGGGGTTAATTGTGACATTTTAAAAGTTAAGGGGGCTATCTGATAAACGTCCGAACCCAAGGGGTTTTCCAAAATTTACCCTATACTGAATATTGTATCGTAGTCACATTTATATTCCTCTTCAACCCTACCTACATGTGGAGCTTAATAAGTAGTGAGAAGGTGGAGCATCGTCTTCAAGCTTCAAGAGCAGTGGAACGCAAGAAGAAAACTGAAAATGTTGGGTTCTGGTGCTAATAATGCCGTCGACAACAACGGGGGTGAGAATTGCAGCAACGGTAACGAGTATTCGCAGGGGAGGTGGCCGAGGCAGGAGACGCTGACGCTGCTGGAGATCAGGACTCGCCTGCATCACAAGTTCCAGCACCCTGCAGCTCAGAAGGCTCCCCTCTGGGATGAAGTCTCCAGGTATTTAATTAACTTGCAGACCAAAGTTTAATGAAGCAAATTTGATATGGTTTTATTTTTAATAGAAGTCTGAATGATATGCGCTAACGTACGTATACTAAACGATATGCATTAAGAATAATGGTCATGTTCCTAAGTATAGTTTTACGGAAAGAGGTGAGATTTAATGTTATTATTTCTGCCAAATATTGCAGTTAAATCATGCTATATATGTGTTTCTCAAGAGAGAGATTTGTGAAACCCTTTCTACTAGGCCTATAAGCAAGCCATGAATCTGGAATTAAATACCTATACTACATGTATTGTCGAGTCTCAAGAAAAATATTACATTCACACTGTTTTATAAAGTTTCATTCACTTAAAATAGCCCCTATTAATCTCAGTTTCAAGATGTTTGGCAGCATCCTTTTAGGAAATTTTTGAAGAAAATCCTTTGCCTAATCCTATCACCTCGCAGAAGATCGATGTAATATTTATGAAGCTGGTTTCTTGAAAAATGCTTCATGCAACATTTGCTGCAATTGGTTTTTGCAATGAGCCAAACATGCTAAACCCAGCAAGAAGAATTCTCTCTGTCTATTTTCAATAAAAATTTCACAAGTTAGATTACAAACTCTCACTTAAACGCATTTGATAACAGTACTCATTTTTCGAGTGTGGAAACATATTAGGAAATTTTTTTTAAAATTGTCAATTTCCTACAAGTGAAAGCTATATGGAGGGATTTTTTGTTTTGTAATCATCCCTTTTAGCACTGAATAAATCAAAATAAAAGGAACTATATATGCTTTTTCTCTGCAATTGATTGCAGGATAATGGCAGAAGAACATGGGTACCAAAGAAGCGGAAAGAAATGCAAAGAAAAACTCGACAACCTATACAAATACTACAAGAAAACCAAAGCAAGCAACCAAAGCAACAACCATGGAAAGCACTATAGATTCTTCAAGCAATTAGAAGCACTCTGTGGTGAAAACAACACCGCCAATTCTCTGCACATCACCAACAAAATTCCTCCCTCTCAACCCATTCAATCTCTCGACAGCTCAACATCAAGCGAAGAAGAAGAAGACGAACAGATCAAAAGAGATGAAATTAATGCATGGAGTTTAAAGATAAAAGAGTTAGTCGAGAAACAAATGAGGAGGTTGATGGAGGCACAGGAATCTTGGATGGACAAAATGGTAAATTCAATAGAGAGGATGGAGGAAGAGAGAGCTTCAAGGGACGAACAATGGCAGAAGCAAAAGCTAGAGCGTTACGAGCAAGAAGAAAGATCGTGGGCATTTGAGAGAGCTTGGATCGAAGCGAGGGATGCAGCGTTGATATCTGCATTGGAAAGGTTTGGTTGCAAGTGCTGTGATTTGAAACGGGAAGAATCAAAGAAGACTCGTGATGATAATGAAGATGATGTAGTTAGTAGTAGGATTGCTGGGGTTTGGGCAGATAATGATGAGATTAGGGATCTGATTAGGGAGTTGAAGGATATCAGTGACTGATAAAGGAGAACTTCGTTGGTATAGACTACAAATAAGGGATTGAAACTATAATTTGATACCTATAGAAGTCTATATTATAGACTACAAATAAGGGATTGAAACTATAATTTGATACCTATAGAAGTCTATATTTAAGGAGGTCTTTTTTACGAGAGTAGACTACAAATATTCTCTTCACTATCAAAAAAATAATGGAGAGACCACTACTTAATCACAATTATTGATTATTTAATGGGTGGTTATAATTCTTTCTCTGAATGCAAATTAGGAATAAGTACAATATATAGATGAGTACGATAAGTGTTAGATTTAGAATGCATCATAATCACTCAATATGTAATTCATGATGGGTATTAAGAGCCTATTGGTTCACTACAATTGTAATTGTAATAAACGTTGCACGCAAGAAATGTTGCATGATCCATTTATTGCAAGAAATAAATACCAAATTATCTACATTTTTGTTGTGGAAAATATATTTCCAATTCCAAATCTAATATTTGGTTAGTTGTAAAAGTTAATAGATTTACAATTTTTAATAGTAGGAAATGCATATCCATTGCAATAAAGTGTTTGTTTCTCTAAAAATGTAAAAAGATGTATACTTTTTAGGGTAGAATTCACTAATTTGCTAACATGATATTAGTTTTTTAGCTAATGCAAACTTGCAATACTAGTTGTGGCCAATTTGGCCACAACAAATACTAAAACTTTTCTCTACAAAAAGTAAATCTAGTTAGCACACTGGTAAAAAACGGAGTATCCTAGACGGAAAATTCCGTCTAGGATAGTCAAATTTCTGTCTAAAATGTCTATCCTAGACAGAATTCCGTCTAGCATGTTGGTCCAATAAAATTCCGTCTAGGATGCAGTATCTAGATGAAATTTCCGTCTAGAAAGCATCATAGACGAAATATCCTAGACGGAAATGAATTCCGTCTAGGATGTATCCTAGACGGAAATTCCGTCTAGGATACCTACTATCCTAGACGGAAATGAATTTCGTCTAAGATAGTAAGTATCCTAGACAGAATTTCTGTCTAGGATACTTATGCTACAATTTTTTATTTTTTTTTGCTTGCCTGGTTAGGAATCTACTTTGTGCATTGAAGAATTAAGCAAAAAAAATGAAACATCGATTCTGCAAGTAAGATTATACCAAGATGAACTACATTAATTTAGCATTACAAAGATTCCAACTACTCTAATAATCTCTATTAACAAAAGGAACGTGATACATAAATTGTTTACATAGATAATAACTAATTTTCTATTTATATGTTTATTTACAATCGGAACCGCAGAGAACTTTCAATGCTTCAAGTCATAATTAGTATTACACTCAGCATATTGAGAGCTTCTAATTCAAATTGCTGAACTGTACTCCTGCTCTCTCTTGATTTACAATAAAAAAGATGTGATCGGCTTCAATAATCGTATAGTACCTGAAAAATGAAGGAGTATTATCAAGCTTAGTGATGAACACTATCGCATATATCAGATAAGTTTTCATGAAAATTTCAGGATAAATTTTGCAAAGATGGAGTTAATGAGTGACTCAAAAAATCAAATGTTTATTCACTTATGAAGAATAACATCATTATCGCATTGAGAGCACCATCATTATCTTCCCAATCTTCATCCATGTTACAATTTCAAAATACCCTCACATCAGTATCCCTTAGTAAGTATTCATAAAAGAACTTCATGGTTTGTATCACAAAAATACTCACCTATACCCTTTATAAGGTAGTGATACATTGGAGGGGTATCTCCATTGGCTCATCTGCAAAACTCGAAGAAAGAGCATAGGATGGATTCCTAACAAGCTTTCTTGTTAGTGTCTGCATACATCTTACTCAAGTTATAAGTTAGAGATGGAGATGAGGCTACCAAAGTTTTGATGAATAAGTACAATACAATGAGAGGGCCAAATATAAAGGCACAAGATGTATATTTCGAGAGCATCCAAGCAGAAATATAAAGCCAGATATTTGTTTGTTGTAAATAAGTGCTATGAACCCATTTGATCGATCCAAAGAAGATCTTTTTTAAGATGTACCATCCATATTAGCTTAGTTGCAGCAGCAAGATTCCAGATTTTACTTATTAAGTTATTATGCCTAATTTTTATATTTGACGGTTGATTTCTTGTTGTTGCACTTTGGCTGATTCATTTTACTTGGCTATTTCTTTTTACAAATTTTGTATTTTGGTATTTGAGTATATTAGATGATTTTACTACTTCGAATTGTTGTTATCTTTTTCTTGATGTTGACTATTGCTGCCTTGTTTGTTTGCAATATTTTAGATATTATCTAACAATGAGTATGGTTATGATGCCAGTTTGTGTTTAGAGGCTAGAACGGAAACAAGAACGATATAGGTATTTCTTCGCCATTTGATCTGTACACTCTTGTCACTGCTAAAAGTAAACTTTCCTATATTCTGCTTTTATTGCTTTATTGCCTCATGCATGTTCGGACATCTTCCTTGTCAACTTTATGTAATATTAGAAATCATAAAATGGGAAGCAATTTGTACACTAAACAAGAAGAATAACCGAGCATGGATAGGAATAAATATTAAATGCAACTCCCATTAAACCATAAAAAGTTGTTCAGGGCTTGAATCAACTAAACAACTTTATGAACGTGGCTGATATTTACCTGAGGTAAATTTCTAAACTCTTAAGTGAACTGAGGTAAATTTCTGAACTGTGTAGCTGATATTTACCTGAAAGTCGATGATTTCTGAAACAAAGTGTCTTTCAAATTTCAACAACTGCCTTAACGCAAACACTTTCACTTGTGGAGGATAAATACCTGTTATAAGATTAACCAGATATCAGAAGTAAATTTTAGCACAGAAAACACACTAGCCAATGCACATGTACAATGCAGTGTTTAGATAAGCTAATAATAGCTCTAAAATTCAATGAAACATTTCTATCAAGGTTGAATTACTGATCAAGAAGTGAAGTTTACTCAACGTCACATATCACATTTGCATAAAAATCTTATCTTTCCAATCTCAACACATTCATCATCAAATCTAAACTCATTCACATTGCAAAATATTTAGTGTTACCTGGGTCCTCAAAATAGCCTGCTGATCAACCTTACTCTTCCCCTTCTCCTTCCCCTCCCCTGAATTCTCCTCCCAGCTCCTTCCCCTCAAAATAACCTGCTGATACATATAAAGATTTTGAAATTTTTATCTGTGCAAAAACTTGAAGCATGTACAAGAAATCCATATTTAATTCTCTTTTAACAGAATAATAGCGGGTAAATCTAAAAAGGGGAAGTTCTCATTCCTCAGTACCACTAATTACGACCTCCCTATACAACTAGGAGCACAGCTATTACAAGTGAACTGTGGTGAACTACAAAATAGTTTAGTTTAGCTAAACTTTTAAGCAAATACATTCAAGAACCATCATCGACAAAATCAATACTTCATTCCTGCATATTTACAGATTAGTAAAATAGGTCAGTGATAACTAATCTTACAATTCTTGGCAACCAAAAACTGCCAGATAAGAGATAAAATCCAATGGAATAACTCAATTAAACTGTTGCTATCGCTTTAATAAATGTACTAAATTGAAAATAACAAAAATTAACCAAAATGAGGGCAAATACCTCAACTCCCATAACCTCCTTTAGAGAAATTAATGGCTAAATGGTCATTGCTGCAGAAATTAATGGTTAGAAATTTAGGGTTTGTGGGTGGTAGGGTTTTGGGGGGAGAGATCGAAGAGGGTTTCTTCGATTGAGAAGAGAGTTTATCTAAAGCGGAGGAATCAATTTTGACCCTTGATGAGGCCAGCGTTGGCGACGCCAGTCCCGTGCGAGGGGTCGACCAAGCGGAAGAGGCCTGGTCGTGCGGATCCTGACAGAGTGGATCATCTCGACGCCGTCGAAGAAGTGGTGGCCCACGCCGGGTTCGAATAGGCCCATAAATGAGTGGTTTTGGTTGGGTCTTGGTTGGGCCATAAATGGGTGGGCACATTTATGACTACTTGATCATTTATGACCCATTTAGCATTTGTTAAATAGGTCACTTCTTAACCACTCATTTACTAAATGGGTGGTTCATGGGTGACCCAATAACCCATTTAGTTATGATTATGATGCTTCTATATATGTAAGTTTTAGAGGGTTTTCTGCAAACTTTCAGGGGGTTTCTGTAAACTTTCAAGGGGGTTTCTATAAACTTTCAGAGGGTTTTTTACAAACTTTCAAGGTGGGTTTCTGCAAACTTTCAGAGGGTTTTCTGTAAATATTTCTTTCTCAGTTGAATCGACTACTTGGGAAAATCTCTTTTGTGGGGCTTTGCCAACTGCAGATAGACATTATTAAGTTATCACATATGATTAACTCTTCAGCATTTAGCCTGTGGGTACAGATTGGACTATGATTTCATAATGTCATATACTATGAGATTATGCATGCAAGTTCTCAAATTACTACATCAATCCCGTATGTTTGCATATCGACAGCATATGGACAATAACTACCAAAAGGAATTCCTGGGATCACCTTTTGTATAATTTTATTACACACAACAGTTGCTTATCATTAATAGAATTAGTGGAAGTAAAGCAGAATACATGAAATGTAATTTTAGTGAACCTGTGAAGGTGAATAAGCGTATATTTATAGGGGACTACCAAAAGGAATTCCTTGAGGGTGTTTTTTGCAATTTTTAAAAGTTTGAGGGTGTTATTTGCAAATTTGATATTTATAGGGGACTACCAAATTTTTTTAGATTTCATGTGTCATTTGCAAGTTTAGAAAAATCTAAGATTGTTTTGTAGTTTTGAACTCTTGAGGGTGCTTTTTACAATTTTTAAATTTTGAGGGTGTTTTGTGTAAATTATAAATTTACAGGGGGCTGCTAGTAATTTTTGGATTTTATGTGTCATTTGTAGGTTTTGAAATTTCAGGATGGTTTTGTAATTCTAAACTATGGAGGGTGTTTTTTTAAAAATGTAAAACTTTGAGGGTGTTAATTACAAATTTTAAATTTATAGGGGACTATTAAAAAATTTTAGATTTCATGTGTCATTTGCAAGTTTAGAAAACTCTAAGATTGTTTGGTAATTTTAAAGTCTTGAGGGTGTTTTTCTCATTTTCTATAACTTTTAAGGGTATTTTTTGTAAATTATAAAATTTCAGGGGGCTGTTGGTAATTTTTGAATTTCATGTGTCATCTGTGAGGTTAGAAAATTTTGATAGTTTTTTTTATAATTTTTAACTCTTAAGGATGTTTTTATAATATTTTAAACTTTGAGGGTATTTTTTGCAAATCTCAAAATTTTAAGGGGTTGTTAGTCATTTTAAGTGTTTTTTATAATTTTTAACTTTTAAAAATAAGTTTTGTAATTTTTGAAGCGTTGAGGGTGTTTATAAAACAATATCCATCTAAATGGGCAAATGGGTGGGTAATAACACACCCATTAATGACCCATTTATCTTTAATAGAAACTATACTCACCTATTTATGGCCCATTTAATTAAATGGGTGGGTTTGGTTGGTTTATTTGGCAGGTGGATATGGGTGGACAATTGGTTTTGGATCCATTTTGCCATCCCTAGAATAGGGGTTGGCGTCGTTGCGGACGTAGACGCCGTCGATGAAGGGGGGATGCAGCCGACGACGGGGAGGAGGGAAGCTCAAGGTTTGGAAGTTTTTAGAAAGAGGGGGAATGAAAATTTTGAGAGGGTTTTTGATAAATAAGGGGGTAATTTTTTGAGCAGCGGGATCTGAAGGCCGGTCGAAAATGAAAATTTAAAATGCCCGTCAATCCTTGACAGAAATTTACATCTAGGATATTCCGTTTAGGATGTATCCTAGACGAAAATTCTCATCTAGGATACTTAGCCAATTTAAAAAAAAATAAAATAACAAAACCGTCTACATTGTTATTGTAGATGGAAATTTCCATTTAGGATAATTTATCCTAGACGGAATATCCTAAGGGGTGGTTAGTCATCTAGAACTTAAAACTGGAACTGAGATAATTTGTGGGATAAATTTTTAAGGTGTTAGTCACATAGATTTAGGAAGTATGATATTTTTTTATAGTGTTAGTCAAGTAGAACTTTTGTAGAACTAGAATTATATAATTTTTTTGGTGCGTTAGTCAAGTAGAATTCTACTAGAATTAGAATTGTGATAATTGGTCATAATTATCCCACAAATTATACTACATATATATATAACCATAAGTTCTCCTCTCTCAAATTATCCCACGCATTGGAAAGAATACAATTGGGAAAAAAAAGTGAAACACTGTCTCCCTCCCTCTTGGTTAGTTTCTCCGCCTAGAAAATTTCTCTGCCATGAAGTCAATCATCCGTTCATTTTTCTGTCTTTACTTTGTTTTTGTGATGATTAGATCTTTTATTATTATCTTCAAGATGTATTACTTTATTGATAGCTTTTTGACGTTAAATTACTTTATTATTATTTGTTTGATCTAAGTTTTCTCTCCACAACAGTGGTTTAGGTTAAGAATATAGTGTTGGTGGGTTAGTGCTAAAGATATGCGGGCTATTTATGTTTTTTTTATAAGTTAGAAAGAAACTTTGCGATCACATTAATGATTAGATGTTGAATGGTTAATGGTGATATCTATTATTATTAAATCAGCTCAGTAAATTGATTAGGATATTTATAGTTCACCTGTCGATCATCTGTTTAGTGGCCATGGATGATTCCTGTGTACATTTCATTTATTTGCTAATTTGGTTTCAGCGATCATGATGAGATTGGTCCAAAGGGTTAATGGCTGAAAAATGCTTTTTTTTTTCTTTATGATGTTATGAGATTTGAACTTTGACATTTATGATCCTCCACTAGAAGCTCCACGAAATGTTGCTGATGCAGACGATGACTCCGATAAAGAAGACGAGTTACAGACTCAACAAGCAGTTATAGGAGCTTGGAGAAATTCTATGGCAGATGCCATGTGGGATGATAGAAACCATGTGGGATGATGGAAGTCGAGTCACTCTAGGGATTTAAATTTTTATTTATTTGTAAATTATTTTATTATTTGAGATGAATAGTGATGCTTTATTGCATTATATTTTATAGTTATCACTAGAATTTGCTAATATTATCCCACTTTACCAATTATCCCAGTTCTACTTAAAAAGTTCTAGGTGACTAACCCCCCCTAAACGAAAATATTCTGTCTAGTTTAATATCATCCTAGACGGGAAAATTTTTGTTTAGAATATTCCGTCTAGGATGTGCGCTTTTCTTCTAGTGCCATAACCAACTATCTTGTTGTAAACCAAACATTGTAAATAGAAATTTTGTTGCTATATTTATTGTTGTAAGTCTATTTCATGTGAACCAAACAACTCCCAAAAATAGTGGTCTTTTCACTACTTTCTTATGGTGGAGATGATCCAAGTTTTACAAATATGGGATTGAAATCATCCGATAATTAGATTAATTGCGATTATATATCTTTCTTTTATAAGTGAAAATCTATTATAATAAAAAGAATTTGAAATTTTCGTTAAAAATAAAATAAAATCTTGAAACCATGATGATTTGAAATTATAATTTTCATTCCTATTATTTTCTAGAATCCCAATTAGATGTTTATTCTATTTTCCTTAGGTTTTAAATTGTATTATTATGATAATCTGTTATGTTTTCCTTTTCACCTATGGGGCTGTTTGGTTCGCTATTATAAAGGATGGAAAACTCAGAAAACCCCTTCACGTCAGATTTTTAGCCCTTCACGTCAGCTTTTTTGTTTTCGTCCATTTCTTTGTACCGCTTTGGTTCGCTCGAATGGAAGAGGGAAAACTCTGCTGAAATCGCCGCCAACTAAGATTTTTTTCCCTCTCCGATTTCCTTCCCCAACCAAGTGAAATTGATGAAAACTCTGCCACATCAGATTTTTTTCCTTTTCTGCTTTGTTTACAAAAGTTTTCCTTTTTTTTCTATGCGAACCAAACACAAGAAAAATAAATACATTGGTTTCCCACCATTTTTTATGTGCGAACCAAAGCAAAACAATCTATTTCTTGAAAAAGTTTGGAAAACTCAAAACTTGTGTTTCTTTACATGGAATTGCATTTCTCTATATCAAGGAAACGAACCAAACAGCCCCTATGTAAGTAAATTTAAGTAGGTATAAAACCAAAAACTAATTAATAGCTAGGATTTATTGTTCTTGCAGGTTGAGATAACAAGATTTGTTTGCACCAGAGCTGACAATTTTCTTTATAGATACAACATGATTTGTCAAATTATTCTCCATCCCCACAACAGAAAAAAAGTTGCACACGGAGCATGCACATATATCTTTAAGTTTAAGATTAAATTCAACGAGAGTTACTAGTATAAACACGCAAACATTATCTACTAGAGAAGATGAATAACCAACATAACAGATGAAGAATTAAAATGCAGAATAAAGAAAAGATTACGATTAACCCATTATAGAAAAAATTTAAGAAACACACACACACACACGAGTTAAGCTCTAAATAGATCCGACTAAATTCCATTGGACAAGCTGGGGAAAAACCAATTTGAAACTAATTATCTTGACGATTGTATCGGATTCACTCTCAATTCGCCTGAAGTATTCAGCTTCTAATCCGTATGCTACATTATAAACCATCATGAAATGAAACAAGCCGCGAGATGGATAACCACCAAGATAAGCATAGTTCTTGTCCAACAAATTAAGGGCATTCACCGATGCGAACACACGAGCAATACCGATGGCATGTGAACAATGCCACATCCCCCGATCGATGTCCTTCACAGGTTTCATCCAGAGCCCAGATTCATCATCAAACTAATAGAGTTTTGTGGAAAAGATTTTCATTTTATTAATTTTGGTCGTAGCCTTGGGATATATACACAAAGCTAATTCTATCTTTCCTTGTACAGCTAGAAGATTTACATAAGTAGCAAAGCTAAACTAGGTATCAAATAAGCTAAGTTAGGAAAGTATATCAATCATACAACTCATCTTAACATAGCCTAGCCTATGGAATATTTACATAATAATCACAAAGATATTCACACGTTATTTCCACTAATACTCCCCCTCAAGTTGGAGCATGGAGATTGCAAATCCCCAACTTGTGAGAGGGTAAATAAAACTGTGATTTACCAAGAACCTTGGTCAAAATATCTGCTAGCTGTGCACCAGTCCGAATATGAGACGTAGAAATTGTTCCATCTTGCAAGGCATCACGAACAAAGTGACAATCCATTTCTATATGTTTCGTTCTTTCATGAAAAACCGGATTAGCCGCTATATAGAGAGCAGTTTGACTATCACAAAACAATCGCATGGGACACCCATGTTGTATCCCAAAACAAGCCAAAAGGGATTTCAACCACTTTAACTCACATGTAGCAGTGACCATAGACCTATACTCGGCCTCTACAAAAGATCGAGAAACAATTGGCTATTTTTTTCATTTTCCAAGAGACAGGAGAAGAGCCTAACAAAACAAAGTAGCCAGTTAATGATCTCTGAGTCATAGGGTAACTTGCCCAGTCACTATCACAGAAGGCATAGAGTTAAAAATTACTCTCCCCGTGCAGCAAAATACCATGTCCAGGACAACCTTTCAGATACCGCAAAACTCTCAAAGTTGCGTCCCAATGTTCAACACAAGGATCACCCATAAGCTGAGCTAATATATGTACGGAGTAACACAATTCAGGCCGTGTAATCATCAAGTAGATTAGGCGCCCTACAAGATGCTTGTACTTCTTCGGATCATCAAAGACGGCACCATTGATAGTGGCAAGGTGGTGGTTTTGTTCCATGGGTGTAGAAGTAGAGCGTGCTCTAAGTAATCCAGCCTCACTTACAATGTCAAGAACATATTTGCGTTGTGAAAGAAACAAATTGTCCTTCCCACGTACTACTTCAATACCAAGAAAATACTTGAGAACGCCCAAGTCTTTCATATGAAATCTCTCACTTAGTTGTTGCTTGAATTTTTCGATTGCCAAAGAAGAAGAACTTGTGATTATAATGTCATCCACATACACAAGAACATGTAAAGCAACATCACCCTTGGAATAACTAAACAATGAGTAATCAGCATAAGATTGTTGAAAACCAATATCCTTCAAAGCAGTCGAGAGCTTAGCAAACCAATTCTGAGGCACTATCCGGAGTCCATACAATGACTTACCTAATCGACACACCTTACCCAAAGCAGCAGAATTAAAACCAGGAGGTAGTTGCATATATACCTCCTCATCAAGATCTCCATGTAGAAAGGCATTATGCACATCCATCTGGTGCAGTTCCCAATTTCTTGCCACCGTTATAGCCAAAAATGTTCGAACCGTGACCATTTTAGCTACAGGGGCAAATGTTTCATTGAAGTCAATTCCTGCAACTTGTCGCTTCCCGTACACTACTAGGCACCCCTTTAATCGTTCAACCATATCATCAAATCGATACTTGACTTTATAGACCTACTTACACCCGATTGCCTTCTTCCCGGGTGGAAGGTCCTCTAAAGTCCAAGTCCCGTTTCTCTCAAGGGCATCTATTTCTTCTTGCATTGCTTTCCACCAACCAGGGTCCTTAACAACTTCTTTAAAGGATATGGGTTCAGTGCCTACAGTAATTGCTGCCAAAAAAACGGGTGTGTCTCACAGAAAACTTATCACAATTTACATAATAAGCAATGGGAAAAGGAGTACCTGAGGACTTTGACATAGTAGTTATAGGTGATGTGATAGGGTTTATAACTCGAACAGTGTTGGTGATGAAGCCCTTGAGTTTACTAGAAGGTTGTTTGTGGGAAATTTGCAAATAAGAAAATAATGAAAGAACTGTATTTGATTTTTTTATTCTTTCTAACTTGTTTAGAAAAAGAATGTTTACAACTCTCTCAACTCTCTATTACAATTGAATTTCCGATTACAAAAGAGAAAAGAATGATCGGGATTCTCTCCTTTGTTTAATTCTGGGTTCTTCTTGGTAGCGATGAGATGCCTCCCTCGAATGCTTGCGCCGAGTTTGCTTCTCGTTGACGATCCGAATATCTATACTCACTGGAACAACTGTCTTGTCTGGTTGATAACTCTTGACGAGTTTGATGATTCAGAACAAGTAACAAATTCTAATGATAGAGTTGTTTGAACCGAAAATAATTCGGTTAATAAGCCAAATATCGACGGTTTAGAGTTCCTCCGTCTGTTGATTTCCCAGACTGTGTAAGGAGTCAATCCTCCTTTTCTGATTCTGAAAGATCTGATCGAAAGATCTTCTCCAAAATCCAACGTCGCCTGAAAGATCCTCTCAACGAAAATCCGCCCCTGATCTGATTATCAAAAATCCGATCCTTAACTCTGTTGAGTTTGTTGCTATTTATAGGGGGATTAGGGGTGTAACTGCCCCCATAATCCGCGCCGAAATGGGGGTTTAGTTACCCCATTAGTCGGGTGTAACAACCCACTAAAGCCACTCCTCAGATCGTGGGTGAAGAACAGCTTCGAAGTTGTTTGAATGAGTCAGAACCTTGACCTGCGTTCTGGCAGTGATTGCAGCTGCGTATGCAGCGACGATCGGCTGTGGGGTTGGGCAAGTGATGGATGAGCTGCGTTGGCAGCGATTGATAGGCTGCGTTGGGCAGCGATGGAGCTGCGTTGAGGCAGCGATGGAGCTGCGTTGAGCTGTTGATTATTTGCAGTATTTAGATTTCTCTGTCTTTATATATGGATGACACCAATGACCAGTAAAGAAGGCCTTATTCAGCCATTTGTGACAATTGAAGCATCTCATAACGCTCTATCAACTGCAGGTCATGATCTCCACTGCAGGTGTGTCGAATATCATTACACTGCTCATCAGGCACCTCTAATGGTTGCTAATATAATATTAGTCATGTTGTTGTCGCAGCCATCAAGATCAATCATCTCACATAAGAAGCTGCATTCGTGTTTGTAGCTGTTGAACGGCGTAGGTGATTGAATCGGTGTAGTGTCTTGATGATGGTACGCGGGAGGACTTCCACGTCTTGGTTTGAAGAGATCATTGATTTGTAATCCCTTTCTGTCAGAGTATTGCTAAAGACTGTCGTTTTGTAATCTTTGCTTTAACTTCTTTGACATGTGAAATCTTCGAATTGTAGCCTTCTGGAAGTCGCAGATTGTAACTTCCATCATCAGTTGTTCGATGGAGACTCAGCTATCTATTGTGATTTTTAGACAGCCTTACAGAACCCCCTCAAAGTTTTCGAAAGTTCGCGTTGAACTGGGACGAATTTTCGCAAATACTTTGGATCCCAAAACTTTGCTGATTAAATGTTATTCCATGTAGACTGAAGTAGAGCATCTCGGGGCTTTAGGCAAATTTTGGTCGACATCCTCCTTCTTGTTTGATTCGTCTAACAATGGCTTAGAGACTTCAGCTTGTATGAACAGACTTTCATCCCCAGCTTAGTCAGGGAGACAGCTTCGGAAGAATCTTCTTGGTCAGCTCGTCTGAGGTAAAATGATCTCGGTCGTCTGATTATTACTTGGGATATTTACCCCTTTGAAGGAGTTATTTATGTGGTAGACTGAGTTCGGTCATCAGAACGCACGTCTAAATCATGCGTTCGACTATTTGATCATGAGGGTGCGTTTGGGAGTTGAAAACCCCCCTCCCCCTTCATTTGAAAACGCGAGAATCACGTTTCAGGTGAGATTTTACCTAAAATCTCGTTTCGATATGACAGCTACAGCTGTTTATAAATGGACCACTGAGGTCAAATCAAAAAGTCATTCAACTTTTTTCCTTTCTTACTTGATTTCTAAACAGGGCTACTGTTCATCTTCTCCAGCGCTTCAACGGAGGAGAAAAAAAAATCCGTTCCTAAATACTTTGCCCATCTTCGTCTTCTTCGCCACAATTGCCATGGGACCTAAGAAGAAAATGGCGTCCAAATCGAAGATCGCCGAAGCTCAGGGTGCTTCTTCGGCTAGAACCTCTGGGGACGATCAAATCCCCGCGCCTTCGTCGCTGGTTTCTTCAACTAACGGTAAGATTGAGCCATTGGGGGTGGGTTCAGCAGATCTCCCATTTTCGACCCTTGATTGGCGATCCGTATTCCATCTTTAAACTCGAGAGATAATTCTCAGTGTTTACCAATTAAACGTATGGCTAGCTCCATCGTTCCCTGTGTTTATAATTTTGGATGCAGGTTGAGACCCTGCGTTCGGGTTTCCGAACGCATGTCCGAACCTTGCGTTCAAAATTTTAGAGACCTTGCGTTCAATAATCCGAACGCAGGTCTACAGCTTGCGTTCGAAACTTTAGATACGGGTTGAGACCCTGCGTTTAATGACCTGGACGCCAGTCTGAGCTTTATATTTTTGAGTTGGACTTCTTCTGACTAACTTTTCTATTTGCAGTATGCTACTCCAAAGAGCCTCTTTCTTTCAACCACTACTTCGGTCATGCGGGAGGTGCGGAGAAGAATACAATCTTCAGCTTCGCCTTTGAATATCCAGTGTTTCAGAACACCCACAAAGAACGGTCGAAGCTCATCACTCAAGCCTTTCCTGAGACTCTCAGGTCTTTGGTTACAAATGCCAAATTCGAAACCGCAGAGCGTGAGATTTTAAAGAAGCCGTCCTTCCTATTCGGGGATTCTGTAAAAATGGACCCCAAGCGGATGTCCGAGGGGAATTACAAATGGCTGAAGGTAGTCAACAACCGTCGTCTTTTCCTTCCCAATTTGGAGCGGATGTGGCCGATCTCTTATTATCAGTGCGCTTCTATCCCGCGGTCGATGAATTGGGAACTTGTTCAAGACCAAGGCGGTGTTGCTACGGGGCACATCACTCATCGGGGTACTCATCCCGCTGGTTTCAATAATTTCATGGCTTTGAAGCAAGGTTTATTCCAAAAAGAGCACCCTGTCGGAGAGTCTGCTAAGTTGGCGGAGGTGTTTATCAGAACATTCATTTCTGTCAAAGGAGAGTTCCCTGCTCGGGATTTCAGGGCCCCTACTTGGGTTCACTCCAGTGATGCGGACTGGTGGGCCCGGATGATAAATTTCGTCTTGGAGGAACTAAAAGAACCCTTGAGAATTTCGGATTTGAGAGTTCCAATAATGGCCACTCGATACGGCATTCCTCCGAATTACAGCGGACTCTTCGCTATGCTGGAATTCTACAATCCTCACACCGGCACCTTTTTCACTCCAGTTGGTGAACTGGGCTTCGCTCTCCACGAAATGTTTGAGATTTCTGGACTGTCTTTTGGAGAATTGCCTTATGAGGAGTTTGTTCCCGGAAGCAGGGAACTAGAGATCCTGAAAAATGGTGCTCCCGAAATCTATGACACTTACTGGGAATTGATGTGCCATTTCCAGATATGTGCACAAATTACTGGGAAAAGAGCAAGCGGCATGAAACAAGGACAATGGGCGGAATATCTTTTTCACAATCTGTGGGACAAAGAAGCTGAGGTGACTCGCTTAGCGGCCAGTACCCTTGAGGAAATCACCGAACGTATCAATGACGCAACTTCTCATTATACTTGCGAGGTTGAGGAGGATGTCTTCCCGGCGTTTACCACGTTTGAAAGTTTCCACTATCAGGCAGAAGTTCCAATCTCCGACATGGCTTTGTTTGCTGGTTTTCTAACTCTTTGGTTGAAGCGTTGTGTGGTCCCCACAAGGCCAGTGGATGCTATTACAGTAGAAGTTTTGTATCCCGCCGTTCTATTGGCTTATGGACGACCCTTGAATCTTCTTTCAGGCATGGTGTGCTGCTTACAAAGTGGTTTGCGGGAACTGTCTTCCGAATTTGTTGCTGTCAAGAAAGTGGATTCCGACGGGAAGACTATCATTCAGACCCCAACCCCTTGAGTGCCGATGCCATACATTTATTTAGTATCTTGGTTTGTTTTGCATTGTCCCCCGATAATGACGACTCCGGGCCGGTTGGTATCAAGTTAAATTCCGTGAAATATTGAGACGGGATTATAACTATGAGATCGCTTGCATGTTTCCCGCTTTCGAGGGTGGTGCGTATGGAGAACTTCATCAAGACACTCCGGGACCGAATTCTTTCACCATGCTTAGCAGAGGTGCCTTTTGGTGGCTCATAAATATTCGTCCGGGCTATCTTATTTTTCGACAAGGGAGGAAGTGTTTCATTGAACCGTATCAACCTTATCGTTTTTCTCGGCAATTTGGCTATGATCAACTCTATGTTGGGAACCCCAACCCTACTCTTGCATACACAGGTAATGTGTACGAAGGAGCAAGAGCTTGGTTCTACTCAGTGGCTGGTTGTACCGGAGCAAAATTCTGACTGCCACATAAGATGCCCAATACCCGTACCTCTCTGAGCTTCTGTACCTGGTACCAGGCCGCTTCTCAGATTTCTTCTTACAATATGAATACATCTTGTTTGAAGGCCATCCGCAAATGGTATGCTTCGAAAAGAGAGGCTAAAAGGTTTCGTGCCCGAGGTGCCAACGAATATTTGTCATATGAAAAGTCAATTACAGAGGGCGAACAACGACAGTCACCGGAGCGAGCTCAGGAAGAGGTCAGGGTGCCGGAGACTCACGTGGTGGAACCTTCAAGAATTCTGACTCGGAGTAAGAGTGCTCTTGGAAAAAGGGCGCTGGGGCCAGTTGAGGAAGCCCAGTATGACAAAAGAGCTCGTCGGAAGTTAACGCTTGAACCCCCTGCTTCTAAACTTATGACAGATGCTC
>NC_033797.1:17271914-17291631 GCF_001876935.1 Asparagus officinalis
AAGAGATCGAATACGAATTCGATCAAGCTAAATTCGAGGAGTACTTGTCATCCTCATCCTCAAAATCTTGCTCGTCCCGCAAGTGCAGGAAGATTTCTTCTTCAAAGAAGGTTTCCAAGTCTCCAATTCAGATAATGACCGCAGATGAAGATTCTTGCCAAGTCATCGCCAAGGAATCTCTCTGCAACATCTCTGCTCCTAAGGACTCTGCACCAATTAAAGAGTCCTTAAATCATGGCCAGCCGATAATGACAAAGCGGGCTCGTCAAAGGCAACGCCAGCGCCGCGCTCGTCAATTGGCTAAGGCCATGCAACAAACCGACGGAGTCCATTACTATACGGACTTAAAGTCGAGAAAGGAAAAGGTGAACCAATTGCCTCAACGGCAAACCAATCACATCTCTGCACAGCTTACGACGGAGGAATGGACTCTGGTCAAAAAAGCCCGTTCTACTCTCAAAGAGCGTATACAAAGGCGTCAAGCAAAGGCGGCTCGCGCTCGTGCCCTTCGTCAACAAGCGCAGAAGAACAAAAAGGAAGTGGTGTCTGAAAAGCCATTGAAGAACTGCAAAGCTTGGGTTCCAAAAAATGAAAATACCCAAAAATTGCAGAGGAATGTAAACTCTTACCGCGACAGCTCATACTGCCGCGGTAATCTATTCGACCGCGGCAGTTCAAGCTGCTGCGGCACTTTGCTCAACCGCGACAGTGAAGACTGCCGCGGCACTTCATGTGGTCGTGATGTTCATCGCCGTCGCAAAACCACATCTGCAGTTCCATCGACACCCAATCCTGGTCCTTCTACTGCAACAGCGTCTACTTCATCACCGGTGAAACCCTGGGTTAGCCCAGATTTGTTAAAATTCAAGATCACTATGGCGGATCGCCTCGGTCCTTTGGCTGATGATCGAGGCAAAGCCCCAGTTAAAGAACCATCAGATCTTGTAAATAAACCGTTAATGGTTTCATATACAGGGGGTCGTAAACACCCTCCTGTCAGAACTGTACAAGTCCAAAACGAGAGAATATCAGTTCACTCTCGTTTAGGACCTCTGAAAACTCCACACCCGCAAGGGGGTGGATTTAAAAATTTAACTTTGGATCGCACAAAGGCGACGACCAGTCGTCCTGTGCATGTTAACAAAGTTCAAAAACAAAAGATAGGTTGCTCAAGTCATAATAACGACGAGCTGTACTATCAGAAAAACAATTCAAGAAAAAGGATTGTTCAAGAAAACGAGTCTCATTGCGCTTGCGAGAGACTCATTAAAGCAGTGCTGACAGAATGCGGATGCTCTAAAAATAATTCAAGAGTCTCCGTGTTTCAAAGATTGTCCAATGAAGCGTCAAGACCCAAAATGAGACGTTTCAACAAGAAGAAACCTGCAATCCGACAGGATGAGTTCCCTGAAGTCACTATCAACATGACCAACAAGGGAAAGCAAAAGTCAGTTAACCGTGAGCCTGATTTCTCTCCGGGAGGGATAGTTGAGCGGGGTCTTTCTCAAAGGATGACACGGCTACAAAGAAGAGCCAACTTACGTCGAGATTACAGGAGAATGCACGAGGGTTTATCGTCAGATGAAGAAATGTCAGATACTTGTTCCGCCATTGCATCGAACGATACCGCGTCCAGTGTTGGGCGAGTCAGAGAATCGTTTGCGATCACGCCGGATCAACTGACTTACATACTGCAGGAAGCGTTGGCTAAACAACGCGAAGAAATCAGAGCTGAGTTCAAAACCGAAATGGAGTTGACTATGCAGCAGATGCGAGACTTGCAGGTTCAGCAACACCAACCAGAGTCGAGCCAGAAAGCGGAATCCAGCCGGCGTAATGAAGAGGATGAGACTATCTTTGACGATCCTCCTCCAGATAAAGATAACTCCGGAAGCGGTCCGACCAAGTCATCCACTCAACCTCCACAGATCTACTTGAAGAAAAGCGAGGAAGAGGACAAGAAGATGCACGATCTTGAGAGAAAAGTCAACGCTCTGATGACGGCTCAAGAAGTGAAGAAAACGGGCATCCCATACCCGTACCCGAGGGAGTGGGACCTGATTCCTTATCCCCAGAAATTTAATTTGATTAACTTTACTCCTTTTGATGGCAGGGGTTCACCAACTCAGCACTTAATTTATTTCAAGTCACATCTTGGCGCAATATCCGGAAATGAAGCCTTGATGGTCCGGTCATTCGTAGGAACCCTCCGCGGGCCTGCCTTCGATTGGTACCGACGCCTTAAGCCTGGGAGTATCACTAGCTGGGCAGACATGGAAGAGTTATTCCTCACCAATTTCTTCGACGACGACACGGAAGTCTCGATCGGCACGTTGTTGGATGAGAAGCAGAAGGATGGGGAATCGGTTGATGTCTTTGTCAAACGATTCCGGGACAAAGCGGTGAACTGCAGAGATCCACTCACTGAGGAATTTATTCTACAAACATGTCATAATAATCTGTCCTTGGATGTATTAGAAGTGGTGGGGGTTGTTCCCTCTAAAACTTGGAAAGAGATGAAAGTAAGAGGTGAACAAGCTGAACGCTTCCTCAAGAGAAAGAATTTGGAGCGAGGTTTGCCACCAGCTAATAATCAGAATCAAAATCAAAAGCAGAACTTTAACCCTCGAGGCAGAGGAAGAGGGTCCACGGCAGCTGTGGATGCACATCAAACGTCGCAATTGGATGTATTAGAAGTGGTGGGGGTTGTTCCCTCTAAAACTTGGAAAGAGATGAAAGTAAGAGGTGAACAAGCTGAACGCTTCCTCAAGAGAAAGAATTTGGAGCGAGGTTTGCCACCAGCTAATAATCAGAATCAAAATCAAAAGCAGAACTTTAACCCTCGAGGCAGAGGAAGAGGGTCTGTAGCCGCTGTGGACGCACATCAGACGTCACAACAGCCACCGCAACAACCGCAACAATCATCCTTCCAGTTGGCGCCAAACCAGAATCAACAGCCTTCGAAGCAGTTTAAGAATTCTGAGCCCAGATTCCCAAAGGAATACTCTTTCAAAGATGATGAAGTTCCGGTCATCTTCAAATACTTGTTAGAGAACAACAAGATCAAGCTTCCACCGGTCACAAACCAAGAAGAAGCAACGAAGATCAATGACCCAAAGTATTGTGCATATCACAGAAGGGTCCACCATCCTACTAAGACATGTTATGTTTTAAAGGATAAAATTCAAACATTGATTGATGTTGGTATTGTGACACCGAAGCCAAAGGAGAAGAAGGTAGGCGCAAACGCGGTCTCTATTAGCTTCGGATCGGTTCCTTTGTCCTGGTTTCAAGCCGAGCCAGTATCAAAGGTCAAGATGCAAACCATCAACGATGACCCTCATGGACAGCGCCAGAAGGGGCTCGTATCTCACACAGCCCCCAACGGCGAAATCCTTTGGGTTCATCCGGATTTGCTTGAAGATGAACAGTGGACGACACCCACATCAAAGAAGAAGTCAAAAGGCAAGGGAAAGGAGAAGTCCTGCTATGGAGCCTCGGCGATTCCCGAGAAGAACGATGAGGATATAGCAGCTTTATCACTTTCTGATGGAGAACAGGAAGTTTTTGCTACAAGAAGTGGAAACGAGTACCATTATAGGTATCCGGAAACCTCAGATCCAAATGCCAAAACTCTTACGGAGCTGGGGGTAGCCATAACTCCACCAGTAGCAGCTGAAAAACCTCAGAAAGTTGTTAAGCAAAAAGAAAAAGAACCTCAACACAGAGAGGTTCAAATTCCGAAGCAGTCTCGTTTTAGTCGACCGATTGGACGAGACAAACCGGAAAGCTCGAACGCACCATATCGTTTCGACGTTATGGCTCAGCTGGCTAATATCCCAGCAAGAATCACATTGTACGAGTTGCTGCGCCTCTCAAAAGAAACCAGAGAAGCTTTACAAGAAGCTTTGGCTGATTCTGAAGTATTCTTAACTCAGGTCAAGCCAGCTCCTGAAGAGCCAGAATCGTCAGTGCAGCATTGCAATCTGGCAGCCACCAAATTTCCTTGCATTGCTTTCACAAAAGAAGACATGCAAGTCAGGAATTCAAAGCATGATAGACCGTTATATTTTACTGGATATATCGGTTCGAGCATGGTTAACCGGATCCAAGTCGATCCGGGTTCCGCTGTTAGTATCATGCCACTTCGTTTGATGTACCACCTCGGAATTCCCGCCAGCAAGTTAGCCTCCACTGGAACGGTTATCTATGGTTTCAACACAAGCGGGTCACGACCGTTGGGAAAAATCCGGGTGAAGTGTCAACTCGGAGATCTGAAGTCTGAAGTCACCTGCTATGTGATCGATGCGGAGACTTCCTATAACTTACTGTTGGGTCGCCCATGGATCCACGGTAATCTTATAGTTCCCTCCACCCTCCATCAGTGTTTGAAATATGTCGACACTAATGAGGAGGTCAAGACGGTGGTCGCGGATAAGCAACCATTCAAGGGGTTAGAAAATTACTTTACTGACTCCCTTCTTTATGGTGCTGAGTCCGAAACTGAACCATCGGCCCATGGCACGGACAGCGGAGAAGAAGCTGATACCGAAGCCGGGCTCGATTATAGTGAAGGTCTTGTACTAAATGACATTGAACCTCTTGTAATCGATCTTGACGGTGATGAATCGTCGGACGAAAGTTGTATCGAAGGCCTATGATTCTTACTTCTAAGAAGAAAGGCAAATTCGAACCTAAATGGGAAGGACCGTTCGTGATAGAGACAGTCTACTCAAACGGTGCTTATCGCCTGATTACTCAGGATGGCAACAAATTGATGATGCCAATAAATGGGAAGTTCCTGAAAAAGTATTATCCGTAATACGTTCGGGATAATCTATGTAAAACGGGAAGTTCCCAGAGAATCTTGTATAGGATATTTCAGGATAACCCGATATCAGTTGATTATTCTAAATGAAAACTGATTATGTGAATAGTCTGTTCTTAATTGTTATAAAAATAATTAAGAACCTCTTACTACCTTTGTTGAGATGAGATTTAATGACAATTAATCTTTCCTCACAAAACCCTGTAATGTGATCATGGAAGATGAGATTCAATAATTTATAATTTCACGCTATGAAACCTCCACCGGTCGGATTGAGCAATCATCGTCAGTCGGTGTCAGTTGACAAATTATTTCATGTTAAATGTTTGAAATCAAAATTTCCCATCGAGTAGTTCGTGCAAATCAACGAACTCATTGTTATTTGTACCCTATTCCAATTTCTCACCTGGTCAAACCTTTAAATAGTTATTGAGTAATCAAACCTTATGATAGTTAGGATTATTCAAACCAATCCAGATTCTCTAAGTGGAGATTCCACTTTGAGTTTCCTTTTCACCAGGAGATAGAATATAAAATTCTTCCTCTCCGATTCTGGGTTTATCTCTACCAACAAACAAGAGATCAGGAGATAGAATATAAAATTCTTCCTCTTTTGCGAACGAAAGGTCCACTTTTGAATTGAGTAATCAAACCTTATGACATTTAGGATTATTCAAACCAATCCAGATTCTCTAAGTGGAGATTCCACTTTGAGTTTCCTTTTCACTAAGAGATAGAATATAAAATTCTTCCTCTCCGATTTTGGGTTTATCTCTACCAACAAACAAGAGATCAGGAGATAGAATATAAAATTCCTCCTCTCCGATTTTGGGTTTATCTCTACCAACAAACAAGAGACTAGGAGATAGAATATAAAATTCTTCCTCTCCGATTCTGGGTTTATCTCTACCAACAAACAAGAGATTGAGAAATAGAATAGGCAATTCTTTTTCTCTCCAATTCCGAGTTCATCTTCCTGTGTAGGAAGTATAACTTACTCTCATTCCAAAATCCATGTCGCTCACACATGGGGGAAGTTATCTCTATCCCTTATTAGAGATAAGCCTACATCTAACACATGTAGCCTACATATTCAATATGATAGTTCAAAGTCTAAAAGAGTTTAATTCTTTTAGCGCAACGTTATATGTGAAACGGATTTAGATAATTCACATACTAGCCCGACTCAAACGGTAGTCGGTAAAGGCATATCAAATCCGTTGATGGCTGAGGATTTGCCAAAAATCCTATGAGTATTATGATTATTTACTCTAAACAAGAATGAGTAATCATAATAAAATCTCAATAAACAAGAAAGTTCACTGTATTAACCAAAAGAGTTCAAATAAAACAGCATAAAAAATAAATGTATATTCTCAAAATTACAATAATTTGTAGTGGCGGAGTTCATCTTCTAATTGGGAAAGCCTTGTCGCAAAAGCCAGCTCGAGCTCAGGTATTAGATTTGCTTTAAATTTCCTTTCATCGATGCTTCGGATTTTGGCGGCTTCTTGCTCCTTGTCAGCAAAGATCTTGTCCTGAAGATTCAGTTGTCGGAGTGTAGTCACCTCGGCTTGAGTTATCTCCGCTAGATCAGATTCCAAAAATTCACAAGCATCCTTAGCTTCAGCAAGTTGCTTTTCTAAACGAGCTATCTCTTCCCGACGCGACTCCAAATCACGATACATGTCTACCTTTATTTGTGCCTTCTTGGAAGCGCTCGTCTGGAGTTGATTGATGCGAGTTTTCAGTACTTGAAGTTTAGTTTTAACGGATTTCTGAGAATCACGCCATGCCTGTAGCCTCAAATCCGTTTGAGAAGCGATGTAAGAAGGTGCGCCATTAGCTTGAAAGTTCTGCAACTGTTCAATGTGATGTTTCAGATCGACCAAATAGGCTTCAATGGAGTTAGACAATTCAGTGCACCCCTGTTCTTTAATTCCTGATACATGGCGGTCGAGAGACTTCCTGAAAAGTTCAAATGGTGAACCTTTAAGAAGAATTCGATCAACCATGGCGTTTAAGAAAAGAATGAAGCTTTGGACGTCAACGCAGAGGGCAACTTGGTTTGGATCTTCATCTGCCAATAAAGTCTGAATACGTTCGGACAATGATGAAGAAAGAGCTGCAAGGGGAATAAATGGAGTAAGCACAAAAATATATACACTCGCTGGAAGGTTTCACAACCGGGTTACCTTGGCTTGTTGAGGTCATAGCAGATTCTATAACAACCGGGATTTGTTCAGGAATAACGCTCGTCGGTTGAGTCACTACACCAGACGATTGTTCACACGAAACCCCCGATGGCTTCGGATCCAGAGCGACAAGATCTCGAGGAACAAGTTCTGTCAACGAGAAAAGGATGAATAAACACTCCGCAAGTATTAATCTAACTTCGAAGCACAACTAGATGAGACATACCAATTTGAGCCGAAGTAGCAGGAGGTTGCTCTTCCACTGTAGCCTTCGACCCTCCTACTTCATGATCCACTGGAGTCGGAGCAGAAGGCACAACAGGTTCAGCTTCGACAATAGCGGAAGTCGAAGGAGCAGTGGCTGGTGGTTCAACTTCAGCTGGGGGACTTGCCAGAAGTAAGAAACCCAGACCTTCAGGTTGATCACATTCACCGATGACGGTAGACGCATCAACTTCGTTAGTTGGTCCTACGTCTAAAATTTTTATTTCAGTCCTTCAAGAACAATAACAGATGAAAGTACAGTTGAAAACTGGAGTCTAAAAGGGTATACCTTTTGATGCACCTACTTCAGCTGAATCAACTCGCGTAGTTGGTCCTGCAGTAGCGGATGGAACCGGAGTTGATAGTATATCGGAGATCTCCTGGTGTACATCTTCAGAAATGTCAAGATCGAAGTCTCGCTCATCGAAATCTCCGATACCCATATCATGGGTAAGTTCTATGTCTTTCGGTTCGTTGACAGGGATGTCTATTAAGCAGAAAAATCTGTCAACATATATGCAAGAAATATGAAAGAATCAAAGCAAACAAAATAAGGTTACCTTCAATAACAATTGCGGGATCAGCAGCGCTACTATCCGCACTCACCTCCTTTAGTTTAACTAAAAGAAGATAAAGCGCACAAGTTAGTAGGAGAGGAACACATTCCGATTCACTTATCTCCCGGAAATTCCCCCCAAATGAGAAAACATCTGTACCTGTGTCGGCAGTTGGTGAGGTCGATGTAGTGGCCGGAGGAGGGGCAGTGTCCACATTGAGGGGTTCTTCACTCATCGCTTTTTGCACCTGTTGAGTGAAGCTGGACTCATCAACATCCATTAAACCCGGAGAAGAAGGCTCGGGCACGATTTCCCCTTCCTCTTCTGGTTCAGCTATAATGGCAAAAAGAGAAATAAGACGCTATATTCAAAGGTGAGATATAAAAAAAAGATGATGAGATCTTACCTTCTTCATTAACTGGAAGATCCTGAGTAAACTTCTCTTCAAATAACGGAGAAAGTTGACGTTGTCGATGAGCCGTCTTCTTAATCCTCTTTGAAGCACGAGAATCTTGAGGAACCTCAGAACTCTCATGTCGAAACTTGGTACGCAGTTCGGTTCTTTGAGCCGGTCGAGGTTAAACTTCAACAGGAGCAGTAGGTCGGGATCTCTTCCTGCTAAGAAGCGGGGCAACGTCTTCTTCCTCTTCTTCCGCTTCTTCCTCCCGCGCGGGCCATTGAACAGTCATCTTGTTGGAAGTCGACAAAGGAATGTTATTTTCCTTCATCTGTATACCTTTTGAAGGAATACTCGGTGACGAGGGTGAAGAAGCCCGACGAGTTCTGTAGGCCACAGGAGAAGGAGGAATATTAATCTCCGTCTCATCTTCCTCACTGGATGTCTCGAAATCGTCGCTCTCTTCGGAATCAGCTGCCCGTTTTCCTTTGCGGGAAGATGTAGCAGGTTCCTTTCCTTTTCTAGATATAATTCTCCGAACCACAGCTTCGGATTCCAGTTCGGAAAGCTTCTTCTTCGCAAGAGGAGTATTGGCGGCTAAAATCCACCGGCAATAAACAAAGGTCGTGTGGAGTTCAGGCTCAGCGACGGGCAAGCTAAATTGAGCTCCGGTACAGCCAGCAACATTCCAGAACCAGGCTCGTACTCCATCAATGAGGCTCCCGCAGGTTATCAACCATCTGTTGGGATTCCCGACGTACAGTTGATCGTAACCAAATTGGCGCGCAAAACGGCAAGGAAAATAAGGCTCAATCCTACAAAGGTTCTTCGACCGAAAAACATTATAGACTGGGTGAATGTTCATGAGCCAATGGAAGCTACCCACATCGAGAGAAGTCCTGTTAGCTCCAGGCATTTCCTCGTCAACGAGTGTATCATTATAGGCACCGGAAAACTGAGGGAAACACTTGTAAAATTCCCAGCACTTGGCATTCTTGAATTGCCTCACCCGGTCAATCCACGGTCGGGAAGGATATAACCACTTACATCCTTCTAAGAGCTGCAACAAAGGGATTGCTGGATCAGACGCGTCAGGTGCTGACATCATGTCCGCTCGATGGAGAACTAGCCACGCCATTAAATACGTGTACGGCAATTCGACACTCGACAATGGAATTTTAGTTGAAGGCTCAGCACCCACTTTGGTAAAAGTGGTAGATAGGTTACGAAAACCGCTATGGAGGTCAGCGATCATAGCGGAGAGTAAGGATAACCTACCCCCAACAGCTAATTGCACGGCGGGAAGAAGAACCTCAAGAGGAAGCGCCTCGGAAGACTGATGCGGCACTACACATCTATTTAGCCATATGGCCAGATAACCAGAAAGAAGAGTCACAGGCTTCATTCTCTTGGTGGCTTGCCATAAGAAAGTGCTGAATTTAGTGCCCTTAAGAAAACCGCCTTCAGATGACTCGGTTCTATAAGATTGGGCATTAATCTTCGTAATCAGCCTGTTAACGTCCGAAGGGGTCAGAATCGGTGATTCGCAGACAGCTTCACCGTTCGGGCTCTCGAGATTCTGAAACAAATAGTCAGCGAACTGTTTTAAACTAACTCGAGCTGCCTTCTTACTCTTTACTTCAATCTTGGCTATCGCTATTTGATAGTGACAAGTTAATTCCCAGAATATGTCATAAGCAGGAGAGCCAGCCTTCTTCATCTTCATGAGCTGACGATTGTTGGGAAAATATTCTTGATAAGGAGTGTTCCCCAATGGCAGTCCAGATACTTGCATCATTTCGTGGAGCGGAAGCCCTAACTCCCCATACTTGGTAAGAAATGTATTGGCCTCCGGAATATAAGACTCAAACAAAGCAAGGAAATGATCTACGCTAACTGGAAGACCATGCATGCTGGCTCGGATCGGAGCATATAACCCCAAATTCCTTAACTCTTGATCCCAACGATTGAGTACATACTTGGTCATCCTAGCCCACCATTTGTCGGGAAGAGAATGAACCCATCCATAACACCTGAATTTTGGAATGAGAAGTTCTCGACCAACTCGAGCGAGCTTATTCTTTACCGTGTTGGCCCTTATCATTAGTTCATTCTGGGGCCCGCCATCTGGTCCAAATAGCCCCGGGTGAAGACCACGAATATTATACCTACCTTTGGAACCAGGAGCACTAATATCTTTACTAATGTATCCGCAATGAACGCGCTCGTGGTCTTCTGTCAAGTGCCACGTCATTTCTCTCGAAACAGCCAAATTCCTCAATTGTAGAAGGGAATACTGTCGAGGAAATGGAGGAAGGAATAGAAAAGAACCTTCATGTTCATTCAACCAAATTTCAGGGCCACGGCAAAGATTGTCTGGATCTTCTATCGAATCTCCGAACAGATAATCAGTCTTCTTCAACGGTTCAGTAGAATCTCGAGTTGGAGTTAAGGGTGAATCAGTCAGCAGAGCGCGTAGGGTACGACGACTTCCCTCACGAACCAACTCTAGAACACTATTATCACGATCTTCACTAAATTGGCGAGCCTCTCTAACCAGAAAGTCGCCATTGAAAGAAGCGTGAAGAGTACCACTCTGACCCGGGTCTTCTCTCTCAGAGAAGGCCACAGAGGGAAAGGGGACTGCAATAGAAATTTGGAGAACAGTTAAACGAAAAAGGCTAACGGACAAGTAAACCCGCACTAAGTAGCCGCGGTGGTTGTTGCCGTCGCGCGTTACCGCGGCAGCCTATACTGTCGCGCTCAGGCACGACAGCACGAGCTGCCGCGGTAACTGAACTACAGTCGTCGATGTTGAAAAGCCTCTAGTTCGATAAAAAATCGAATTTTGGCATGAGTACATATCTTGATTGAACAAGATATGTATTTTGAAGCATCAGTCCCCTCGAGGGGGGATGTCAACTCTTCCCGAATGCCTCTCAATGGAGACAAACGAGGCTATATGCGCAGAATCAGTAATTTCATATAAAGGGAAGTTGAAGAAACTTACCCCCAAGAGAAGGAATGGCAGCCTCGACCTCCTCAAGTGCTGATGTCGCCGATTTCCCCTTCGAAGCGCGAGTCTTCTTTGGAGACATAGTGAAATCGACCTAAAGAATCAAAAATCAGGTTTTTTTTTGTGAGATCCCAAACAAAAGAGCGAAATCAAACCCTAAAACATGACATAGGGGTACGGTTCTTACCAGGGGAGAATAGAATCAAGTTTGATTAGAGGGAAAACTTGAGATCAAGGAAAAAAAAACCCTAGATCTTGTTCAAAGAGGAATCGCCCAAATGCTAAGAGATGAAGAGGGGGAAAGCCAGGAAAATCCCTTTATAGGGTTTTGAAGAGGTTTCGAACTCAGAGAGGCGGGGAAAAGTGACCCGAAGAAGCCCAACATCAGATTTATAATCTGACTGGCCGAAGCGCTGCGCGGCACTCGACACTATCGCGCTCTAGCGCGACAGTCTATGTTGCCGCGCTCAAGCGCGACAGTATAAACTGTCGCGGCAGCTAACACACCATGGTTCATTCTGTCTTGCAGAAACACTGTGCATGCACGATAATTCTTCGACGTTTGAACATAGACATCTCCTGCTGTATTTGGAACACATACCCGAACACTCCGATGAGTATATGAGTATAAACTGCATCTCCTTGAACCTCCCAACGGGTATATGAGGTTAAACTGTTTCCCGAACACTCCAATAGAGCATATGAGTATAAACTATTTCTCCATTTTTCAACAACAGTTCTGATTCAAGACTTCGACGACGGGCACGCGATAAACGCAGCACCGGAGGAATCTTAGCTATTCTACAAAGCATTGAGTAGACTAAGAGATAAAGAAGTCAAGGATTGAAGCCATTCACAGACCATTCTACGCAATTTCCTCAACAAAGAACTGGAGAAATTGCAGGGAAAGCCTATCATATCCAAAGTGTCCCAGACTCCTCTCTAAAAGAAATGATGAGTCTGAGATACTTTGGAGGGGGTATCTGTAGGCGTCAAAAAATACTTGCAGACATCCAAATACCATTCAAAACAACATGCGAGAACAATTTATTCGTCATCAGGCAACACAAGGTGGCGCGGCAACTCATGGTGTCGCGGCTAAGGCGGTTATTTCGCCCCCGTTTCAACTGTTGTGCACTCCTACCCCTATAAATATCTCCCTACACACGAGATAAGAGAGAGAGCATTTTGGAGCAGAAGAGGTTTGAGCTTTCAGTGATTTTGAAGAAGAGAGAGAACTTTCACCCTTTGACAAGCATCATTCGGTGATTCCTAGAGATCTAAGCTCAGACTTGATCTTTGGAAGAACGGACATCTTACATCGATAAGATATCCGTTTTCAAATCTTTACTTCGATAAACGAAGGAGAGATCTCTAAGCACCCTCACGATCTTTGAATCGGTGGTCAACGAGCCAAAGCACTCACGGCACAGGCAAAGTCCCACAAAAACAGTAGTTGATAAACGACTTCTGTGTTATTTTCTCGAAAGTTGTAATTTTGTTTATTTTTCATTGTAACATTCTGTAAGCAATCGAAGTTTAATGGAATCTGCAATGGAAACGACTTTCGCTGAAAACAGTTCCCTCGACATTTCAGTCCTAGAACTGATGAGAGGAAGAGTGTATATTTTACTTCGATGAAATATATCACTTTCGATTCTTGTTTCCTTTGAAAAATAAGAATTTCACTATCTATTCTAATTTTCTTTGAGAAACAAGAATATAAATGTTGACTTGTGCTTTTGTGATAACAAAAGCCAAGATTATCTCTCAGGTGATATCGCTTCCGCGGCGTGAGGGCGTGACTCTGCGCCCAACAAACTCCCAGTGCCCAAAGCCAACGCTCAAGTCTTGGTGCACTTATTCATACCGTCCTTGCTGCCTCACCTGTGCCTGTTGGCATCAGACAGATATAATATTTTTTTGTTTTTAACTTCGAATCTGGTGAATAACAAAAAATATATAATTCAAGTGGGTAATTTTCTATGTAGAAGAAATGACAAATTTCTTTTTAACTGCAAACTTCTTTTAGGGTAGATTTAAAATAACGCCATGGACTTTGAGATTTTTGCACAAAACTTTCATTAAATTTTTTTTAACAGAAGTGAACTTTCAAAACTACACAAACATATAATAAAATATCGGGATTATTAATGTGTTAACGCCTTGGATTAAAGGTATAAACAACATGGTAGTTTAGTAAAAAATACAAAAGAAAAATGTCCAAAAAAATTATCTGCTAAGCACGTGACAATAAGATGTAATACATGGTCATTTAGTAAAAAAGTTCATGGTAATTTCCTCTAATAAAAGAGTGTATGGCAGTTTTTTGCAAAAGTGCCAAGTTTGATCGAAGTTTTGAAATTTTGCCTTTGCAAAGACATTTAGGACAGTACTTCTAGTTATAAGAATGTTCTAATATATGTAAAGTTTAATTTATACACTTAATATCCTAACTAGAGACTGATGTACTTATTGGCCTACATTGCATATTGTCAACTGGTTCGCCCTAATTTTATCATCAATTGGACCAACCTATAACTTCTTATGGATACGCTAGTCTTCTCACCCTACCTCCCACACAATCATCTCAAATTTTCCATTTCTGCTAAATCAATTCTTGGACATGTTTCTTAATTTTTATATATTCTAATACATCAAATATTGCTGGTCTTAAAGCCACTACTTCCTTGATCTCATGTAACCATTACAATTAATGATGTTACTACTGCAAAAACTTGACATTAACAGAAATTATAGCGGCACTTACTAGCAACCAGCTGACCCTAAGATAAGGAAAAAAGAAAAAGCAATATAGAGCAAGCTTATGTGTATGACAAATCTCTAAAACTATGTCAGGACTGAACTTAGCCTAGTTTTGGATGCTTTTTTATTTGGCAAAAAACTAGACCAAAGTTGGTCCAATTTTAATAGGTCAAAAATGCCCACTAAACTGGTTTTAGCTTGGACCACCCTCCCTTGGTCCAAGTTAAAACCCGTTCAAGATAAAACTGAGCTAGGATTGATCCTTACCCAATTTTTGATACATTGCCAAACACACTAACTTCATAACAAAATGATTGGAGAACAATCTCCAGCTAAGAACACCTTCAGTTCTTTGAATTTCATTTGGTTAAATTTTTGTTAAATCATTTTCTGTTCCATGAATATTTTTCATTTGCCGGTAAGTGGTCAAGAATTTAAATGCACCAACTAGAGGTAAAAAGATTATAATTAACAACGAAAGCAATACTAAATGTAGACCTAAAAGAACCCGGTTGGAAGTAGTTAACAAGGATATGCCAATGATTAACTTAGTGGAGTAGATAGCCTCAACAGAACTAAACGAATAGTAGGATTCATGTAGTCACACCCACATTGTGTTATTGTTGTTAGAATATAAAACTATAACGCTCAACCCTCACCATAACTTTAGAGTTTTAGTGTAATGGTTAGAGCGACTTTTAAGATGACACCATAGCAACCCAAGTTTAAATCCCACTGGCCACAAATTTAATGCGGATTAAAAAAATTGATATCACCGCGTGAGTCCATGTTTCAGCCTATAAAAGGATATTCAACATACAGGGGCATGTTAGAATATAAAACTATAACTCTCAACCCTCACCACAACTTCAGAGTTTTGATGTGGTTGGAGGGACTTTAAGAATGTCAAAAAGTGGTCATGGATGTTTTGAGATGTTTGATCTATTCCCCGAAATTAAAAGATTAATATGAGGGCAAAAAAGCACATACTTCAAAGCGATCTCTTGCAGGTCTCTTGGGTAAAATCTCTTTGTCAGGGCCAGATGCGATATCAAGAGAGTGAGCGAGAACACTTGAAGAGGGAAACCACTTTTGGGTGTTCCACCCTCTAGCAAACTGCTGATTAAGAGCATCAGTAGATACATTGGATGGGAAATTATGCCACCAGTAGTAGGAAGCTGGAGCTACCATTGCTACACCTGCAAGCCTGCAATTGGTCAAACGTTCACCCTTAGAAGAAATGGTGGTGAAAAGTACACAACGGATCAGAAGTAATATTGATAAATGCAGTCCCTATATCTTCAATAACATAGTGATTTTTGAATATTTCTTAGTGATTAACCTGGTCCCTAGTTATATGCTGCTTATAAAATTGTCCTGAGGAAAACCACAATATGGATAGAGCACTATATATTGGTATGTAGGAACAAACAAAAAGTTAAAGCATATGTGCGTAAATGTGTTCTCTAGAAGATGTTTGCCTGTCCATGGATGCAATACTATACGTTATTTTGATTCTTTTATTCTTTTATGTAAATTAGTTCAATGGATAATTAGGAAATGTTAAAAAATTATATTACAGTTCAAAACAAATCTGCGTTGTGTGTATATTTTGAGTCCCGTAAATTATGTCCAAAATATTTAAGCAAAGAATTGCCTTTATGTATCTTATCATGCATTTTGTTCTCACTATGTTCTCTATGTTTACATTAGTTTTGACTTTTGACATTTAAACTCTAGCAATTTCTGAAGTTCTACAAGGCGCATTTCTTCTTCCTCATTTTTGTTTTTTTCCTTTCTAGTTTTTGCTCTTCTGAGAGGTCATGTACAGTTACTATCAAATTCATTGATTTTTTCAGATGCTTCGTAGTTCATAGCAGGCTAAGTTTGTTATCAAAGTCACACCTGTGAGGGATATATTTCAGGCAGCCCCAAGCAAATCCTCCTCCCATAGGAAATCCAGTAACAAAGAACTTCTCACCTAGCTCTAATTGGTCAGCGAGCTCTTCAACATCCTGTGCAGTGCTTTTGACAGACGTACTTGGGTTTGGATCACTCTCGCCATACCCAGGTGTGTCATAAGACAACATGTAAATCCCTAATTCATCCACCAGTTCCTGAAAACCTTTATCATCAACAAATGTGATGAAAAATCAAAGAAAGCCAAAGAAACTAACTAATAAAGTAGGTAAATTTCATAGAAACCCCCACAATATCTTGGGGTGTTTCCTGCAAAACCTCCCAATACTTTGTTTTCCCCCGCATAACCCCCATAGTGACTAAAATGCCCCTCAGGCCATAAAAGTCATTTTTATTGATTAATTTTTTTTTCAAAACAAACCCTCACAGTGGGCATATTTGTAAATAAACCCTCCTCTCTCCTCCTCCCCCTAATCCATACCCCAATCATTTTTTAATTAAATTAATCAAAGAATGACAAAGGATTTTTTGCCTGCAGGGATTTTAGACATTTTGGGGGTTATGTGGGAAAAGTTTTTGGTGTTTAGTGGGAAAAAACAAAATATTGGGGGTTTCGTGAAATTTACCCAAATAAAATCACTGCAAGAATGATGATATGTGCCTAAGAGATGGGGAAAACATCATTCTTGCACGAATCACATCCATGGAGAAAGACGATCTTATACATGGCCTTCTCCCTTGGGACTCCAGTCTCTATATAAGAAAGATTTCTTCCGTTTCTGAGCTTAATTCTTGAAGTTGTGAGAGGAGGCCCATCTGAAGATCCACAGATTTTAGAGGGTGGAGGCTGAATTGCCTGATTTGACAAATGCAAGCAATCCCGCCAGCAAAACAACTGATAGTTTTGTGAGGATTCCCGATATTCCAAAAGTTTGAATAAATAAGATTTCAGAACAAAAAGGAGCACATGACTAAGAGAACAAAGCTTGAACATTTGACATGCTGAAATTATATGCGAAAATCAAGTGGTAAATAGCAAGGTTAACCCTCACCCTCCCTGACAAAACCCCAAAATTGTGTGTGGATAAAAAAGAAATAACAAACTGACAAGAATGATGAATGTAAATAAATAAGTCAAAGACAGATTCATACAGTAATTGTATATTAGATAATATATTCACATGGTTTCGGAGTAATAACTTTAAGAGAGTCTAGAACTACAACGAAAACAGAACTCATTAAACACACCTTTCACTGCAGTCTAGAAACGAAACAAAGTCATGCAAGTGACCTGGGTTCAAATCCCATTAGTACCAGGTATTTGCACGGACCAGGGCCAAAAGGGAATTTGTGACAGACAAAAAAATCGTTGTTAAGAACTTAAGAGAAGAAAGCAGATGACTGTGGAGTTAAGATGTTAAATCTATAACGACTGGTGGGAGGAAGCTTTTTAATTCCAAGAGTAAAACAGTCTAAAACATGACACATGATAACCCCAAAAAAGAGTCTGGATATCAGTTCTGAAGATGAATTGCAATATAATTTTTCCTGGATATGTCACATGCTTTGATCTTTTGATACTTGTTGTGATATGGAGTGCATAGATGCAAGTTTGAGATGAAGATCTTTCTCCAGAAGAAAACAATTATGTCAAGAAAAAATACAATATACTTATTAGAACTAAGAGTATGATAGGATGAATGCTCTCTCATTTACGTATGTCAATGCCAAGGGCGGTCAAAGAAATTTAAAAAGAAGCAAAGAGTAGTTTCATTTTGAGCTAAGTTCTAATATACTTGGTCAACTTCCCAAGAAGATGCTCTACCTACATTTGCAGAATTCTGTTTACACATTTGCAATAGGCTCACCTTATACAATGATAATGTTTCAGCATGGATCATTGTTGAAAAATTCTCTTGTCCACATGTGTCGTTAAAAACATATCAGAACTCGTAAAGGCTCGTTATGGGACCTTATCTATGAGAACAAGCATGGATCGATCTAGGTCAACATTATTATCCCCCAACTTATCCTTGTAGCTTTACTTGAAATCCACCTTAACATTCTTGTTTCCCTCCAAAAATACATAGCCTCCCTTCAGTGAGAAAATATTCAATAATATTTTACTATCTTAAAACACTCACTCTGTATTACTGCATATGTCAAAGTTACATAGGGAGGACTTTCTTGTGACAATGCGGATTGCATGTTTGAGCTTATGGCAGCACAACAGAATAGTTTGGTTGCCATAGTTTTATAGTATCTGACAGAATTCACAAAACTCTTCTGCTTTCACTCCTAGACTCTACTTGCTTAAAAAAACACCCATCTCAACGTTCTAATTTCCCTAAAAGATTCATGTTAATAGCACTTGCGAGTGATAGGGATACATTGTTCCTAATTTTAGAGGAATTTACTCAAGTAGGACACACTCAAATTGATCTATTAAAAAGATAGCAGAATCATAACAAAACTAGAGGGAATCTTTCAAGACCCTAGAGACAGAAAAATGCAACAAGGGGAACCTTAACCCCCCCACCCCCACCCCCAACAACCCCCAAAAAAAATTAATCGCTTCTTAAACGTCACCAAATCCAACAGATTAAATAAAACCCTACAAAAAATCATTAGAGGTCATAACATACAGAAGATCACAGTGTATGCAGCTCTGTTTCTGCCCTTAAGTTTTCAAATGAAAAGCTAATTGTCTCAATTACAACCAGGGCATCAAAATTAAACTCCAAATCTCCACAAATAGGTAAAACCCATTTCCTGAAAGGGCTAAAGACCATGTAACCTCATTATACAAAGTTCAAACTACCCAATTAAAGGAATTGGGTTATATTTCGAGGTACTAAAATATGAAAGATTATAACGCATGCAGCTGTTATCAAAGGCGTGTGCCTCATTACGCCTCATGTGCCCTGTGATGTGGGACGGTGCCGAAGCACCCCACATTTGAGGTGGCAGAGCCTTTTTGCGCCATGCAAACGTCATGCGCAAGGGTGCTTCACACAGGGCGCGTGCAAGGCATGGACTCATATAGTTATGTTCTTTAACATTTCATATGGGTCTTTACCCATGCAATCCATATCCCAAAACGGAAAAAACTCATTTGGCCACTGTAGTAGCCTAATTGAGGACCCTAACTCATTCTCATTTACTATTTAATTTTTCTTCAATATTAGTCTTGATTTGACTTTTGATTTGGAAAATTATGAACTTTACTACTATATTGGGTAGGGTTGGGCATGGGTCAGGTCGACCCGTGGGCTGATCTGACCTAGTCCGTCATGGGTCATGACCCAGCCCGACCTGTACTTGACCGGGACCGACCTGTACTTGACCGGGACCGACCTGGCCCATGATATACTCGGGTCACGGGCCGGGTTGAGCCTAGTCCAACCCTAAATCCCGGATCAGAGAAGTAGGCCCTGCTCACGCCCGGCACATGATATATTTTTTGGTTAGGCTAGCTGTTCCTTTAGCCTTTTAAGTCTGCAGCTAGCTGCCAACAAAGCCAAAAGGCTATAAGTCTTTAGCTTGTGGACCTTTTAGCCCATTGAAAAACAAAGCAGCGATCTTTAAGCTCGATGTTCCTTGGAAGGATTAAAAAGTTTAATACAAGTTTAAAAAATGTAATACAAGTTTAAATTACTAAAATTTAAATTAGAAATAATTTTATAATAGTAAATACAAGTTTAATATAATTAAAAAAGAAAAAAAGGAAAAAATGTTAGACGAAAAACCTATGGGCCAGCACACGACTCACTG
>NC_033797.1:17291641-17299057 GCF_001876935.1 Asparagus officinalis
AGGTCAGACCCGGCCCGCACCTAGGCAGATCGTGGGTCGGGCTAGGTCCAGTCCCACTCTGACCATGCCAGGCCCGAGTCAGACCTGACCCGATCTTGAACCCGACAAGCTGGGTCATGGTCCTGAACCGGCCCGGCCCACGCCAACCCCTAATATTGCACATGTTTGCATTATAAATTAAGACATTATTTTTCTTTAATTTGGTAGTAAATATTATTTACTTGACATATTTTTTTGTAAAATCATAAACATGCTATTTCATGCTTAATTATCTATCTTGAAAAATTATGTATGCAATGCGTGTCTTGCTTCACTCAGAAGCGTGCATCGTATTGTGTCTTGCGCATGTGTGCATAAAGGGACTTTGCGCCGCATATTGCTCATAGCGCATTGATAACACTAAGTTAATCTGTTACTGCCCTTAGGTTTTCAAATGAAAAACTAATTGACCCATTTACAGTCAAGGCATCAAACTTTATCTCCAAATCTCCACAAATTGAAAAAACCCATTTCCACAGAAGGACTAAATACCATGTAATCTCAGTATATGAACTCCAAATTCCTTGATCAAAGAAACAGGGTAGATTTAGAGGTCCTAAATACACAAGACAATAACGTATGCAGCTACTATCTTAGGTTTTCAAATAAAAAACTAATGGATACAATTTCCGTCAAAGCATTCAATTTAATCTCCACAAAATAAAAAACCCATTTGCGCAAAATAACTAAATATTATACAATCTAAGTAAATAAACTCCAAATTGTTAAATCAAAAGAAAAAAAAAAACAGAGTCAGGGAGAGAGGGATCCATCACCTGAAGGAATCGAGAGGAATGAAGAAGCCTGCTTCTTTCTCCTGGTGTGGAGAAGCCTGCTTCTTTCTCCTGGTGTGGGCCCTAGCTGATGCTGCTGATATCTCTCTGTTCACAGGCGCCATTGCTGGTTGCTGCTGCTCTTTAGAGATCTATTGAGTAATTTGAAGTGATAGCGATTTGAGTTCGATTTATTATTAAGTGAGAGCCAAAGAGAGTCGCAGTTAACAATTGTCTTAAACTCTTTAACCTTTTCTTTGGGACTATTTGCACTTAAATCCTACAAAAGCTTACTCTATTGTTAACTTTGATGCCCCAAAGTTAGGGGTGCTAAACCGTATCCGTATCCGATGAAATATCCGTAACCGTATCCGTTAGGATACGAATATGGTTACTCAAATCTATAACCAATAGGATATGGTTATGGATATGGTTTTGTAGTGAAATATCCGTATCCGTATCCGAAATATCCGAATACATATTAGTCATACTCTTACGATAGTTTCGATTCTTAGATTATGGATTTGTGGTTAATTTTGATGATCAAGATGACTAATCTTAACTATTTAGTTATAATGGACATATTAACGAACTTTTTTGTATCACATGAACTATGTTTTTCTCAATACTATCTAGTTTTCTCATATCTGTTTTGTATCCGCATGCATATCCGCTTATATATCCGCATGTATATCCGTAACCGTATCCGATTTTAGCGGATATGGTTATAAGTTTTTCTTACCGAGGTATATCCGTATCCGTATCCGTATCCGAGATGGGTAAGCGGATATGGATATGGTAAGCATCATATCTGAGCCGTATCCGGACCGAATGCACCCCTACCCAAAGTTCTCGATTACCCAAAAAGTACCCCAAAAGTTTACCACATTTTTAAGTTTGACAACCCCCAAGTTTTTTACTTTACCAAAAAAATACACAAAGTTCAACACAATTTAACTTTGATACCCTCAAAGTAAAAAATATTAAACTTCGGTGCTACATTTTAAATATAAATAAACAAAGAATTTAAGTTTGGAGCATCAAATTTATCGCATCAAAGTTGTTATGGTGTTTTCAGTCACCAAAGTACGACCCTTTGCCAGTAACGGACATGCCCTACATGCACCGCTTAAGTCAGATTAACGATCAAAGCCACCAAGTATCCCGACGTAGCCGACTCGTCGAGTCAACATCTCCTTAGATCGACTCGAATGGCGGTACTTGTCGGTTAAGATGACTCGCAACAAGCCCACTCGACTAGCTATTCGATGCCTCGCGAGGTCGACTCGAAATGCGTTGCTTCTCAGCTAAGCTAAAGGACGACTTCAGCTTCGAGCTTCTCCCACTGACAACATGTTGGCATCACATTTAATGACTGGCAGGCACGTTATACCTCTAGCCCCAATAGTCTTCATGACTCATAGGACCACGTCAGCATCGCCATGCCTCCGATCACTACTCATTTAATGCTGAAATGATCTCTCTTTCGCTCGCTGTCCGGCACGTGTAAAGTAGGCGCTGACTCAGCCGCCAGCCCATAACTGCTTACCGCCTTCCTGTGCTCGGCCGAAGTGACGGTTCTACCCCTTTCAGCACCACTATAAATAGAGGTACTATTATTTTTTTAAAGGATCTTGATCTTTGTGATCTTGGATCTTTTACTGGTAAGCAAGATCTGCATATTACACTGTACTACACTAAGGGCCTGTTTGTTTGCACGGAAGTAATTATGAAGTAGCTGAAGTAAAAAAAGTAGAGGCTACTTCTGCTACTTCCAAGCAAAAAAATATGTTTGGTTTTCTGAAAAACTTACTTCCAATACTTTCCTAAATGCTTATGTGGCGCCTACGTGTCATCCTTACTTCCAAAATATTTTTTCAATCCTCAATACTCAGAAGTAGCTCGGAAGTAGTTAAAATGCATATTAATTATGACATAAATAATTTTTTTTATTAATATTTTCTTTATTAGTTTCTTCTAACAACTTTTCATTGATAAAATTACTTCCTAATAATATTTCCAAATGTTATCCAAACAAAAAAAGTAAATGAAGAGGAAGAAGTTCTACTTCCATTACTTCTAAAAATATATGAAACAAACAAAAAAATGTTATTTCCACTACTTCCTACTTCATAGCTTTGAAAGTTACTTTTATAACCTACTACTTACTTCTAATACTTCCATTATCCAAACGGGCCCTAAAAAACTCATATAGTTCTTCATTTTTTCACTCAAGTTTATCAACAGACTTGATCGTCGGAGGTACAATGGGGGAACCAAACCCCGTCCTCTCACAAGTTTCTATTTGTGCAAGCTAAAGCTACTAAACTCATGACTAGATATTCGGAGAAATGAGCAAGCCCAAATCAATCTCACCACATCACATATTTAACTCTTTGGTTACTTAAGATCAATAAAAGTTATCTTTTTTTTAAAACTTTGGGAATTATTTGGACAAAAGAAAAATTTGAGGAATCAAACTTAATCGAAGTTTTTTTTTTCGGGTTGGGTTTTTTTTTGTTGTTGGTGTGTGTGTGTGTGTGGGTGGGGGCGGGGAGGGGGCAAAATGAAACTTTGGGGTATCAAAGTTAGAGATAAGATAATTTTGAATCAACAGAACCAACATGTATAACTATGCACAACATAGCACAAAAACACGGAAAAAAAATCTGAAAATATACAACAACAACGTTAATATCCGACTCTTGCTCAAAAGTTCTACTGATTCCCAGTAACGAGTGCCTTAAATATGGGATCACTCCAACCATCAGCCAGGGGAAACATGTGACCAGTATTCTGAAGCTCGTGATACTGAACCCAAGCGAGCTTCTGGCTTATGTATCGTGATAGATATACGGGCACCATGCGATCTTCAGTGCCGTGCCACAAGTGTACTGAACCTTCGCTGTTCGAGAATGGGTTCTGTAGATCCATAGGATCGAACTCCCAGCTCCCGAACCCAATGTTCATGTCACAGTGAAGTGACCCGAACTCTCCTTGTTGCCTTGCTTGTTCCTGTTAATCCAACAAAACATAAGATCTTAGATTGAATCAAGAAGGAGATGACAGGTTTTCTTTTTCTTTTTCTTTTCCCTAATCGATGATAGGATAATTTGAATCGGTGAGTTTTTAGGGGAAATTTTCACAAAACTATTGGTCGAGTTGACTAGATATACCAAAAAAATATCCCTAAGATTTTAGGAATTGTTGATTGGTTAGGGCCTCTTTGGTTCGCTGGGGAAGGGTGGAAAACGCGTGGAAATGGTCCGACACACGGTTTCCGCAGAAAATGCAGAAATAGGCAAAAACAGTTCCTAAAAATCCATTTGGTTCGCCCAAAAACTTCTAGAAATGGCTTCCGAAAACGTCACAAAACGTCGTGTTTTCACGAAAACCCAATTCCATGAAGTTTGCGTAGAATTGGGTGGAACCGCGTGCTTTTATTACAAAATATTGGGGATAGGGTTTTCTGGGTAGGAACCGCGCGTAACGAAAGTACCCATTTCCTAAAGAGATCAATCCCTATTCTGAGTTTTGAAACAATTGCTGTAAAAAAGGATTCCACCATCCATTTGTATGTGAAATCTGAAACAAAGCAAAAATTAAGGTTTCTAATAAATGTCTGGAAAAATCAAAATTACGTTCTTTTGCATCGGAATCCTATTCCTATATCACTGTGAAATGAAACAAAAAGGCCCTTAGAGGGAAGTCTGGGAAACATAAATGATTTAGGTGAGGATGTTATGGAAAGTCCCTTTAAATAGCAAGATAATCTCATCAGTGAGATACATAGAAAAACCCCAAAGTAATCTACATGAGCCCCAATCAATCTCCTCTCTCTTATCCCTATGCCCCTGTACTTAATAAATCCGAGAAAATTCCTTGAAATATCAAAATTATACTAGGCCCCTATAAACTATTGAAAAATCTCGTAAATGATACTAATATGTGGGAGTAATAAGATTGAATTATGACAAAGCAATGTTTGTGATGAGAACTTGAATGAAGAGCATTCATGAGGGAGAACAAGACACAACAAAAATGTCAAGGTTTTAGACATTAAGTATAGTACCTTGTTGTGAATTCTCCCTGCTAACTTAGGCAAGATATCTCTGTCTTGGGTAGAAAAAATATCACTATGCGGAGCTAGAAGACTTGAAGAGGGAAACCACTTTTGAGTGTTCCACCAGTAAGTTAACCATGGAGCATAATGAGCAACTCGATATGCCCATTGGTCTCGTACAATCTCCTGACTGAAAACATCTTTAGTTAAATTAGAAGGGAAATTAGGCCACCAGTAGTTGGACACTGGAGCTACCAATGCTGCACCTGCAAGCCTGCCATCATTCCAAAGTCCATTTTTGAAGAAACTGGAGGAGGAAAAAAGAATATATGAATTTAAAAGTAGTATGTATGTATGTGTGATTCCCAAATTAACCTTTTCCTCTCAGAAAAAGAGAAAATCGTTTTTTGACAAATAGACCTCTTCAGGGTAGCAGAGTCAAAAAGAACTTACACACAGGCGATCTATCTGCAACGTTAGAACAACGAGGGGTTTATCCACAATTAGGCGATAGTAAAGCAGATCTATCCACAGGTAACCCTAAAGGCGTGTGAACTGTGAAGTCCTACACAGAGTGCTTTTCTTTTCTTTTGAAAGATCATTCCAGACAGCTAATAACATGATCAATGGTGTCCTTTTGATGCTTGTGAAGTGAGCTCTTGAGCAATTAATAACGTTATCAGAATCATACCTATGGGGGAAGTATTTCAGGCAGCCCCAAGCAAATGCTCCTCCCATGGAATATCCAATAACAAAGAACTTGGAACCTAGATCTAACTCGTCAGCAAGCTCTTCAACATCCTGAGCATTGCTTTTCACAGACCTATTTGGATCTGGATCACTCTCTCCATACCCAGCTCGGTCAAACGACGCCATGTATATCCCAAATTCATCCATAACTTCCTGAAAGAAACCATTATTATCAACAGACAAAGGAACAATGTCAGCAAATAAGAAATAAAAATCATCTTATTCACTAGTACCTGAGAGATGGGAAATGAGTTATACTTGCAAGAGTCCAACCCATGAAGAAAGATGATCTTGTGCAGGACCTTATCCTTTGGGACTCCAGTTTCTATGTAGGAAAGATTTCTTCCATCTCTGAGTTTAATTCTGGATGATGTAACAGGTGGACCACCTGAAGATCCGCAGATTTTAGGTGGTGGAGGCTTGATTGCCTGATATGATAATGCAAGCAATATCGCCAGCAAAATGACTGATACCTTTCTAATGATTCCTAAAATGCCAAAAGTTGAATAAATTGTCATTGCTAACAAATCAAAGGTTTGATATTGACACATTGTATCTTCACTCTCCCCTCCAACAAAAAACCACAACAACAACAACAAATAGCAAAGTCTTTAACCAAGATTTTTTGGGATCAGGTGCGTGAATCCTTCTTCTATTGTGGCTAATTTAACTATAATAATATCCTTCTTTACCTGTTTCTAGACAAGTTTTTTTCTCTCTAGTTAACTTTGCTCCATTGACAACAATCTTATCACTTCTCCTAACCTATATATTTAGTGGTCTCTGTTCTGCATGATCAAACCATTCCAATGAATCTCTATTTTGTTCTCTAGAGGAGTAATCTCTAATTTGCTACATAAGAGCATCTCCAACAATGATCCTAGCTTTTCCCTATATTTGAGGAGCAAATATCCCATCCTAGGAAATCAATGATCCTAGCTTTTCCCTATATTTGAGGAGCAAATATCCCATCCTAGGAAATAGGGAGTCAAATAAAGAGCAAGTGCTCCAACAATGCTCTATTGAGGAGCAAATATCCCATCCTAGGAAATAGGGAGTCAAATAAAGAGCAAGTGCTCCAACAATGCTCTACAAAAGGCTCCCTAAATAGTTTTGGACATTTTTCACTTACGTCCTTTTGTAATAAATAATTGTAACGGCTATATTCCAACGACTAAATTATAACGGCTATATTTCAACGGCTATATCATAACGGCTATATCATAACGGCTATATGACCTCTATAAATAATATCATATGCACTCTTATTTTTCACTCAACTCAAATAGTAGAATGCCAAGTGCTTTTAAATTATGAGATGAACTAATTTATCCTATACAAATATGCAATATCTATAGATGAAAGGAGAATGAGAGGAGCTTGAAAGCAAATATGACTGTTGCATTTTTTGAACCGTTGTTTGTCACTGTAGATATATGGAGTCTCTCTATTGTCTTTGATTTGAAAGATGCTCACAAGGACCCTATATTTGGAATATGGGATAGGGAGCTTGTTGGAGCCAATTATTCAACTCCTACTCCCTAAATTTGATCAAGGACAAGGGATGAGGAGCTTCTTGGAGTTGCTCTAAGCACTTGTTCTCTATCCTATCTTTTTTATCCACAAGACCATTGACATTCTACTATTTTAGTTGCCCAACATTTTGATTCACAACGCATTGCTAGTTTTATAATTGTATAGTTATTTGAAGGTCATAGAAGCCTCAAGAAGGGCTCCCTAATACAATTAAAATCTTGCGCTCTCTCACTTCAAAATGGATCTCTGTCTCAC
>NC_033797.1:17299067-17318579 GCF_001876935.1 Asparagus officinalis
TTATGCTTGTATATTCAACAACATACATGGTAGCAGAATCAATTTTAGAGGTAAAAAAACCATTGCGTTCCTTTGTCAGCAAATTAACACAATGAACACTGGACAGATTAGGCACAACTACTGCTGCATTATGAAATACATGTTAGCAGTTGATAATAGGATTCTGTTAATTCTATCCTATGTTACGTGGGCACTTCTAATTTGAAGCTGTACCAATACCGGACACGTACCCGTTCCCAAACTCCTTGGACACTCCTTGCGTACATGCCTACATTTATTCGGGCATGTACTCAATTATGCAATAGATGTTTTAACTTAAAACAATTGTCATAAATTTTTGTTGACATATATTCTACGCTTCTCCACTTCTTGAAAGTAGTTGGACATAAATCAGAGTCCGAATTATGAGTTTGAAGGGTCGTTTAGATGTCTAGTTCAAAATCTAGTGATTTTCCAATTTATAATCCACATCATAAAAGAAACATAAAATGTTATAGAAAATTTAATTCTCATTTTTGTTCTCATACAAAATATTAATTCCAATATATAATGTACGTGTATATAAATAGTTATATAGCCGTGTCCCCCTACCCTACCTTTTACAAACTTTCCATGCCCCATACTCGTACCGGTACCGGCGTCTTTGCCCATACCCGTACCCATGCAACATAGATTCTGTCCCATACCTAAAACAAGCAACCGATCAATTTGGAAGATACAAAACACTGAACATTACGATGCTTTGTCAGATAATTTGAAGATTTGTGTTTATGCTCTCCCCCAAAATGAAATCAGATTCATTTCCTTGAGCTATATGGAGTGGGAGAAAAAAAAACCATGGCCTTACAATAAGTTTTTTATCTTTAATCCGTAAATTGGGATTAACTTAGCGGAGGGTATAGTCCTCAATGGAACTGAATGGAAGGGTAGAATTCATGTAACCCACCCCAAAAATTCGGGATAAAGAGTTTTTGGTTAATTAATTAGTATTTATTTTCACTTTCTTTTTGCATCAGTCTAGTCTACGCATTATCAGGAGCCATGACGCACCTAAATATGCTAAAAAAGAGCGTATACTCAACTTAATCTAGTTGGATATGTTCCATTTCGCACTCTTTTGGCTTAATTTTATGCCTTGGTGTAATTGAAAATAACAGTCCCTTATCATTTTCAGACCTTTATCTATTATAGGTAAGTAACCCACACTTTTGTTCAAAACTAATTAGGGTCCATACGTTTTTTGGTTCAGCGTAGCAGTGAGATTTTAAACCTGCAGAAACTCAATTAGAATTCAGAAATTAAGACCAAACTACAATCACCCCTATCAAATTAATCAACAAATCCTTCACAAAAAAAAAACCCATCTCCCAAATGTAATTTCCAACATATAAACTGCAAATTGCTAAAAGAGAAGAAATGGGTTAAGATCAATCACCTGAAGAAATGGAGAAGGATGAAGAAGCCTGCTTCTTTCTCCTGGTGTGGGCCCTAGCTGGTGTGGGCCACAGCGAAGAGATTTAGTACAAAAGAGTAATTAGGGTCGTCCAAAACCAGATCTCTAGTGGTTGGGACCACTTGTTAATATCGTGGCTGAGGAGCTTCCCCATCCTGGATGGCCTGTTTGAATTGAATGGAAGGCAGAGATGGAGAGGAGAAGATAAATCTAATTTTAATTTTAATATTGTTTAGGAGATTTAAGCTAAAATCTTACGCACCAAATTAGGGTGTAATGAAATCCTTCCTTACATTCCCTAACTCATCTCCCAAACACACTCTTAAACAAAAAAGTTTTAAAAATTCTTTCCTTTTTCATTTTTTTTTAAAGAGAGTCGTGCTCCAATGAAATCTTTTAAAATAAGGTCAAACATGTTTTAGCTTTATAATACACATGAGCTGTAAAAAACAATGTGAAAAGGGTAAAATTGGAACAATTCACTACATTAATGGTGGCTGGCAACATTGAAAACTGGAGATAATGATTAAAACCAAAAATACAACACGTCCTTTAATACTCTCTCTTACTATCAACGTGCTACGTCCTTTCACTTCCTCATTTCTCTCTCTAACTCACTTTTACAGCACGTCCTTTAATTCAACACGTCCTTTAATACTCTCTGTAACTCACTTCCATCTTCTATCAAGCTTTGATCTTCCATCTTCGCATGAAGAACACAACAACAATTCATTAAAAACCATCCTAACCATCCAAGCTTTCGCTGGAGTGAATCTGGATTCACTCCATTGAATCTGGATTATATTGAAGCTCGATTCATTAGAGTGAATCCAGATTCACTGAATTGAATCCAGATTCAGTAGACTGAACTCGTTATCAAACAATAGCAAATCTACAAAAATAAAAAACAAAAAGAATAAGACAAGCTATAAAATTTTAAATCATGATAAGATTTCACATTTTACAGCAAAAAGTTACGATTTTTATGGTAAAAAACAAACACCTCACATAACTGAATCTGGATTCACTGCAGTGAATCTAGATTCACTCATGCGTTTATTTCTTCGAACATGCGTTTATTTCTTCGAACTTACAGCACATGCATTTATTTCTTCAACAATTCATTAAAAACCATCCTAACCATCCAAGCTTTCGCTGGAGTGAATCTGGATTCACTCCAGTGAATCCGGATTATATTAAAGAATAAGAAACTTATGGTAAAACCATTGAATCTGGATTATATTGAAGAATAAGAAACTTATGGTAGAAAACAAGCTATAAAATTTTAAACAAAAAGAATAAGAAACTTATGGTAAAAAACAAGCTATAAAATTTTAAACCATGAAAAGATTTCACCTTTTACAGCAAAAAATTACGATTTTTATGGTAAAAAACAAACACCTCACATACTGAATCTGGATTCACTGCAGTGAATCTAGATTCACTCATGCGTATCTTCGTTTTTCAACTGGTTTCTTCAAAAAACAAAAAACTTTTCAGACTAAAAGGTGAAATATTTCACCTTTTACAACAAAAAGCTACGATCTTTAAGGTTAAAACTAAAACTTTTAGACGAAAAATCAAACAAATTTCATAAACTTACCATTAAAGCGTCAAAATAATTTAACAACGACAAAGGTTGAAGACAGTGGTTGAAGATGAAGGTTGAAGACGAAGGTTGAAGAAGACCGTGGATAGGGAGATGTTGAAGACAGAGAGAGAGTTGCTGTGATTTTGGAGAGAGAGGACGTGTTGTATTTTTGGTTTTAATCATTATCTCCAGTTTCCAATGTTTCCAGCCACCATTAATGTAGTGAATTGTTCCAATTTTACCCTTATGCAGCTGTAATAGTCTTATAATCTCAGCCATTGGATGAATCTAGATCCAATGGAGAGGATTGGTTTTTAGTTTTTAGGATAGTGAGGTTTTTATTTGAACCTCTCCCTTTATATATATACATATATTGTACATATATAATATATATATATATTATAGTATATATATAGGGAAAAGTGAATCTAAGGTGACACCCTAGGCTCCCACCTAAGGACGCGGTCTAAAATCACATCATTTCCTAAAAAAATTTTGCGATCCGCTCTGTTGAACTTGATCTACAAGTTCTTTAAACCCAAACACACCAAATTTTGGGGTGAACCCGTCGTGTTTTGAACCCTTTATCCACTCACTGCCAATTTAACGATTTCGAATGAATAGAACTTTTGCACGGCTCAACGAATGGTCAAAACACAACGCGGTTCACCCCAAAATTGATGTGTTTGGGTTTAAGAACGTTAGATCAAGTTCAACGGAGCGGATCGTTAAAAAATTTAGGAAATGATGTGATTCTAGGCCGCCTTAGATGGGAGCCTAGGGTGTCACCTTAGATTCACTTTTTCCCATATATATATATATATATATATATATATATATATATATATATATATATATATATATATATATATTATATAATATATATTATATATAATATATTATTATATCACAGAAGCAGTAATTCCAACATTGCTAATATTTACGTTTAGTTATAATTTAGTCATGAACCAGTCTAGTAAATCTATTAGTATAAAGTAGATTAAAATTAATGCAAGATCGTGGGAATCATATTAAAAGCTCCCTAATTTAGTCATGAACCTGTTTAGTAAATCTATTAGTGTAAAGTAGATTAAAATTAATGCAAGATCGTGGGGATCATATTAAAAGCTCCCAACCGTATGTATGTGTCATTTATAGTGGTTACATAAATAAATTCGTATGTGTCATCTGTAGTGGTTACATAAATAAATTAGTTGATTAACAAAATATTCACAAGCACATCGAGATTTTACATTTTTACATAGAGAGAGATCATTTCGCTAATCATATAATCATTTAAGATTTTTCCTTTTCTTTTTCTGTTCTTTTTTTTTTTCGGCTAACACGTGCTATTACTTAGATCCCTAATACTATGAAGATTTCCCATTCCGTCTTTCAGATTGTGTCCCCTTGACAACTACATTTTGAGCACTTCATGGTTTCAAACGAGAATCAATCTCACAAAAAAAAAACATATGTAACTGTGTATAGCTACAATCAACCTCATTCAAAAAGAACGCGAAAAAGAAGCCGATAATTCAACAACTAACAAAAAAAAAAGTTCATCAAAATACACTAGTAACAAGTAAAGTCATTAAGTTACTGATCCCCAGTAACAAGTGCTTTCACTATAATATCAGTCATGCCATCAGCCAGTGGGAAAAGGTGACCAGCATTCTGAAGCTCATGATACTGAATCCAAGGGAGTTTCTGGCTTATATATCGTGACAGAGATACGGACACTATGAGGTCTTCAGCACCTTGCCACAAGTGAACTGAACCGTCGATTGGGTTTGTAGCGAGGTCCATGGGACCGAACTCCCAGTTTGCGAACGCAATGTTCATGTCACTGTAAATAGACTCGAAGTCTCCTTGTTGCCTTGCCTTTTTCTGTTACATCAAAAAATAAATGATCTTAGTTTGAATCTAGACAATGGAGATGATGGATAATTTGACTTGGTTACTTTTTGTTTTAGGTAAATTTCACAAAGTTCATTTCCAAAACAAACAAATAAATAAATAGATCACAAAGCTTATCTTAAGTTTGACAGTATTTGAAAAAAAACAAAAGCAAAAACAAAAACACCACCCAAAAAACCACAAACAAAAGAACTTTTAGAATTGCCACTTAGCCCCTTCGTGTTTTGTCAGATAATCCCCATAATAACACCATTAGATCTAACATTGCACGTGGTAATCATGAGCATTCAAATGGTCAAGATGCGTCTAATGGGGAAAACATCTTTCATGTTCTTTTAATATTTAAAGGTAAATTTTATTTTTAAAATATCTAAGTTTGGTCCAATTTTGACCAGAATGCCCCTGATCAATTAATTTAAGGGAATTTTTTTAAAAAAAATATATTTTTTTACTAAATAATTAGCAAAATCGACCATTTTGCTAATTATTTAGCAACATCGACCTCTTTTTGGCCAACAGGCCAAAAAAAAATATCGATTTTAAAAAACAGCCTGCTTGAAACATACGGGACTAGTAGTCCCGTATGTTTAGTCGCCATTAATTAGCGACTAATCACGCCACAAAAATCTACGGGACTACTAATCCCGTAGATTTTTTAGGATCCTTTTTTCTCAACTCCCCATACTTCTTCCTCAACAAATTCTAGGATCCTTTTTTCTAGTTCCCACAAAAATGTCTTTTCAACTCCCCATACTTCTTCCTCGACAAATTCTAGGATCCTTTTTTCTATTTCCCATTAACACGGTTGTTGTTTTGGGGATCTTGTTGGGGCTGTAGGAATCCATCGAGGAGCCACTTACAGCGGCGTTGAAGGAGGAGGTGAAATAATGCTGGATGTCGTCCCAAAAGCTTTCGACGTTGCTGAACTGTTCAAGAGAGCCCAACATTGGTGGAAGCTTGGATCTATCATCCCCTGGTTCTCAAAATTATTTTTGTGATTAAAGATAAAAACAGCAGCAGTTTAGAGACAAAAAGATTGAGATGGGTTTTGGTTGTAGAATCTTACTGGATCTGGGAACCAATGAGCTGTAGCTGACGCATCCATATTGTGGCAACTTTGGCCTTTGATTTTGAAAGAAAATGGGGAAATGTAGAGGAGGAGGAAGAAGTATGGGGAGTTGAGAAGACATTTTGCAATAGAACCGAAATCCACGGGACTAGTAGTCCCATAGATTTTTGTAGCGTGATTAGTCGCCAATTAATGGCTGTTTTCGTCAAAAGTTGCCTTCATCATTGATTTCATTAGAAACTTCAAACGTTACAAATGAATTCAAATAACGAAAATAAAAATTACAACTTTCTTGAAAATAAACACAAGATCCGTTTATCGTCTTTTGCTTGCGTGGGTCTTTGACCTGTGACGGGGACGTCGATATCCGTGGACTACCTGGCAATCAGATCTGATCCAGAAAAATCGGGCAGAGCTTCGTCGATCCGCGAGGAGATCTAGAAGCTTGAAGCGCCTATCTCGGCTAAAGCGAGATATTTGCTCTTCTTAGAATTACCGACGAGGGGTAATGCTAAGGAACGGATACGGGTGAGGTAGATCTGATGAAGAACTCTCTCGTGTTGAAGGGCTCGATCACTCTTCACTCCAGCAGGGCTTCGCCAATTCTCCAAAAATCCAGATCCCTAAAAAGTGAGGCCTAAGACTTCTATTTATAGGCGACACCCCTGGGGTGTCCTCAAAAATCTAGGACGCCCCTGGGGTGTCCCCAAAAATCTAGGACGCCCCTGGGGTGTCCCCAAAAATCTAGGACGCCCCTGGGGTGTCCCCAAAAATCTAGGACATCCCTGGGGTGTCCCCAAAAATGTAGGACGCTCCTGGGGTGTCCCTAAAAATCTAGGACGTCCCTGGGGTGTCTCCAAAAATCTAGGACGCCCCTGGGGTGTCCCCAAAAATCCAGGACACCCCTGGGGTGTCTCTAAAAATCCGAAACACTCCGTTGTAAATTCTTCGTCCGAACTCAGATTTTAGTGATTCGAATTGCGTTGGAATATTCGATGCTTTGACGAATAACCGAAGTTCTTCCGGCGCTGCGTTTATCGCTTGGCCGTCGTCGGAGTCTTAAGTCTACAGCTGCTGAATGGAGTTTGGCTCGTATCATTGAGTTGACTTTGAACTGACTATCTCTGTCACATCGTGCTGACTTAGGGCTTCGAATCGTCAAACGTTGACTTTGGTCGTAACGCGTTGACTGGCGTTGACCTAGGGTTACGCGTTGACCAGCGTTGACCTTAGGGTTTCGAATCGTCGAACGTTGACTTTGGTCGCAACGCGTTGACTGGCGCTGACCTAGGGTTACGCGTTGACTGGCGTTGACCTAGGGTTACGGACTGCCCGACGTTGACACAGTTTATACTCGTACGTTTATTGGAGTATACACAGTTTAAGCTCTTAAGGTATTGGAGCATGACGGTCCCAAATGTTGGGGCTGTAGGACCAACTGTTAAAGCTGATTCATCTTCATGTGTGGATTTTATCCTGAATTTATTGGATGCTCAAGTCACGAGACCAACTAGTGGAGCTGGTGCGTCGCAACGCGTTGACTGGCGTTGACCTAGGGTTACGCGTTGACCGGCATTGACCCTAGGGTTTTGAATCGCTCGTTGTTGATTTGTGTGGATTTCAAATCCTCGAACGTTGACTTTTGTTGCAACGCGTTGACTGGCGTTGACCTAGGGTTACGCGTTGACCGGCGTTTTATCCTGAATTTATTGGATGCTCAAGTCACGAGACCAACTAGTGGAGCTGGTGCGTCAATGACTCGTATTTATATAATTTTTGGCAAATTCTCAGCCATCAACGGGTTTGATGAGCCTTTACCGACTACCGTTTGAGTCGGGCTAGCATGCGGATTGTTTAAGTCCGTTCCACATGTGACGTTAAGCTAAAAGAGTTAACCATTTTAGTGCTACGATATTGAATACGTAGACTTCGTCTTTCTCACCGGAATAGACTACCCGACAACGCGTGTTAGGCGCTGACTTATCCTTACTTAGGATTCAGGATAAAAATCCCCAGACTCGGATTCTGGTGTCTTCTTCAATCGGTAAAAGACTAAACCGGCAACGCGCGTTAGGCGTAGACTTATCCCTGCTTAGGCTTCGGGATAAACTTCCCCGTGCGTGTGAAGCACGGATTTTGGCGTTATTAATAACAACCTGCCACAATATTGAATATGTGGGCTTTTGTCCTTTTTACGGTCAAAGACTAACCGGCAACGCGTGTCGGCGAAAAATAGGCAAATTCGGACTTCGAAAAAGGTTCGGGGGGTCAAAATTGGGTTAAGACACCCAAGGGGTGTCTCAACAAAACCGAGACACCCCTTGGGGTGTTTTGGCCAAAACCGAGGTCCCCCCCTCTATTTGGTTTCTTTCCATTTTTGTTTCCCCCCTCTTTGCTTTCTTTCTTGTTTTGATTTTATTGCCTCTTTTGTTTCCCCCCTTTTTTCAAATTCTTTTCAAAAGAGGATTCTTTCCCTCTTGAATCATCTTCTTCTACATCTATCCCTCCACCATTGTTTCTTTCTCCAAACCCATACAAAGTTTCGGATTTTTGTTCCCCTCTTGGCCGAAATTAATCACTCCTCCAAGCTAGGGTTTCATCATCTTCAACTTATATTCTATCTTCAGCTGGAAAGGAGACTCGGGGTGGGATCTCCACCCCCAGAATCCGGAAAGATGAGACTAGGAGTGAGACCTCCACTCCGAGAATCGAAAAAAATTCGGATAATTTTAACCGTCAGAAGGTTTGATTACCGAACTAAAGGTGAATTTCTCGTTTATCGAGAGTGAATTGTGGTTTTGGTCCTAACTGTAGGAAGGTTTGACCAAGGGTTTTATGCAAAACATGCAATATGGCCGAATTTTGGGGGACTTTTATGCAAAAGTGGACTGAAATTTATAGGGGTCTTTATGCAAAATGGGACTAAAATTTTGAGGCTTGGACTTTAGACCCATTTGGCCACAACTTTGAGGGGTGTTTCATGCAAAAAGACCACTAACTGTAGGAAGGTTTGATCGCTCGATTTGTGAACCTCTCGTTCATTAGGGGAATCGAGAGGAGATTTTGGTTGTGGTTCTAACTGTATGAAGGTTTGACCATATTATATCCGGACTCTAACTATGAAAGTTTTGAGTGCACGAACATAGCGGAAGTTTGAATGGATTGAACTTGATAGAATTTGGTGGTCCAACCGTCAATTAGTCTGATCGGTAGGGGACTTAGTGTTCATCACTTTGTTCATATTGATCGGGTGATCCCTAAGAGTATTAACATTCTTTCGGGAACTTCCCGTTACACGAATTATCCACCCCCAGCCTTCTTGCAAAACTGGGTGTAACGAGGAGTACGTTATCCTCAATCGCATGTTCAGGTTATCCTTGAGAATATATGATTCTCTAGGAACTTCCCGTTACATAAATCGTCCACCCCCAGCTTCCTCTGCGGAACTGGTTCGGATATTATTCTCGGTTACCAGACCGGGTTATCCTTAAGAATATTAGCGTAATATCCTCCAGGAACTTCCCGTCAACAGTGAGAAACAGTTTAGACTCATATACCTATTGGAGTATATAGGGAGCAGTTTAACCTCATGCACCTGTTGGAGGATTGAGAAGCAGTTTATACTCGTATACTCTTCGGATGACCCAACTCGAGCGTGTCCTTGACCCGAATTTAGCCTTGAACACGAAGGGTATTTTGGGTATTTTACTAAAATTCACCGCAAAAAATGACAATCATTGTTTCGCATGCATGAAATTTGTAGGTTTAACTAGACTTCGACTATAAAATCCTATTTATACATAGGATTTTAATTAAAGTTCTTAATTTCCCTTTTAAATTTCGTGTATTCAGTTTATACTCGTATACTCTTCGGAGTCTTAAGAAGCAGTTTATACTCTTATACTTGTCGGAGTGTTGAGAAACAGTTTATACTCGTATACTCTTCGGAGTCTGACTACCGTTTGGCTTACCCTAGCGTTATGACGCCGGCCTCAACCAAGGTCTGGATGCTATTCTTTAAAGTAAAGCAAGCCTTGGTGGGATGAAGGATCCTCCTGTGGTACGCGCAGTACTTTGGATCCGTAGTATTTTCAGCTTCCTCCTGATTCGTGATGGGCGGGAGCTTGATTTTGTTGTTTTCGAGAAGAGACTCGAAGATGGCGGGAACGTCTTCGTCCTTGAACGAGTACTCTTTCTGGGCCTTTTGATCCGAAGTCTTCTGCTGTCTTCGGGACTGCTGTTTTGACGTTTAATCGACAGCCGCTGCAGGTGCCTTGCCCCTATCACGAGAGGCGAAGTTCGAGTTCGGAGAATTAGCCATCGGTTGGCTCCTCTCGGCCTTCTTCCTTTTGAGGAATCGTTCGGCTTGCTCTCCTCGAGCCTTTAAATCATTCCATGTCTTGAGCGGCTCTAATATTTCTTCTCATTTCTTATGAGATGGATTTTCTAACTCTATCCTTGTGTTTTATTGCAGTAGAGTTTCCCGCGGGTAGCCTTCCTCTTCATGCCAATACTGATTGTAGTCGGGAGGTCTTCTCTTCAGCTTCCATCAGGCAGGCCGTTAGTCCCCTCCCTCAGTTTGACAGAGATCGCTCCGACGAATCCTGTCGTTTGATACGAGAAGGAGGGCGTCATTACTTACGCCAGCTTATTACGGATGCCTCCTTTACTGTGGATTCTACCTCTACTCAGGCTTTAAAGAAGCCCAATTTCCTGTTCGGAGATCACATTGAGGATCCTGCTACGTTGACCCTTACCGAGGAACACTGGCTGACTCTCGACGAAGGAGCTCTCTTGTACATTCCCTCCATTCCGCGTCAATATTCTTTCACTCATTTGAAGGGACAGGCCGTGGGGCGACAGATGTCCTGGCACCTTACTAATGATGCTGAGCGAGTCGAGTGTGGATATGCCTCTTATCACAAGACTCCAGGTTCTAGCGGGTATCATCATATTCGTGGTCTTCGACCAGGGATCATGGGCCTTAACACTGCGCCCCCAGGCGAGGTGTCAGCAGCTGCTCCTACCGTGAGTAATCGTCTGGCTCTTCTTGGGAGAAGGTTACCTCCACCAGATTATAGATGCTATGGTTGGGCTTCCTCACTAGCCAAGGGATGGTGGGCACGCATGGCCAATTTCGTCTTGGCACGCTGGGAGAGGGATTTGAAGAGCGATGGATTGTATGCACCTATACGAGCCACCATGTACGGAATCCCGGTCAGCTGTCGCCATTTCTTGGCGTTGTTAGAGACATACATGCCTGATAGTAACACCTTCCTGACCAGCGGCGGCGAGTTAGGGTTGGCCTTGCATGAGATGCATCAGGTTTCTGGTCTTCCGATGGGGGATTGTCCGTATCAGGAGTATTTTCCCTCGAACCAGCAGTTGGAGTGGTTGAAGAAAGATACTCCCGATATGTTTGACACTCTTTGGGACCTTACTTGTCACTATTATACCTCCTTGGTCCAGACTTCTCCTCTAGCGAAAAGGAAGAAGCAGATCAGCTTGAAACAGTTTGCTAGCTATTTGTTCCAGAATTTGGAGGGTAATTCCAGCGAGCCCATTCGTGAGTTAGATGTGTTGACCCCTACCGCCATTAATGAGTTGGTGGAGAAGGCTGAGGCTCGTTCTTACACCATTGCCAGTGCTGAGGGAGCTTTTCCTACAGGAACCAAGTTTCGTTCGTTTCTCCGCCGTGCACAGAAGTCCATTGGGCCCCGGACTCTACTAGCAGGCTACCTTGCTCTCTGGTTGAAGAAATGTGTTGTTCCGTACCAACCTTCAGACGCTTTACCTATCGAGGTGCTCTTCCCTGCAGTTCATCTAGCTTACGGGAGAGAGCTTTCCCTGCTCTCAGCGATGGTTGCTGGCATCCATTACGGGCTTAGGTGTCTAGTCAGTAGTTTTACACAGAGGGGTTCTGAACCATCGACCGAGCTTATTTGTCCGAAGGTCGAGCTTCCTTATGCATATCTGATGGCGTGGCTTGTCCTTCACCGTCCTGACTTGATGTCGGCGCCCAGCGTTGTTGATGTCCCCGTTCCTTTTATGCAGCTGTTGGAGAAGAGCAGATGGCTCGGGAACAAATTCAGTGATGTACAACGAGAGCTTCGAGTCCGTAAGAGCTGGGAGTTCTTCAAGTGTTTTCCTCACTTTTCAGGTCGCTATGGCGACGTGCTGATTGACGAGGAGAAACCTAGAAGTGATCGGACTGTTCTCGACATTGGTTGTTTCCGCTGGTTAGTGAACATCCGCGTTGGGTATCTTGTCCTCCGGGTGAAGAATCAATGCATCATAGAGCCTTACCTCCCCTGCCGCTTTGCTCGTCAGTTCGGCTGTCTTTCAGAGTTACAGTCCGAGCACTCGGTCCGGGTTGCTATGATGGCCGCTCGCAGGGCTGAGCTTGCTCAGAAGCAGAGAAAGGGGCATGCCAAATCTCCTCTCAATGATGAAGAGCTCCTTCCCACGAGTGATGACGATGAGACTTCTGAGGAGGAATATGTGGATATAGATACCGACAGAGAAGAACTTGATACAGGTTTGTCCTGCTCTTTGATTTTCCTTCTCCATTCTAATTGGTATAAACGACAGATCTTGTTCGTTTAATGAAATGACCATTGTCACTTTAGGTAGGACAGTTGACGATCATGAGTCGCCAGCTTCTCGTTATACGAGCTCAGGGCCCAACGATCGAGCTCCCATGCATGTTGAGACGTGTGACAAGTCCGTGCATGACCGACCTGTTGGTTCTAGGAGAGCTGGCGCCCCGAAAAGGAAGAAGACCGCTCATAAACCACACGACGGTCAGCGTCCTTATGGAGTGGATTTGGGAAGCATCGCCGATGGAGGGGAAGGTAATATTTATTTTTATTGTTTTAAGGTGATTTACCTTTTGAGATTCGTAACCATGTTTTATGCTCCAGGGTTCTTTGAAGAGGGCGAGCTTCCACCGGGTCCGGTATCTCCTGGATCTGATAACATGGATTGCTTCATGCAGCAGATGTGCGACGCCCTTCATGACGGTTCTCTGGGCATCGATCTAAACATTGATCTTGAGCAAGTGAATAGTGTTGAGCCCACCGTCCCATATTCAGGTATATCTACATCCACTGATACCCTCCTCAAGCATGGGGAAAGAGAGTCTTCTGTTTTTGCTGCAGGTATTTCTGAGCTTTCCTCATCTTCCAACATTTAGGTTATCCTGCAGATGTCGCGATGGAAAAGCCAGTTGAGGATGGAGCCTATCATGACGTAAGTTTCGAGGAACGGGGGTGTGCTCCTGTACCAAGTTTCTCGAAACCCGATGCTGGATTATTAACCGACATGCTGGCTGAACAGACTGCCAGAGGAACCGTGAGACCATACTTTGGGAGTCATTCCCTCACAGGTATATATCTGATTCTCTTCATTTTTTTTAACTAACTAATGAAGGATTAATATTACAGAACCAGTCATTGGGACTGATTCAGTAGCGGTTCCCGGCGCATCTGGTTTACCTCGAAATGACGGACTCACCGGTAGGCAGATGATCTTGGATGTCACACTGCTTTTCATTTATTTGATTTTTTTTTCTAATGGGTGAGTGTAATCATAGGACCAGCCACTTGGGCCGATACCCTTATGACTCTTGGCATTCCCGTTGCATCTGAGGACGGTGGGATTGCCGGTATGCATACGATCTTCTTATCCCGATTCTCCTTATTTGTCCAAATTTCCATTTGACTAATACAGGAGTGTAACTATAGGACCGGCCGTTGTGCCTGATACTACTATAGTTTCCGGGACTGAAAGTTTGCATAGAAGTGGCGTCTTCCCGCCCTTGCCGAGTGGTATGAGCGACCTGCCTACAGGGGTTGATATACCCTCCATGACCACTTCTGCCGTTATCTCGGAGTCTGTCGGACCTCAGCCCGAGGGGACCTCCGTTGGCGTTGGTATGCTCGGAATTTGCCTTTGAATTTCCTTATCGTATTCGATAATCTGCTAAACTTCTATGTTGTTGCTTGTAGGATCTCGATCCTCTCTATATGAGCGTATCCGCGCCCTTTTGGTCGATACTGATCCTAACAGAGACATTTTTCGTACGGACCTCGACTTCTTTACTACCTTTTATAACGGCATGATCGAGAAACTTCTTCATAGAGGATACTGTCTCGATCAGTTCAGGCGTTCCTTTTCTCGCCACATGATGATGATGAGGGAAGAAGGATACCCGGAATTGGCCGATTCCTTCACTGCCGATTTCGTTGTTCTGGAGTCAGAGATCCGAGAGTTGAAGGAATTGGAGACTAACGGGGCTTCTTCTTTCGTGTCCTCTCAGCTGGAGCATAGGCTGGCACAGTGGCGCGACCTGAGATCTTCTATCGGATGCGAGCTTCAGTCACACGAGAGCTCCATTGCGCAGCTAATGGCTACCGTAGCGAGGAAAGATACGGATAGGGCTGAGCTACTCCGCTCTTTGGACTCGAGCCGCGAGGAAGTGACTAGGTTGAAAGAGGCCTTGAAGTGCGCCGAGGAATCTGCTGCTCTTATTGCAGATGACCTGGCTGGACTAGAGCGTTCTCGTGAGCAGGCACTCGAGAAGCTAGGATCCACCCAGGAGAGACTGATGAAGCTGAAGAGTGAAGCCGCGGAGATTTTGAGCAGTTCTGAAGAATCTGCTTGAGCTGATCTGCAGGCAGAACTCGAGCAGAGTTATGTAGATAGACTTTTTAGTTTAAAGTCTCATTTTCTCAGCCGCCAACTGCCTTCGGGCTAACGAGCTTTTTATTGTATGCTTTTGACTCGATCTATTAATAGAGACTCCGCATTTGCTTCTTTCGTGATCTTTCTGTGTTTATTCTGAATGACAAGATTTACGGGATTTTTGGCAAACCCCCAGCCCTCAACGGGTTTAATATGCCTCTACCGATTTCCGTTTGAATCGGGCTAGCATGCGGATTGTCTAGATCCGTTCCACATGTAACGTTATGCTAAGAGAATTGTTTTTCTTAGACTTAATGCTATGACTTTGAATACATAGACTTCACTATTTCTTATAGGGAAAAGGTACCCCGCACCGCGTATTAGGCGATGCCTTATCCCTTCTTAGGCTTCGGGATAAAATTCCCCAAGTTTAGACCTTGGTGTCTTTTTCAATCGGCGAAAGACTAAACCGACAATGTGTGTTAGACATAGACTTTGGGATTTTTGGCAAACCCCCAGCCTTCAACGGGTTTGATATGCCTTTACCGATCACCGTTTGAATCGGGCTAGCATGCGGATTGTCTAAATTCGTTCCGCATGTAACGTTGTGCTAAGAGAGTGAATTCTCTAAGACTTTGTGCTATGATTTTGAATACATAGGCTTCGCCCTTGTTACGAGAATAGGCTACCCGGCAACACGTGTTAGGTGTTGACTCATCCCTACTTAGGCTTCAGGATAAAATTCCCCAAGTTTAGACCTTGGTGTCTTTTTCAATCGGTGAAAGACTAAACCGGCGACGCGTGTTAGGCGTAGACTTATCTCTATTTAGGAGATAAAATTCCCCGTGCACAAAAGTGCACGGATTGGAAGTTGGGAATTGTGTCCTTTATCAGAATAAAGACGGATTGGAAAACGAGAGAGGAAGAATTGTATATTCTATCTCCCGGGACTGAAGAGGAAGAATTTTATATTCTATCTACAGTCAGAAAGGAAACTCAAGGTGGGATCTCCACCCCCAGAATCCGAAAAGATGAAACTAAGAGTGGGATCTCCACTCCGAGAATCGGAAAAGTTCAAACGGCCCTAACTTTTATAGGATTGGTCATTTGAATCAAAGAATCCCTCATTTCATTGAGGAGAAAGCCCAATTTCGACCATAACTTTTATAGGTTTGGTGGAAAAAAGGAACAAAGGCGGATTTTCGTTTATCGAAAAGGAATGACTCGGTCTTAGTCTTAACTATTTGTAGGCTTGACTAAGTGAGATCGGGAACAATCCTAACTTTTATAGGTTTGACTGTTCAAATTGAAAGTGGGCCTCTCGTTCATGGAAGGGATCGAGAGAGGAATTTGGCTTTGGTCCTAACTTTTATAGGTTTGACATGGAAGCAAAGAAAGTGGAATACAGGTAGCAAAGAAAGTGCTAACTCGTATTATCACTCAAAAAAAGACTTTAATGCTAGGTGATTAGGACCTAACATGTTGAGTCTGAGAAATGCCAACGACGGGCAGATGGAAATGTTGGTGGATCCACCGTCGTTTAATTTGATCAGCGGATGGTTTGGTGAGGAAAGATTAACCTATCAGAGGATTGGATCTCATCTCACAAAAATAACTCATAAGAGTTAGAGAATTTGACAAGAAGAAACATTTCGGCATTCAGAGTTCGAACGAGAATTTCTTATTCGTTTTCTACAATTGCTGGGTTATCCCTAAGAATACCACATGTGGTATTCTTCCGAGAACTTCCCGATACATCAATTTTTCTGAAGATACTACAGATAGTATCTTTTCAGGAATTTGCTATTTATTGGCATCATAAGCCGGTCACCGTCTTTGGTGACTAAGCGATATGCGCCACTCGAGTAGACTGTCTCCACTACGAATGGTCCCTCCCATTTGGGTTCAAATTTGCCCTTCTTCTTGGAATTAAGGATCATAGGCCGTCTTGCGGTTAAGACCAAATCCCCTTCTTTGAAACTCCTTTGTCGAACCTTTTTGTCGAAGGCTCGAGAAATTCTAGCTTGGTAAAACTCAATATGCTGTTGAGCTTCCAGGCACTTTTCATCGAGCCTCTCGAGTTCTTCGAGGCGTTTCTGATGTTGTTCTTCGGTCATCATCTGGGTTGCAAGAGCAATCCGAAGAGACGGAATTTGGATCTCCAATGGAAGAACAGCTTCACATCCGTATACCAGTGAATACGGGGTTGCTCCCGTCGGTGTGCGCACCGTGGTCCGATAGGCCCATAGAGCCGCGCCAAGCTTGTCATCCCAGTCTCGTTTATTAGTTTTCACGATTTTTGACAAGAGTTTGATGATAGTCTTGTTGAAGGCTTCAGCTAATCCATTTGCTGTGGGATTATAAGCCGTTGACGAGATATCCTGAATTTTAAACTTTTCGCAAAACCTTATGAAGGCGTTGCTGACAAATTGAGGACCGTTGTCATGTATGATTCGTCTTGGAACACCATACCTATAGATGATATGGTGCTTGATGAATGTAATGACGTTACTCGTTTTAACTTCTCTGAGTGGAACTGCTTCAGCCCATTTGGAGAAGTAATCGGTAATTGCCAGGATGAACCGGTCACCTTTGACTGATGGGGGATTTATAGGGCCAACAATGTCCATTCCCCAAGTCTCGAACGGCCATGACGTAACCGAAGGATGCAGATGCTCCGGAGGTTGGTGCATATAATTCCCGTGTATTTGACATGCATTACACTTTCGGGCATACGTGATTGCATCACTCATCATGGAAGGCCAAAAATACCCCATTCTTCTGATGCGATCATAAAGCTTGGGACCAGGTTGGTGTGCGCCACAGTGCCTCTCTAAGCACTTCTTGGGCTTCTTTGGTTGATAGGCAACGCAATATCAGCCCATCGTACCCCCTGCGGTATAGCGTTCGATTCTCCGTATTATAGTAGAATCTTGGTGCTCTTCGTCTGATTGACTCTCTTTCCTTCACATCTTCTGGCAAGATTCCATGCAAGACGTAGTCGATGATGGGGAAACGCCAATCTCGTGGTTCGAACTCGACTTGAGTAGCGTGCACCTCTTGAACCTCTTCTTCCTTGGCATCTTCATTGTAAATCGGCACTAAGAGTTGGTGAGTCCTCACTGTAACAAACTGCTCTGTTTCAGGAGGTTGCGCTAGTGATACGGCTAATGCTGCTAACGCGTCTGCGTAAGTGTTCTGTAGCCGTGGAATATGTTCGATGAAGAATCCTTCGAATGATTCTGCCATCTCCACTGCCATCTTATGGTATGGTATTAAATCTTGGCTTCGGACCTCGTACTCTCCCTGAACTTGTTTAACTATCAGTTGAGAATCACCGAAGGCTTCGAGATACTCAACCCCCAGCTCCTTAGTAAGCTCGAGGCATTACGTGTTTTCCCAGGGAAACTAAGACAACTCCAACTCCGGAAGAAATCTTAGAACTTCCAGGAGCACTTGCAACATTAGTTGCTCGCGAAGCGCCGTCGAAGTATAAACGCCATACTTGTTGGTGTTAGACCCTAGAGGGGGGTGATTAGGGTCTTATGCTAATCTAATCCGATTATATGCCAATTAAAATTAATTAACAAGTTATCCTAGCAAGTATGAAATACAACAATATATGAGCTAGCATAAACAATATGAATAACGAGATATATCCTAACAAAGAGATATAGGCAATGTATGTGCAAGGATATATAAACTAACACAAGGGTAAACAAAATGAACTAGATAGTGGATGAAATAAATGAGCAATGCACAATTGGCGATATAAGATAAATGTAAAAGCAAATGCGCCAATGACAAACTCAAACACACTCAAATGATCACGGAGTTCGGACCTTCCGTCCTACGTCTCCGCTCCCCACTCCCGGGGACAAATCCACTATCACAACCGGGTTTTCTACGCTCACCCGAATAACGTTTACACCTCACAGTGTTGGTTTTTAACGCTCACCGAACAACGTTCACTCCTCACACTCGGTTTTCTAGTTCACCGAAAACTTCACAACACACTCGGTTTTCTAGCTCACCGAAAACCTTACACCACTCACAATGTAACAAATATAAATTTGTTCTCTACAATAAATAAGAACACAATTAAGCACAACTCAATGTTACAATCTCTCACAACCCTAATATACTATGTATGCAAATACAATAAGCTCAAGTGGGTGTGTGTAACAATGAGATAATATAATCAAATCTAAACTCAATATAAAAACTAGCTTTAAAGAATGATAATCAAATAACTAAGCAAATGTAAAGCTAGATAGAGTTTAGAAAACTTCTCCAATAGATGACAAGATGGAGAGATGGAGATTGGAGCCCAAACAAGAAGATGATCTCCTCCACTTGTGAAAACAATCTTCAAACCAAACAAACACTAAAACACACTTAAACCCTTGTTTAAAACTCTTTAAACTTGTTTAAAACATTTCTTGAGTACATGAAAACTGAGATCAAAGAGGGTTTTTATAGCCTCCAAAACCTCAGACCAAAACCCCTTACAAAAAGACCAAAAAACCATCAGCAACGGCTCAAAAAAGAGCCGTTGGGACTCCAGCGGTCGACCGATGAAAATCGCGGTCGACCGGAAACAAGGTCAGAATCGCAGGAGACGTCCAGAGAGTCCGTCGGTCGACCGGCGAAAATTTCGGTCGACCGGCGGTACTGTAGCAGTGCGCATCTGTCTTGTAAAATCAATTTAAAATAGTAAATGAACTCCAAAAATTATGAAATTTTGTGAGAATGTTCTAGACATGTAGAATAACATGTCAGAAAAAGAATTTC
>NC_033797.1:17321006-17333506 GCF_001876935.1 Asparagus officinalis
AACTTGGATCTTGAACTTTGAATAGCAAGGCTTCACCGACATTCCGCCAACCTCCTTTGGATATGATCGTTGAAGCTCTATTCCATCCATCCTCCAACAACGTTGTTTGTCTACAAAACATAGGAATGCACAAACACTAGACAAACAACATTAGTAATAAATTGTTTGTTAAACATCATCAAAACAAGAAGGCCAACAGATCCATGAGCACAAACATATAAATATCATCATATAAGTGAAATATAATGAATTCAAAGCAACAAATCAAAACAAAATCTTTGACAAAAGAATTTTAAGAGAGGCAACAATATATCAAGCTCTTAAGCTTGTTTCAACCTATATAATCATTCTAGCATCCGGTAAACATGATTTGGGAATAAACACCCAATAAACCCGGAGGGTTATATAAATGCAAACCTCTCATTAAAGAAAAACCAATGATCATGAAAACAAAAGAATTTAGCCAATAAAAAGGATTGTTTTCATAAAAGTTTAAAATGCATTTTTCAAAACCAAGAAAGAGAAAAATAAAAACACTAAAATTCTTGGTTTAAAAATTATTTTGGCACTCAAACATTCTTGGTGCCGGATTGTTTAGGGACATGACCCCTATCAATAAAGCTCAAAGCTTTAGGGTTATGAACCCTCTTAGGCTCATATGGTGCACGAACACGGTCATAACAAAAATTACTCAATTGACCCTTCCGATTGCAATGAGTACAATGGAAAGGAAGTATTTGCTTATGTTGACCAAACGGTTGTGCACGGGAAACATTAGAAACATTTGCAAACATGGATGGTCTTTTAAAATTGTTTTGCAAATGTGAAACTTTCTTTAAATCAAAACAAAATTTGGCCAAATGACCAAATCTACCACAATGATCACATCTATACACATGAGCATGCTTGTGATGAACTTTATGAGTGTGTGCATGTACATGTGTGTGTGATGAAGAAGCCTTATGAGATGCACAAGAAGCATTGATATTACTAATTTTAGATTTTTGTGTATCATAGCAAAATTTAGATAAATGGCCTTTACGACCACAAATAGAGCATTTGTAAATTTTTCTATACAAGTGTGCATGGTGTATATGTTTCTTAGAAGAGTTTGCATTTGACTTTGCACACAACTCCATAAGTTTCTTATGATTATTGATGCATATTTTCAAAGTTGAATCTAAAGATGAAATACAATTTTTCATAAGATTCAAATCTTCATTTTTAGGCACATATGCATTTTTAGAAGTAGAACATAAATAGTTATTTATAAAAGAAGCTGTATCATTCTTTATGTTCTCTACTTCTATCATGGCATCAATCTTAGCATGAGATAGGCTAGCAATAGATGAAATCAAATTTCCATTTTCCAAATTTAATAAGTCATTGCTTTCTTTAAGCATAGTATTTTCATTTTCAATGACATCAAATTTGGACACTAGCTTCTCATGATCGGATTTTAAAACATCATGCTTGCTTTTTAAATCATTAAAATCATTTTGCAATTTGTTATAGGCATGCAATAATTTTTCACTAGCACAAGCAAGTTCATCACTAGATAAATCATTATCGGGTTCGAACTCGCAAACCTCACTAGGGCTATCGCCTAGTGGCCGTGTGCATGATGAAGCTCCAATATTACTTGAGGAAGAATCCGCCGGAATCCTTTGGATCTCCTCCAAGTTACCATGATGTGCTTCTATGAATGTCCACAATTTGTAAGCACTATCAAAGGAAACAAGCTTGTTAGAAATAGAGGAATCAAGTGCATTATGCATATATTCTAACACAATCTTGTTCATGGTAAACAATCTTTTGTCATTTTTACTCCACTTGGATTTCTCCATAGTGGGTACAATATAAGCATCATCAATAATTCCCCATAGATCAATATTTTTAGATTGCACAAAAAGTTTAAATCTAGAAGCCCATTGTGCATAGGGAAAATTAATGAATTTAGGAGCAACATTAGATTCATAGCCTAACAAATGTGCACGCTTCATGACCATGATAAATATATATGTGCAAGCAAGACAAAAAATGCAATCAAAACAAGATTAGTTCCTCACTTCCCATATTCACTTGGACTACTTGATCTTCGGTAAGAGGTTCTCTTTGTTCGAACCTATCACCATACTGCATGTTTAAGTGATGAACCCACGGATCTTCCCATGTCGGCATCTGATCATCTTCCTCTATTGTGGTAAGATCGACCGTAACCATGTTTGACATCAACTTTTTGAACATTTCACCAAGGCTAGCGTCGGAATCCCAAGCCGAAGAGTCAGAAGAGTATTCTTTTCTAGCCTTGTTAGCAATTTGATCGATGACTTGCCAGCAACATTCGTCGTCGGATGAGGAGACATAACCAAGACCTCTTTTATGGCGATAATAATCATCGGGTTTTCCCTTCGGTACATAGGCCATTCGAGGTGGAACTCGCGGACCTCGACCAAAGCAAAGACCCTCTCCGAGTGTGAAGTCATATCCATACTTCTCCATTAGATCGCGCGCTTTTGCGTCATACCTGAATAAGTGAGGAGCAGGTATCGTCTTCTTCTTCTAAGAAGTGATCGGGTATCGGAGCTTCTTTTCCTTTGCCGTAGACGACTTCTTTTCCACCCCCTATTCCCGCGGGGATGACAAGTGTTGCTCCGCATGGATCTTGTACCTGCTTTTTCGTCATACAGAATGATTGAAGAGGCATATACAAATCAGGGTTATCATAAAGCTTTTTAGTGACATTATCAAGACACATCGAGTACTCTAAATCATCGTTTATTGATAGTTCTTCGGCAAGTTGCCAATTACAACTACTTTCCGATGATTTATCATCGTCAAGATTGATTACAATGGGTACAATGTCATTTAGTACAAAACCACCATCATAATCAAACCCAGCTTCGGTGTCAGCTTCATCTCCGTTGTCCGTTCCTTGGGCCGATGATTCAGTATCGGATTCAGCGCCGTATAGAAGGGAATCGGTGAAATAGTTCTCCAATCCCTTAAACAGTTGCTTATCCGCATAGCAGGTAACTTCTGATTTTAAATCCCCGATCTGGCATTTGATTCGGATCTTCCCCAAGGGTCTGGACCCGCTGGTGTTGAATCCGTAAATCGTAGTGCCGGTGGAGGCTAGTTTGCTAGTCGGGATTCCGAGATGATGCATCAGTCGGAATGGCATGATGCTAACAGCAGAACCCGGATCAACTTGGATCCGGTTGACCATGCTGGAGCCATTGTGCCCTGTGAAATACAAAGGCCGATCATGCTTTGAGTTCTTCGTCTGCATGTCTTCTTTGGTAAAAGAGATGCATGGAAAATGATGCGCAGCGAGATTGCAGTGTTGAGCTGACGGCTCTGGCCCTTCAGGAGATGGCTTGATTCGAGTTAAGAAAGCTTCAGAGTCACTCAAGGCCTCTTGTAATGCTTTCCTTGTATCCTTGGAAAGACGCAACGGCTCGTATAGGGTTATCCTAGCCGTGATATTGGCTAACTGCGCCATGATGTCAAAATGGGGTGGAGAGCTTGCATTTCCCGGTCTGTCTCTCCCAATCGGATGATTGAATCGAGACTGCCTCGGGTTTTGGGCTTCTTGACGTAAAGGCTCTTTCTCCTTCTCCTTTGCGCCATGATGTCAAAATGGGGTGGAGAGCTTGCATTTCCCGGTTTGTCTCTCCCAATCGGATGATTGAATCGAGACTGCCTCGGGTTTTGGGCTTCTTGACGTAAAGGTTCTTTCCCTTTCTCCTTTTGCTGGACTTTCTCCGTAGTTACAGGCGTTGGGGGAGTTGCTGCAATTCCCAGTTCGGCCAATGTCTTGGAAGGAGCGGTTTTGGTGCCTAATTGCTCGGAAGCATCCGGGTACTTGTGGTGATACTCATTCCCACTTCGGGTTGCAAAGGCCTCCTGTTCATCTTCAGAAAGCGGGAAGGCGGGAATTTCTTCGTCATCTTCTCCTGGAATAGCAGAAGCTCCATAACAAGACTTACATTTTCCTTTTGATTTTTTCTTGGAAGAGGTTCCAGTCCATTGTTCATCTCCAACCAAATCTGGATGAACCCAAAGAATCTTACCATTCGGGGCTGTGTGCGGCACAAGTCCTTTCTGGCGCTGCTTGTGAGGATCATCGTTTACCGTCTTCACTGTTGCATTTATTACTGGCTCATGCTGGAACCAGTTCAAGGGAGCAGAACCGAAACCAATTGATACTGCATTTGCTCCCACTTTCTTCTCCTTCGGCTGCTTCATGGTGATGACCCCGACATCAATTAGAGCTTGGATCTTGTCCTTAAGGGCATAGAACGCCTTGGTAGGATGGTGCACCACTCTATGAAATGCGCAGTGTTTTGGATCATTGATTCTCTTAGCATCTTCCTGATCCTGGACTGGAGGCAATTTGATCTTGTTATTCTCAATGAGGTACTTGAAGATACCGGGAACTTCATCCTCTTTGAACGAATAGACTTTTGGGAACTTCGGCTCCGAGGCTTTTGGCTTCTGGGTCTGCTGTTGCCACCTTGATTGTTGAGGCGCCTTTTGCTGCTGCTGTTGCGGTTGCGCTTGCACCTCAAACGTTTGATTCGCGTCCACGGCATTTGCATGTGCTTTTCCTTTACCCCTAGGGACAAAGCTTGGTTGCGGAGCATTATTTGCTATTTGACACCTTTCCGCCTTCTTCCTTTTAAGAAATCATTCGGCTCATTCTCCTCGCACCTTTAAGTCCTTCCAGGTCTTTGGCGGTGCTATTCCCATAGCTTCGAGGATGTCCAATGAAAGATTATTGTGACAAGTCTCGAGGATAAAATCTTCACTGACCGGATCCCTGCAGTTCATTGCTTTGTTTCGGAATCTCTTAACGAAGTTTTCGACCATCTCACCATTCTTCTGCTTCTCATCGAATAGTGTACCGATTAAGATTTCGGTGTCGTCATCGAAGAAGTTTGTCAGAAACATATCTTCCATGTCGTCCCAACTGCTGATACTCCCGGGCTTGAGACGGCGATACCAGTCGAAGGCTGCTCCGCGAAGAGTGCCGACGAATGACCGCACCATAAGAGGTTCATTCCCAGAAATGATTCCTAAATGTGACTTAAAATATATTAAGTGTTGGGTAGGGGAACCCTTCCCATCAAACGGCGTAAAGTTGATTAAATTAAACTTTGCCAGATACGGAATTGATTCCCACTCCCTTGGGTATGGACATGGTATGCCGGACCTTTTCACTTCTTGAGCATTCATCAACGCGTTGATTTTGCTCTCCAAGTCCTTCATTTTCTTGTCTTCACTCGTATCTGTGTTCGAGTGGTTTCTGGGAGAGGTAACGTGGTCTTCCTTCATATTATCATCCGAAGGACCGCCTCCATTATTGTTGTTGACAGGAGGGATAGTTATGTTAACATTATCCTCTCCCCGTTCATTCTCCTCTTGATTCGGATTATTGCGGCGACTGGGTTCTCCTTGGTGAGTTGTCAGAGCCGCGATTTGCTGGTCATGCATCTCTCTCATCTGTTGCATGGCCATCTCCATCTCGAATTTGAAATCTTCCTTCTGCCTAGCTAGGGCATCTTCAAGCATCTTGGTTACTTGTTCGGCGCTGATCATGAGTGACTCGTAAGGTTGCCCCGCACTAGACGCCGTGTCATCGGATGCTATAGCCGAGTAGGATTCTGAACCATCATCTGACACCTCTTCTTCCGAAGGAAGTCCTTTCTGCATTCTTTGGTAATTGTTTCGCCTATTGACCCCTGACCGCAACCAAGTCATGCGCTGGGATGTGCCGATTTGCCTCTGCCAGTCATATTAACAGACACTTCTAGGAATTCGTCCTCTTGGCGAACGAACTTCTTCCCACGAAAACGCCTTGGCTTGGAAATCCTCTCGAATACCGAGACTCTCTTTGGGGTTTTAGAACAACAGCATTCTGACAACACCGCCTTGATGATATTGGCACACGGACAGTGAGGTTCCATGTCTCGAGCATCTCTCTTTCAAGACTTACTCGCACCCCCAGCTCTATAGTACAACTCATCAGTTTGATAACTGGAGCAACCCATAGAGTGTTGGCATGACTTCCCAGGTATAACATAATCATCATCAGACGAATGTGTTTCCCTCTGGCCCATAGAGTGTTGGCATGACTTCCCAGGTATAACATAATCATCATCAGACGAATGTGTTTCCCTCTGGGGATATGACGCTTTATTAGCATTTTTAAAAGTCGCTCGTTCAAGTCTACGCTTTTGCGAGCGTAAAAACTTAACGGGCTCTTGAGCTTCGACACGCAACCCAATGCGGTCGGTAACAGGGGCTTTCCCTTTGTTATCTTTCTTGGGGGGATTAGCACGACCCCCAGTCGGGTTTGTTGTCTGGGGACTTTTCAACGGTCCCAATCGTTCCTTGACAGGTGCTTTACCTCGGTTCCCGGGTAAAGGACCAAGGCGACCTTTCAAAGGAACCCTAGATTTTGAAGGATCCATGTTCTTACCTGACTCCGCCGGAGGTGCGGGGGCAAGGGGAACGGGATCTGGATTTGATGAAGGTTGGACGGCAATTCCGTCCACTCTTGTCTTAGGCGCCGGCTTTGCCTTTAGCACCCACACCTGCTTGTGTCTTGACAGATTCTTGACCGTCTCTTCTTTCTGCATCTCTTCCGCTTTCTGCAGAAGGACTCGGGCATGCGCAAGCAATGCGCGACGTTTCTTGATTCGCTCTTCAAGGGTTGAGCGAGTCCTCTTGACACGAACCCATTCGTTCGTCTCTGTCTTGGAGGAGGTGTTGGCGGTTTGTCGTTGTTGCTCCTGGCGCTGCCTGGACTTTAGATCCTCATTGTAGCGGATCCCATCCATCGATTCTGCAGCCTTGGCCAGTTGTCGCGCAAGGCGTCGACGCCGTCTTTGGCGCGCCCTCTTTGACAAGGTTAGAACGCCTTCAGCGGTTGACTTCACGGCGGAAGGGAGATCTAGATCTGCGGCTTCAACCATGTTAGACGCCATAGGAGCGTCGCGGGGAGTAGGTGCGACGGTGGCGAGGGGATCTTGGATCTTCGATCCTGAGAGCCCGCGAGCACTCTTGGAAGATGAAGTCTTCCTACGCCTGTTTGGAGAGGCGGATCTGGAGGAGGAGGAAGAGAGGTACTCTTCAAACTTTTGTTGATCGAACTCGTATTCGATCTCTTCGTTCACCCGAATCTTGAATGCCGGTTGCGTCACGACGGCCTCGGCAGCGAGGCCGTTGGCTCCCACTGTGGTCGCCAGCTTATTTTCGTCAAAAGTTGCCTTCATCATTGATTTCATTAGAAACTTCAAATGTTACAAATGAATTCAAATAACGAAAATAAAAATTACAACTTTCTTGAAAATAAACACAAGATCCGTTTATCGTCTCTTGCTTGCGTGGGTCTTTGGCCTGTGACGGGGACGTCGATATCTGTGGACTACCTGGCAATCAGATCTGATCCAGAAAAAATTGGGCAGAGCTTCGTCAATCCGCGAGGAGATCTAGAAGCTTGAAGCGCCTATCTCGGCTAAAGCGAGATATTTGCTCTTATTAGGAATCCGCGAGGAGATCTAGAAGCTTGAAGCGCCTATCTCGGCTAAAGCGAGATATTTGCTCTTATTAGGATTACCGGCGAAGGGTAATGCTAAGGAACGGACACAGGTGATATGAATCTGATGAAGACCTCTCTTGTGTTGAAGCGCTCGACCACTCTTCACTGCAGCAGGGCTTCGCCAACTCTCCAAAAATCCAGATCCTCCAAAATGAGGCCCTAAGGTTCCTATTTATAGGCATGGGGGGCACCTAGGGCGTTGGGACACCCCTGGGGTGTCTAGGCAAAGTCGAGACACCCCTGGGGTGTCTTGGCTTTGCCTAGACATCCCTGGGGTGTTTCGACTTTCCCGAGACACCCCGGGTGTCCCAGTTCAGCCTGAGACGCTCCGTTGATTATTTCCGCCGTAAATTCTTCGTCCGAACTCGGATTTGAGTGATTCCAAGTGCGTTGGAAGCTTGACGAAGAGTTCCATCCGCTCCGATGGTTGGATTATTTGTAGAGTGAACGAGATATGAAGGGCATTGTTCTTCTTGTGAACATCGCAGGGTTCCTGATTAGCCCGTGCCTTCGTTATTCCGCAATTCTATCAGCTCACGTAGTTCGTCGATTCACATCAATTGTTCATCGACGTCAATCGAACTCCTGTGGATTGGATAGTGACGTTCATCGTCGCTCTTTAACACTAAACTGTTCGTGGAGACCTATAGGCAATTTTCGATGCCTACATCTAAGATTTAAGGAAGGAGAAGATGGCTGAAGAAGACAATTCAGCGAGGATTGATGCATTGGAGAAGCAGATCGAGATGATAGGTTCGACTCTCACAACTCGTCAGTCTTATCCATGGAGGTGGCGAACAAGGTGAATCTTTTTCGAAGAAAATTGTTGAGTCCGATGTGGAGAGAGTAGATTCAGATTCCGACGAGGAGGAGATCGTTAAGACTGCATTGCATCAATGGGGGTAATAATTCTTATCAGAACCTGAAGATTGACTTCAAGGTGGAGATTCATGTTTATGATGGGAGTGTTGACGTCGAGAGGCTTGATGACTAGATCGAGCGGATGAAGACGTATTTTACTCTTTATGGCTATTCGTCAAAAGAGAAGATTATGTTCGCGACTTTGAAGCTTTCAGGGCACGCGTTGACGTGGTAAAAATCCTACTACAAGCAGGAGAAGAAGACGGTGTCGTGGAACAAGTTCAAGGAGTTACTGAGGAAGCAGTTCTATCCGGTGGGATTCCTTGAAGAACGTTGGTACAAGTGGTACGCCTTACGCCAAAGGGTCAATCAAACCGTTCAAGAATACACTACGGAGTTCCAGCAGCAGGCGATGGTCCTCAACATTACGACAGAGGAATATTCCATGTTTATGAAGTATATGGCGGGATTGAGCGATCACATCCGAAAAGAGATGAGGCTATTCACTGTGGAATCAATTGCAGAGGCAAGCGTGAAGGCAATTGCCATCGAGGGTAGGCAAAAGAAGGGCAACGAGGCTAAGGGAGACTCTAAATAGACGGAAGACGAGTCTAGTGGTTCTCAATCTAAGGAGGAGAAGAAGAAGGGTGATCCAGGGAAAGCAGGGCTAGTTTGTAGTCACTGCGAGAAGATAGGGCATACAACTGATCGGTGCTGGGAGAAGTATCCTCATCTCAAGCCAAGAGGGTTGAAGAAGAAGGAGGCTGATCGGTGCTGGGAGAAGTATCCTCATCTCAAGCCAAGAGGGTTGAAGAAGAAGGAGGAGAAAAAGGGATACATGATAGCTCAAGGTCCGAAAGAAGTCCCGGGGATGACAGAGCCCAACAACAGTCTTAACCTTATGACAGGAAAACAGGCCACGAAAGAGGACGACGACCCGAGAGAGCAGCTCTTTATTCTTAAGTTGCAAGTAAAAACCAGTTTGGTTAATGCCATTGTTGATTCGGGCAGCGAGAAGAATTTGATATCCGAGGTATTGGTGCAGAAGCTGGGTTTGAAGACGGTCAAGCATCCGAAGTCCTATCCATTAGGGTGGATTCAGAAGGAGGAGAAACTGAGTGTAGTTGATCAATGCACTGTCAGATTTGCGCTCCATGAGTCGTATATTAACGAGGTCACGTGCAACGTCATTCCATTGGATGTTTGTCAGATTATACTGGGCAATCCGTACTTATGGGATAGATATGCAATCTACGAGAGGCGGGCTCAGAAGTACACCTTCACTAAGGATGGTGAAAGTTCATATTTCGTTCGGCATCTCTTCCAAAGGAGACAAGCTTAGGGACGGTGACGCGAGCGAAGAGATTAGTGAATGCAAGCAAGAAGTTTGTCTCGCTGTGCATTAGACTTCTAGGAAAGCCATCGACAAAGGATTGCAACTTAGAGCGAACGGTGACTATGACGAGACCCGGGACAAATGACTTGTTTCCGATCGGACGTCGAGACTAGATTCCTAGCAAGGCCAGGTGGTGCAGAAAAGATGGAGGAGCTCGAGAGTTTCCTCAGCAAAAGTTCTAACTTGAATGGGACTTCAAGTTCTTAAAGAGGGGACCCATGATACGGGTGTATCTTCTCTTTGGAACTTAGTGATCCTCATGGGAGCTTGAGGATAGATGATTCTCATGATAGCATGAGAATAGAGGTGTCAAATAGTACAAGGGAACGCAAGAGGAAGCGTGGAACGATACGACGAGCAGAAGAATCGAAGTATTCAGTTTTCAGCCTGTGAGTCGACTCATAACAGTCATGAGTCGACTCATCAGGTTGAGTCGACTCATGACTGTCATAAGTCGACTCATCGCTGGTTTTTGAGTTTTGTCCAGTTTCTGACGAGTCGACTCATCTCAGTCATGAGTCGACTCATCGATGGTTTCCTGGTTCGTTTGGGTTTCTGTTCACACGAATTCCTGTTGGTTTTGGGTCTGGTTATTTACCAGTTTGCCATCTACGTTTGTATACCTATATAAGGGATTGTTTTAGGGTTTCTAAACATATTTTAGATCAGAGAGTTTAATCAAGAGATATTAGATTCTAGATTGAGATTTGGAGAGCTTGTTCTTCAACTCTAGAGTAAGATTGTGAGAGAGGGATTGTAATATTTTCATACTCATAATCTAGAGAAGGTATTTTTCTTCGCCATATACTGAATTGTGCGTGTGTTTCTGTCATCCTTTTCTCAACCCACCTTTTGATAATTCCGCGATCAAAGGGTGTTCGCACGGCAACTCGTATCAACCTAATAGCAATTTTAATTATTTGATGGACTAATTTCAATATAACTTCATGATTTTGAGCTTTTATTCATCATATAAATAAAAGTTATAAGATATACCTCTTGATTTGATTTTCCAGGATATTAATTCATCGCATCTCCTGTAACTAGGCATACTAGTTGACAGAGCATATTTATATTAACTCTAATCATTTCCTGAAATCTCAAGAGAAAACATTATACATGTAGTCAAATGAAGAGCTATAAAATGATTCTTTATAGTCACTATCAAAACATGTTAGCATATTTATTAATGTCTCTTATCAAGAAACAAAGGATTATAATAATTATGCATTTTCATTTTAAATGTCTAAATAAAAATTGATATATGCTCATGTCAAGTAGAAATTATAAATATTATCAAGGAAGGAATATAGAAAACAAAAGCACAAAGGGTTTGCCATAACTTCTGTGTTCTTTGGGAACACAATATATTGTACATTTAATGAACTAAAGCCCAACATTGCTAATAGAATCTTTAGTGTTCAATAGATAGAGGAATCAATTTAACAACAAGAAAAACTAAACAACAGTTTTGAATGTAACATGTAAGCATACAGGTCATGCTCTATGTCTGGAGATGTAACTACATAGGGTTTGTGCAGATTAGAATTTGGTCCATAATGTGGAACTAAAATACTTTAGTTATATCTTCACATGCATGTATATGCACATATATGAATGACATTACTAAAAGTTACATGCAAAGCATTAAAGAGAACCTTATAATAGGATTTCGTATCTTAAAATATATATGCATAATTTTTTTAATTTTCCTATTATAAGAGATTGTAAATTGGTTGCCTATAAAGAAGACCTTCTAAATTTAAATTGGTTATCTACAAAAGAGATATTTAAAATTTAAATTAGTTGTTTACAAAAGAGACCTTCCAAATTTACGTGGATATTTTCTAGTATCACCTCTTAAACATATCATTTTAAATATATTTAAATTTTTTTAATTTGTATTCTTGCATAAATCCTTGTAATGTAAGAAATGCAAGTGATCTAATATGACATATGAATATCCATCATAATACAATAAAAGAGGTAAGCTTTACATATGAAGATTTAAATATAATTCTCCAAAAAAAATTCAGCTCTGCGGACTTGAAGCATTTGCGAGCTAGGTTAAGCGACTTCACTCCATGCTGAGCTGAGCACGCGTCTACGCGTTCGATGGGGAAGATTCACAAGAGGGCTTAATATGCATGCTAAGGACATGTTCTACTTTGGTATCTTGCAATTGGACCTCGAAGCCTCCAGCAGCTGCATGTTCGCTGCTTCATCAAGGTTTACTGCCATTCAGATTTTTCTGTCATGTGTCTGTCCTTTCCCTTTATTTATTTCCCTTTCTTATTTCAGATGCCTAAGGTTATCTGAAAATGTTGAGATCTATTAACGTTTTAAATTTATTCACGTACTTGTATGCCGACTAAACTATTTTCAAGTCCAATGTTTAGATAAAAACTATAGCGCGTGTTAATATGGAGATTCTAACTAAGCTTTAAATTTATTCACGCTACTTGGTATGGACTAAACTATTTTCAAGTCCAAGTTAGATAAAAACTATAGGGCTTTAATATTGGATTTAATCATCTTCTCATCTTTTTTTTAGAGAAAAAGAATCGCAAGGTACCTATTCATGAAAATAATATCTAAAATATAAAAAATTAACAAAGAGGGCATGCGAACAGA
>NC_033797.1:17336217-17358827 GCF_001876935.1 Asparagus officinalis
TTAATCTCTTTGAATTAATCATGGCTATATGGTTTTAGATCTCAAGTTTATGATGTAGATCTAACAGTATGTTTAACTTATTATGTTTATCAAGATGCTATGCTAAGATTAATTTAATTGAAATAAGCGCGCCACAGTATGTTTGGTCTATATCCTATTCTGCTCTCATTTTTGAATGTTAAGAGCTGGTTCGGGTGAAGTTATGTTGTCGTGTTAACTGGTAAAGCCTCTCTAATCTGTATGATCATGAAAGTGATGTAGGTTCCTTGCTGGGGCTAGCTTATGAACTTTCCTTATCCTTATTATGGCTCAAAAGATTTTAGGTCTTGATTAATATCACGATCTGAAACCAATATTATGATCTGTTAACTCGTCTCAAGTTCCCAGCTTTTCTAGAAGAACAAATTTTTTAAACAGACCCATTTCAATTTTTAATTTTCAAAACCGACTCTTTTTTTTTTATTTACCAAAACCGACCCGATTTTGTGATTAGCAGATTAATCACCTTCCTAAATAGTCGGGGTTGGCAACCCCGACTATTTAGGACGGTGTTAAACCCTAATTAGAAGCATTAAACCCTAAAAATTAATGTCCTAAATAGTCGGGGTTGCCAACCCCGACTATTTAGGAAGGTGATTAGTCTGCTAATCACAAAATCGGGTCGGTTTTGGTAAATAAAAAAAAAAAAGAGTCGGTTTTGAAAATAAAAAGTTGGAATGGGTCTGTTTAAAAAATTTATTCTTTCTAGAATCTCCAGAACTTGTGAATTCAAGCTTTGCCTTATTATTATTATTACTTACGGGGTTTTCCCCCGGAGTGGGGAACATTCTTCAAACATGGCCATGTTTGGATCCTGTACTATATTTGGGTTAATAACTCTTCATCCTTTAAAATAAAACAGTACTATGTATTGCTCGAAATTATAGCAGGGATTAGATGAGATTATTTAGTCCATTAAATGAGTCGATAGATTTAAGACCAAATAATGGGGGAGAGGGGATGTTATTTATAGCCCTGAAACTAACTTGGAATTAAACAGAAAAGATGCAATTGTCCCTCAACTTTCTAAAATTTACCAATGGTTTCCATCGTTAATCCTTACCCTCACCCACTTCTATGGCTGTATACGTCCCTCAAGTCAACACTATATGCGTATCAACCGTCCTAAATCAAGATATTTGCTAATGCCCTCAAGCTTGAAAATTACAATTTTTTGTTGCACAAACACAAAAAAAAGAATTTGAAAAGTACAAAAGAAGTCCCTAAAAATGAAAATTACATAGATCCTCCTAAAATCTAAACATTACAAATAACTCCCTAAAATATGCATATAGCCCCCTGGAAAATCTAAAAGCCCCTTAAAACTTGAAAATAAAAATGGACTCTTGAAAAAACCCAAAAACTACAAACGAAACCCTAAAAATTAAAAACTTACAAATAACTCCCTAAAAAATGAATTTCTAACAACCCCTCAAATCTGAAATTTATAAACAGACACCTAAAAGTACTTGCTAGTACATAAAGGGGCATTGTAGACATTAAGGTTGTGTATTAATCACATGCCCTTTTATGTCTCGACAAGTTCCGAACATGATATAAGTAATGTTAATAACAATTTGAAGAAAATAATTATTAAAAAAAAAATTAACTTATTATAGTCTACTGGATTGTTATATCTCTCGACTATAATGAGTTAAATTAGCCCGGTTAAATCAAGTGCTTGATCCAAATGACCCACAGGAAAAATCACATACAAACGTCAACAGTTTAAACAACTCAAATAGCCAATAAATCCAGCAACCGTCCTACTCAAATAGTTGTAAAGAAAAACCCAATATAATTTAGGAAGGCATAAAATTTTGAGAAGGTGGAGTTCGAAGTCTTCAAACACCAGATGGGTACTGGAGATTACCCTCGCAATAAAAGAAAGCCTAGCCTTGCTCCAAAAACATGAAAACCCATCCAACAATTGAGATGGTCTCAAAATAGAATCTATCTATATAATCCAGATAAAAAAAATATTCACCAGTCCCGTTACATTCTGTCAACTCGTAAAAACAAATTTTCAATTGAACAAACAAGAGTTGATAACATAATGAAAAGAACTGGGATGAAGTTTGTTTTCTGGTGACCTAAGACATATCAGACTTTTGATAGCTACCCTCTTATGGTAGGAGATGGTAGTTATTTTCTTTTTTAAACCAGTTTGTTTATGGTGGAATGCGGGTAGCTGGGATCTGTTACAGATCCCAGCCTTTTTCATTAAAAACAATCATACAGACAAACAAATGTAACAAAAAATTCCTCCAAAACTTTCACAAAGTCAAATTTGCGCAAGGTGTAGTTGAAAAAATTTCAGATAGGCTTGCTTCCCCATGGTGCTCTTCAGATACAAGCATCTCACCTGCAAAGTAACATCAGACACCAATTTATGTCCAACAGTGTATATAAGATCCCAGTAATAATGCTGAAGCATGACAATTAACTGAGATTTGAAGAAACTGCACATAAAATATTTTTTCAACTGAAAAAGGAGAGGAAAAAGGACTTGAGCGTCTTTATGTTGCAAAAGATAAACCAAGTAAATTAGGCAAATCAAAAAGTAACTTCGAAAACCATTAGACTTTTTAAACCTGTGTGGCGATTCTAAAATACAAAAGTAGTAGGGCAGAGAAAGAGCTTCCCCAATTTTTTATAAGGGTTTTTTCATATATGTCCCTTAAACCAGGCATATTTGCAAATCTACCTCCCAAACCATCAATTTTGAAGGAAGTAACCTCCAAATCAACAAATAATCAACTTTATTATAAAAACTTGACCAATCTGTCATATTTTCACATTTCATGTCAAAGTTGAGAGGTTATTATTATGGGATTTATACTCTTTGACCCATATAGAATTCAAATAATCTTTCATAGTCTATATCTCAAAGTTACTTTTGATTGAGTTTCAATATACCAGCCACAGCTTCCTTCTAGACTCTTTCAAACAAAACACATGCCTACAAAACACATACAATGAGACGATGGATAGGGAAGTGATATCGCAGATCCAAACTCCTGATTTTTTTAATATTGAATCTGAATAGACATTTTCTTTTCTCCAAGGACGAGTTTGTGCACAGCCCCACTACAAGGATTATAAGAAATGACATGCCATTTTATATGGTTTAGCATATTCATGTCTCTAGTAGTTGCTTATCAACAATTAAACTACCTTGTATGTAAAACTAAATAGGGCCACAATATTCTCTCAAAAAAAACTATTACAGATATCAACAATGAAAACTTAACTTTATCCGACAATCTCAAAATTAAAATTCAATGAATACACATGGGGAACAAACTAATGACTAATAGGCTAATCTAAGAAGAAGGAAAACAAATTTTCAAATGCTAAAGATTTTGCATAATAGCTATGTGAAAAAGTGATCCACCAAGCATTAGTGTAATATCTCTTGCACATAGAGCCAAGAAAATGGATATTATGACTTAGAAAACAAACAATGAATGATATACTCATCAAATCAATGACTCTAAATTTTTTCTTTACATAAACTGCAAAATTCTTATAGGCGAAAAGAAACTACTAAGGCTAAACAATTCTAAAGGCACAAATAAGAAATTCCATAATATACTGTAAGCTAGCAAATTAGATAGTGTTCAATTCCTCTAGTGAAATATGATGTGTAAAAAAATCTAAGCAAGCTTTGAAAACAGGGTTCAATTTCCCATGTGCATAATGCCTACATCATAACTGAAATCCTCCCACGTAAAGTCGATGCATGACTCACCTCCGCCCTGTTTTCTACATCTTTGAGATACCTTCGACAGCTTTTGGCGAAATAAGGCTTTCCCTGTAAAAAGCAAAATCACTTCGCTCTCCACCAAGGAAGAGCTCGTGCGAAGCTCCGCTACAAAGATTATAAGAAATGACATTCCATCTTCCAGTTTTGTAGTCTTTAAAGAGAATATCACCATCTACAATATCTATGACATCACCTTCATAAACCTTGTGCAAACTTGAGAGGTCATCATTATGGGATTGATATTCTTTGACCCATGTATTATTCAAATAGTCTTTCATAGTCCATATCTCAAAGTAACTTTCGGTTGGGTTACTGAATGTAAGCCAAAGCTTCCCCCCAGACTCCTTTAAACTGGAGTACAACATATGGGAGGATAACGAGGGCTGGGGGAGCGATATCGCTGAACCAAACTTCTCATCTTTGATACTGAATCTGAAAAGACATACTTTTTCTTCTCCTTGGAGATTACCTCTTGCAATCCAGTAAAGGGCTTCATGAAGGAGAACAGGCTTATAACAACACCACATTCCAAAAGGAGCTTCACCAAGGCACCTCCATTCTCTAGTGCCCACAGTATAGATCTCACAATGTGCAGGATGTTGAGTGGGATGCCTTCCAAGAGAAAATAATCTTACTATCTTGTATAGCCCCATATTCATGTCGACACCCAGACCAAAACTTTCATATACATAGGCTCCACAATGACTACCGTTCTTCTTTGGAAGTTTCTGAAGTTCCCGAGTCATAGGATTTAACAAGTATATATCAGGTTTAGGACCTCCGCTGCCGTAATGAAGACAAGTCAAGCCATCGACAAAATTTGATAACAGATAATAGTTGCTCCCAAGATTAAGCCTGTACGAAGTCTTCGTAGGATTCCTCGCATCGCCCATACTGAAGTCATACAGCTCTACTTTACCATTAAAAATATGTTTATCAATAATTATGTAGCTCGCGGATCTCGCGTGCAGTGATCTCAAGAAACGGGCATCGTGAGTTAGAGAAAGCCATTGCTTGCAGGCACAGAGGAATTTCGCAACAGATTTCGCAGGTAGTCTTGAGAGAATGTCATCCATGATGTCAAGTGGTAGCAGAAGCCATAAGCAGCAAGTTTCAGTTTTCGTTTCAGGCTATATAACACACAAATATTTTAATATTAAACCATAATTATCAGAATCAACTTTGTAATAGGAAAAAAAAGGACCTGAATCTTGTTCCTCTTCTTCTTGGAGCCGTCTTCTTCGACTTGTGATGGGGTGATGCTCTTCTTGCTCTCCATGTCGGCTAGGTTTTCGAACGCCTGCAGTACTTAAAAAAAAATTTGTGTTTTTCAAAAGGGAAAGAATAAAAGCTATTAGTTGATAGGGTAAGAGTTAGTTTCGCAAATACTAATATTTAGATATTTCGGACGCACGAGGAAATCCAACCATCAACAAGATAGAAATCTATTCCGCCTAACCTCCAAATCTTAGCATTTGGAAAGTATTCCTCAAATCATCAATTTTGGAAAAATAGCCCCCGATTTTAACAGGTCAATTTGTAGCTACGATATAAAAATTATTAATAAAGTAATTAAACTTATACTCATCAATTTGACGATTTATATTGATTCCAGATGCACCTTCGAAGTTGATAGGGTAAGAGTTAGTTTCGCAAATACTAATATTTAGATATTAGTTTTTCAAATATATATGCAAATGATCTTTTTATTTTTTTTTCCTCCTCAACTTTATTAGCGTTCGGCAACTTCATACTAATATTGGTCCATCTACTGTACCTTTTCTTAACTTAGTATTGGACTAGCTATTCATGCCCAATTTAGCGTTCCTATTTTATTTTTTTGGGGTAAATTACACTAAATTCCCATAAACTTTTAGCGATTTGTAGTGAACCCCCAATAACTTTCAAAATCAGACTAAGCCCCAAGGACTTTCAAAAATCAAACTAAATCCCCGATAACTTTTAAAATCCCACTAAAACCTTGAATAAATTTTAAAATTACAAATATAACCTCACAAATTTTCGCATTTTGTAGGTAACCCATAAATTAGAAAAAAAAAACATAGAAGGCATTAGCAAAAGGGAAAAAACAACTAGGGTTTTGTCCCCAATCCTCGGTGTGAGCAAAAGGAAAAAGAATAACACAAAAGGAGAGCCTTTTTTCTTTTAGAATTGAAAATATAATAAGGTCATAGAGTGATTTTTCTTTTTCTTTTTTTTAAATAGTCTAAGGGGCATTTTGTGATCTTTGAAAGTTCTTGGGGTGTCTAGTATGATTTTAGAAATTAATGGGGGGTTTAATGCAAAATGTTGATAGTTCATAGTGGTTTAGTTTAATTTATCTTTATTTTTTTTCTCAACTTAGCCCTGTTACCATATCTCAATTTAAAACTATGTCACTTTCAACATCTACAAACATTGGGTGTTACTTTGAAGTTATGATCATTTTACCTTCAATGAATATCAATTGAGGTCATTGTACTTTTAAGAAATGGACAAATTTCTTTTAGGTACACATACAAGAAAAAGGATAATGGTAACCCCACCATTAACTACTTTATTTTCATTTATTAATTTACGATGACTGATATACTCATCAAATCAATGTTTGCACGCAATTCTCTGCTGAAGTGCAAACTTCTTATCGATGAAAGTAAACTTTCAAAGCTGAACAATTCAATAGGCACAAATTAACAAGTTCCAGCTACTATCACTTACTAAATTGACGATGGCTGATATACTCATTAAATCAATGATTGCACGCAATTCTCTACTGATGTGCAAACTTCCTATTAATGAAAGTGAACTTTTAAAGCTGAACAATTCTATAGGCAAAATTAACAATTTCCAATGCATACTGTAAAAGTTGCAAGTTGCAAGTTGCAAATTAGACAGTGCTCCACTCCTTGGTTTGTCCTCCATCGATGAGTTTGTGCCAATCTCCACTTCAAGGATTATAACAAATGACATGAACTTGTCCAGATTCGTAGACTCTAAAGAGAATATCACCAGATATCTACAATATCTGTAACATCGTAAACCTTGCCCAAACTTGAAAGGCTGATGGTGTAGAATTTAAATTTCTTAACCCATGAATTATTCAAAATCTTCCATAGTCCATATCTCAAAGTAGCTTCCTACTGGGGTTTGGTATACTAGACAAAGCTACCCTCCGGACTCCTTCAAACAAAAACATGTATGAAAGGATGGATAGGGGAGTGATATCACTGATCCAAACTTCTCATCTTTGATATTCAATGTGAATAGACATATGTTGCCTGTTTGATAATCACATTCACATGCAATCCAATGGAGAGCTCCATGAAGGAGAATTCAATCAGAACTGTAATAGAAACATTCAAAAGGAGTTTCACCAAGGGACCTCCATTGTGCAGTGCCCACTGTATAGATCATCTCACAGTGAGTACGATTACGTTCAAGAGAAAATAATCCAACAATCTTGTATTGCCCCAGAGTCATGTCAACCCTAGGTCAAATCTTTCAAATGAAAAGGAGACTTCTCAATGTTTTTTTGTTTTTTGGAAGTTTTTGAAGTTCTCGAGTCATAGGATTTAATGAGTATATATATATATATATATATAGCACTGAAATCATGCGATCTGATTTCTCCATAAAAGTTGCGAAAATTTTGCAACTTGCCCATGAAAGTTGCGAAAATAACACTGAAATTTTTAAAAGATTATAACTCTCTTCCTAAAATTTTATAGACAACTTCATGAAAGTTTCAAAAACTATAAGCACGCCCCAAAGAAGTCGGAAAAAGCTCTTGAAAGTTTAAAAATTACAAATTCCCTAAAAAAATTTAGCCCCCTTGAAAATTTTGCAATCATTCCCTTGAACATTTTCAAAATTATAAACAACCCTTAAACTTTGGAAACTACAAGTAGCCCCTTAATAGTTTCAAAGACAACAAGACCCCCCTATAAGTTTCAAGAGTTACAAACATTACCACAAAATTTCTAAATACAGAAATGGCCCGTAATTTAATACATTATATTATAATTATAATATATCATTGATGTGGGGAAGCCATTAGGTGGGAGGGTATAATAGTCATGAGAAGCTCCATGAAGTTAATACTAAGGGGTGGTGGATCTTTCTACTAACCATTTGGGCTAAGAGATAAGTCTTAGTCTCATTCATGTCCCAAGCCCCAGCGAACCAAACATGAGACTTCATTGAATATCTCAATTCTCAGGACATTGAAATCCCCAGCGAACCAAACACGAAATTCCCACTTTTTCTTGGAAAAATAACAAAAACGAGGGCTATTTAGATATTAGCCCCTTAAATCTTACACACGCACACGCGCACGCACGCACACGCACACACATATATAGAGAGAGAGAAGTTCTACGAATATACATAGAGAACAAATTATTAACTAATAGGCTAATCTAATAAGAGGGAAGCTAAATTTCAAATACTACAGATTTTGCATAATACCTCTGGGGGGAAAAGCGATCCACCAACATACATTCAGTGCATGACCTCTTGCACATAAAACCAACAAGATGGATAATCTGACTTACAAAACTACAATCAATAATATAGTCATTAAATCAATGGCTCCATATACTTCTCTGCATATGAACTGCAAACTTCTTATAGATACAGATAAACAATTCTACAGGCGCGAACAAGAAATCCCAAAACATACTGCATAATAACTTGCAAATTAGATAATGTTCAATTCCTCTAGTGAAAATACGAAGTTCTAAGCAAAGCTTCGTTTACGGTGTCCAATTCCTCATGTGTGTATGCCTATATCACAACTGAATTCCTCCCAGATATAATCGATGCATGACTCACCTCTGCCCTGTTTTCTATGTCTTTGAGATACCTTCGACAGCTTTTGGCGAAATAAGGCTTTCCTTGTAAAAAGCAAAATCACTTTGGTTTCCTCCAAGGACGAGTTTACGTGAAGCTCCACTACAAGGATTATAAGAAATGACATGCCATTTGCCATTGTAGAACCTAAAGAGAGTATCACCATCTACAATTTCCATAACATCATCACAACCCTCGTGAAAACTTGCGAGGTTATCATTATGAAATTTATACTCTTTGACCCATTTACTATTCAAATTACCATCCATAGTCCATATCTCATAGTAATTTTCAGTTGTGTTCCTGAATGTAAGCCAAAGCTTCCCCCCAGACTCCTTCAAAGAGGAGTATAGGGGTGTCCAAAAAGCCCGGAGCCCGAGCCCGGTCGTGCCCGGGCCCGGAAACCCGGGCAAAACCCGGGCCCGGGCCCGGGCCCGGGTCGGCCATAACGGTCACAAAGGTGACCGTTGCCCAGCCCGGCCCGGGCCAAATCTGGCCTAACGGCCAGATTTGGTCTTTTGACCGTTTTGCCCCTTAAAACGGTCAAAAAACGGCTATTTTTCGAGGGTTTTTTGGTCATTTACCTAGGGGGCTGCTTCTATAAATAGAGGGGGGGTTTCAATTCATTTTCTCACAACAAAACTCATCTATTTCTCTCTCTACTACTCTCTTATACAATCTTATACTATCTCATACTAATATACTATCCTATAATCTTTTGTATTTTCTAATACTTCCAACAAATGGCTTCTGGGTCTGATTATGAAGAGCAACATGCAACTCCTACCGATCCAGAGATGAGTCCTCCTACAACAACTCCTCCTCATCCTACCGGTGTTAATCCTGAATCTGGTGGCGACGAATCTACGGCACCAAGAGCTCCAAAAAGGCCGAGGTCTGATGTATGGAATTTTTTTGAGAAGATAGACGTCACCAAGGATGAACACGGTAGGATCATCTCTCAGAATGCGAAATGTGCGTTGTGCGGCCAGATATTCAAAGCTCATCATAAGAGCGGCACCAACCATCTCAAACGGCATATTGAAAAACACAACAAAGGCCAAAATCTACAAGGTGATATCCGGCAGTCTATGCTTTCCCAATCATCCTCTTCAGGTACCCTCGGCAGTTGGAATTATGACGCTGCCCGAGCCCGGAAATGCGTAATCAGGTTTATTGTTCTTAAAAACCTTCCTTTTAAATTAGTAGAAGATGATGAATTTGAAGATTTGTTTAGAGATGGTTTTTATCCTGCATTTACAAAATTTTCTCGTCAAACCTGTCAACGTGATATTTTAAAATATTATGTTGAGGAACAGGGAAAAATAATTTCTTATTTTAAAAATTTAAACTGCAAATTTTCTTTAACTTCTGATATTTGGTCATCTAGAGTGCAAACTGGTTATTTATGTATAACAGCACACTGGATTGATGAAAGTTGGAAAATGTTTAAAAGAGTTGTTTCTTTTATTGCAATTGAAGAGTCACACACTGGTATTAATGTTGCAAATTTAATTGTTGAAGAACTTACGAAACTAGAAATTGATCAAAGAATATTTACTCTTTCACTAGATAATGCAAGTAATAATAATGTAGCTGTTGATTTTCTGAAAATAACTTTGTCATTGCCATGTCATGGTGAGCTTTTTCATGTTAGATGTATCTGTCATATTTAAATTTAATTGTTCAAAGTGCATTTTCTGAAATTAAACCCATGATAGAAAAAATTAGAACAGTTGCTAATATGCATAATGCTTCTGAAATGAGAATTAAAAGATGGAAACAATATTGTAAAATGCATAATGCTTCTGAAATGAGAATTAAAAGATGGAAACAATATTGTAAAAGAAAAAATTATAAGCCTAGACTAATTCCAAAAGATGTTGACCATAGGTGGAATTCCACCTATGCAATGTTATCTATAGCAATAGAATATAAAGAAATCATAAATGATTTTATAAATTTTTATGCTTCTAGTTCTAGCTCTGGTAGTGCTTATGGAATAACTGAAGATGAATGGACAGTTATATGTAAATTAAATGAGATGTTACAAGTTTTTTATGATGCTACTATGTTATTATCTGGTTGTTATTATCCAACTATTACTTTAGCTGCTTTACAAATTTTAAATATTCAAAAAAATTTTACAAAATATCGTATGGATGATATTTTTGGAAGTATAATTTTTGAAATGGAGAGTAAATTTAATAAGTATTTTAGGCCTATTCCTCATATTTTTGGTATTGGTGTTCTTATTGATCCATGCTTGAAGGAAATTGGCCTTCGAAGTTTGTTACAATCATTGTATGGTGGACAGATTATAGACTTAGATGATGGATCCACCCTTACTGCTACTACTCATTATGTAGCTATTAGAAATTATTTTCAAACCTTATATGATGAGTATGCAGCTAGATATGGTGTAGCTACACAACAGTCTTCAGCTTCGGCACCTTCAGCTTCGAGCACAGGTCGAGGTAAAAGTGTAAGTTTTGATAGGTATGCAATGGTAGCTGAACTAACTGGTGGATCTGGAACTTCATCAGGATTAGAGGTTTCTGAAATAGACGAATATTTATCTGCTTCCTTAGTTAAATGTCAAGGAAATGCTTTAGATATTTTGCAATGGTGGAAAGTATATGGATCCGTTTTATTTCCTATACTTTCCACCATGGTTCGTGACTTACTATCAGTGCATGTTTCGACTGTAGCCTCGGAATCCGCTTTCAGCACAGCATGACATTTGATCGACGACCACAGGACATGCTTAGATCCGTATATTGTACAAGCGGTGATGTGCTTATAGGATTGGTGGAGATACGAGAAGCGAACACAAGGCATCGAACGGATTGCTATGATTGAAGATAAATTTGAAGAGTTGGGACTAGCAGATAGATATAATGATTAGATAATATTCATAAAATTGTAATTTTTATTTCTTAGCTTTAAATTTGAATTAAATTATTTCGAAAAAAGTTGCAAATGATAGTGATATGGGTGAGTAGGTGCCAACCTAGTTGGGATGTACTCATCTATTGTGATGCGACGAATTTCGAAATAAATTTATACTTATAAAGGATTTACCGATTATTAATAAAGAAGTTATTTTTATCATTTTTTGTACTTGTAATTTATGTCATTTCATTTCAAGTTATTAATTAAATTTATGACATTTTTTATAATAATTTATGATTTATGGTTTTGTTAAAATTTTAAAAAAATAAAAAAAATTAAAAAAAAATTTATAAAAAAAACAAACCGGGCCGGCCCGGTGTCCGGCCCGCTCAGGCCCGGGCCCGGGCCCGGCCCGGACCACCCGGGCTCGGGTCCGGGCTTGGGTTTTGCCCGGCCCGGGTCCGGTTTCCCGGGCCGGGCCGGGCCGGTCCGGATGGACAGCCCTAGAGGAGTATGACCTATGAGAGAATAATCTGGGATAGGGTAGCGATATCGCTGATCCAAACTTCTCATCTTTGATATTGAACTTGAAAAGACCTATTTTTTCTTCCCCTTGACGATTACCTTGTATTTATAGATAACAATTTTCTCCAGAGCAATATTTTGGTGATGCGTAGTCAATGTAAATATTCCTTGTATATTCCTTTTTCTAATACTCGATTGATTAAATAGCCCGTCGCACTTACGTGGGCTATACATCATGTCTCACTAATGAAAACCCAAACAACAATTGAGATGGTCTCAAAATAGAATCTATCTATAAAATCCAGGAAAAAAAAATATTCACCAGTCTCGTTACCTTCTGTCAACTCATAAAAACAAAATTGCAAATGAACAAACAAGAGTTGATAACATAATGAAGAGAACTGGGATGAAGCTTGTTTTCTGGTGATGTAAGATATATCAGACTTTTGATAGCTACCCCCTTAGACCATATTTGTTTGTACGGAAGTAGCAAAGAAGTAACTGAAGTAGAGGAAGTTTTTCCTACTTCAAACAAAAAATTATGTTTGTTTCTACGAAAAAAATACTTTAGCTATTTCCATAAATGCATATGTGGCGTCAAGGTGACACCTACTTCCTAGATTTTTTTCGCCCTTGAAAGCTCAGAAATAGAGGGGAAGTGAATAAAAAGTGAGGTCCACTAAAATTGAAACAAAGAAAATACTATTTCCGTAACTTCTAAAAATATATGAAACAAACAAAATAAGTACTACTCCCACTACTTCCTACTTCATAATTGAGGAAGTTACATCTTTGATTCACTTCTTACTTCTAATACTTACTTCATAATTGTAGGAGATGGTAGTTATTTTCTTTTTTAAACCAATTTTTTTATGGTGGAATTAATGCAGGTAGCTGGGATCTGTTACAGATCCCAGCCTTTTTCTTTAAAAACAAACAAACAAACAAACAAATGTAACAAAAACTTCCTCCAAAACTTTCACAAAGTCAAATTTGCGCAAGGTGTAGTCGAAAAAAATTCAGATAGGCTTGCTTCCCCATGGAGCTCTTCAGATACAAGCATCTCATGTGCAAAGTAACAACAAACACCAACTTATGTCCAACAGTGTATATAAGATCCCAGTAATAATGCTAAAGACATGACAACTATCTGAGATTTGAAGAAACTGCACATAAAATATTTTTTTTTCAACTGAAAAAGGAGAGAAAAAGGACTTGAGCATCTATTGGTCTGTTTGTTCACATGAAAGTAGCTATAAAAATCGCTAAAGTAAAAGAAGTAGATGCTACTTCTTCTTCTATATTTGAGAAGAAAATCATGTTTGTTTCTCTAGAAAAGCCACTTACGGCATTCTTAAAAGCTGACATGCCGCATGCGTGTCGTTTCTATTTCTTGAATATTTTTTCTCCTCTCAAGGCTCAACGGCACCTCAAAAGCAGCTAAAATTGAGCCAGTTTAGGAATAAAATCATTTCTGCTATTACATAGATATTCTCTATTTCTAAATAAAATTCCGAAAGATCATCTTTTTCTCTTCCTAGCAATACTTATAATTGCTACAAAAAAAGTGAATGAAGAGGAAGAAACAATATTTCTTATACTTAATTTGTAATTCAATATACGAGAAGAATACAAGGGAAGGAGCGGTTCTCACGGTGCATGTTAGAAGGCGATCTCCGCCTTTCTAACCTGCGCCCCCGCTGAAGAAATTTTGGATTTAGATGGCAAGGAAGAGGAGAAATAATAGCAAGAAGATCTACAACACTAGATTAAAAGCTTCGAATTCTTGTGGAGATCAATCTGATTCAATTTTGGCTGAAGAAGATGAAGATTTGGATCTAGAGGTCATGGGATCAACTGGACCTAGAGGAGAAAGGAAGAAGGTATTGATGGCTGATATTCTTAACTCTAGCGCTTTCTCTGTGGAAGATAATCAATCTCAAAGTACTCCAGTGATGATAGGAACTCAATCCTATAAATCTTTGAACTCTGGATCTAGAATTTTTCGGGCCGATGATCTTGATTTAGAGAATGAATTATCAAATTTCTCATCTAAGCATTGTGCTTTTAATTCTAGTAAGCTTTCAGATCCTGTTCCACAATTTATTCCGGATTCTTCATCGATTCTAAGATCTGTCACTGTTCCATTGATTTCTACTGGGAAAATCTCACAAGCTGTAGAGTGTTCATATCTGTTGGCCTTCTTGTTTTGATGATATTTAACAAACAATTTACCACTAATGTTGTTTGTCTAGTATTTACGTTTTCCTATGTATTGTAGACAAACAACGTAGTTGGAGAATAGATGGAATAGAGCTTCAACGATTATATCCAAATGGAGGTTGGCGGAATGTCGGTGAAGCTACATAAAATTCAAGTTAAAGATCAAGTTCAAGCTTCATCCGCAACGTGTACCAAGTTGAGCTACAATGAAGATCAAGATCAAGCTTGGGTAATTTAGTATATGTTTATATTATGTGTGTTTAATACGTTAAGCTCAATATCTATACACACACATTTATTGATTTCTTCGTATATATATATAGTTATATATATATACATAAGTTTTGGTTTCTATGCATATATATAGTTATATATATACATACATGTGTTTTGAGTTTTTACGATTATATATATGAAATTGTGTTTTTGAAAACATTGCATAGAATATACAATTTTGTGAAAATATTGTATTCTTAGTTTATAGACTTCAATATCAGTTTATACATGTTTTACTAAGTCTATAAAAACATTTCACAAAGTTTCAAAAGTAGGTTTATGTCAAAACATCAAAATTCAAGTATCTCATATTTTCATGTTTTGGACTAGTTTGTAAAATGATGATATTTTTCATTTGGGAAGTCATTTTTGGAAACCAGTCATTGTAGCATGTTTATTATCATGTCTACAATCATTCCCCAAAGTTTTACATTTTTTGGAATTTATTTGATATTTTTAAACAGTGTCTTAAAATCAGCAAAACAGCTTTCAGACTTCATTTTTCATGTATCAGATTTCGGTCGACCGAACCTTCTTCGTGTTTTTGCTCTCCGTCGTTCGACCGATATTTCCGCCGGTCGACCGACAATAGATCTGTTGCTTTTCCAACGGCTATTTCCTGAGCTGTTTGCTGGGGCTGTTTTTATCTTTTGTTAAGGGTTTTGACTGAGAGTTAGAGTGGGTATAAATACCCTATTGCTGCTCTCTTTCAAGGGAAAGCAAAGAAGTTTTTAAACAAGATTTTAAACAAGGGTTTAGGGTTTTACTGTTTGTTTAAGTTTGGGTTTCTGTTTACAAAGGAGGAAGTTTTCACTGCAGATTGAGGGATTCATTCTCAATCCCCTTCATCCTCTTCTTTGTGTTTATAGAGAAGTTTTCTATCTCTTTTCTCTAGCAATTTCATTATTGATTTTCATATTCTTATTATTGCTAGTTTGCTATTTGAGTTAGATTTTATTTTACTCATTGTTACACACACCCACATTGAGCTTTTAGTATTTACATACATAGTATAGTTGGGTGGTGAGAGGTTGTAACTTTGAGTTGTGCTTTCATTGTGTTCTCATTCATAGTTGAGAACAATTATTTGTTATATTGTACTTATTGTGAGATTCACTTTGTAATACACTTGTACACCGAGTGAGGAGTGTGTGGTGAGAGTCGGGGATTGTCCAAAGAGGAGTGGCGTCGGTTGACGAGCCTAGGGAGAGGTTGTAACCGAGCACTTGAGGGAGACACGGCTAGGTCCAACACTTAGTGGGTATAGAGTGGGATTACAAGAGTGTTGATTATAAAGTTTTCGGTTAGCTAGAAAACCGAGTGTGAGGTGTAAACGTTGTTCGGGTGAACGTAGAAAACCCGGTTGATAGTGGATTTCTCCCCGGGAGTAGGGAGCGGAGACGTAGGACGGAAGGTCCGAACTTTGTGATCACTTGATTGTGTTTGAGTATGCTTTGGCGTTCATTTTTATTTATGATCATATCTTATATCGCCATCGTGCAATGCTCATTACTATATCATCTACTATCTTGTTTAGATTATCTACCCTTGTGTTGTTTATACATCCTTGCACATACATTGCCTATATCTCATTATTAGGATATATCTTGTTGTTCATATTGCTTATCCTAACTTACACATATTGTTGTATTTCATACTTGCTAGGATAACTTATTAATTAATTTTAATTGGCGTATAATCGGATTAGATTAGTATAAGACCCTAATCACCCCCCCTTCTAGGGTCTAATAATTGGTATCAGAGCTTGGTGCTCTTTAATTTAAAGGTCTAACCGCCTTGAGTTAAAGATCCAAGTTATCTTATTTGTGCTAATCTAGTTATGATTACTTTCGTTTTGCTTGCATATTTTCACATATATATCATGAATATGAATATATTTCGTTTAGGCTATGAATCAAATATTGCTCCTAAATTCATTAATTTTCCCTATGCACAATGGGCTTCTAGATTTAAACTATTTGTTGAATCTAGAAATATCAACTTATAGAAAGTTATTGATTGTGCTTACAATGTGCCCACATTGGAGAAATCCAAGTGGAGCGATCATGATAACAAAATGTTTACTATGAACAAGATTTTGTTAGAATTTTTACTTAATGTTTTTGACTCATTCTTTTCTAACAAATTTGTTCATTTTGATAGTGCTTACAAACTTTGGAAATTTATTGAAGCACATCAAGGGGACTTGGAGGCAATCCGACAAGCTTTGGAGGATTCTTCTTCAAGTTCATGTGGAGCATCATGCACACGGCCACAAGAAAGTTATTAAGTTTGGAAAATAATAACATGTCTTCATCTATTGCTAGCTTAACTCATGCTAATAATAATGCCATGATAGAAGTAGAAACTATTAGAAATAAGTTTAATTCTTTTAGAAATGATCATGTTTCATCTACTTCTATTTCCAATGCTTGTATGCATAATGATGAATTGAATCTTGTGAAAAACCGAATATCATCTTTAGATTCAACCCTTAAAACATGCATTGTAGATAATAAGAAACTTATGGACTTGGGTGCAAAGTCTAGTACTACAACTTCTAAACCCGTACACTTTGCACACTTGTATAGTAAAACTTATAAATGCTCCATTTGTGGTCGAAAAGGCCATTTAGCTAAGTTTTGCTATGATGCACAAAAACATAAGAATATTAATTCTTCTTGTGCATCTCATAAGGCTTCTTCTTCATCACATGTACACACACATGCACCCATTGTTCATCATAAGCATGCTAATGTGTATCATTGTGATTTTTGTGGTAGAGTTGGTCACTTAGCCAAGTTTTGTTTTGATTTGCGAAAAGTTTCTAAATCGCAAAATATTTCAAGTAGACCAACATTATTTCAAAATGTTTCTCATTTGCAAAATAATCTTAAAAGACCATCTTTATTTGCAAATGTTCATCGTGCACATCCACATGGTCAACATAACCAAATGCATCCTCTTCATTGCACTTATTGCAATTGAATGGGTCATTTGCATAATTATTGGTATGACCGGACCCGTGCACTAAATGCGCCCAAATGAGTTCATAACCCTATGGCTTTGAGCTTGAATGATAGGGGTCATGTCCCTAAATCTTTTGGTACCAAGAGTTCTTGGGTACCAAAACAAATTTAATTTTTATATCAAGATTTTTAGTGTTTTTTTTTCTTTTTCTTGGTTTTTGAAAAATGTATTTTAAACTTTTATGAAAACAATTTCTTTTATTGGTCAAATTCTTTTGCTTTCATAATTCCTAGCTTTGATTTTGATGAGAGGTTTGTATTTATATAACCCTCCGTATTTATTAGGTGTTTATTCCCAAATCATGTTTACCGGATGCTAGAATGATTATATGTGTTAGAACAAGCTTAAGAGCTTGATATATTGTTGCCTCTCTTGAAATTCTTTTATCAAAGATTTTGTTTTGAATTATTGCTTTGAATTCATTATATTTCACTTATATGATGATAGTTATGTGTTTGTGCTTATGGATCATCTATTCATGCCTTATAATGTATTCCATATGTGGTTTGATCAAATCCCACAAAGAAAATTTTCTTGATTGATCAAACATCGTTTTTGGATTTAAACTTTGATTTATGATTTCTTTTGGTTGATTTTTTTTTCATTTGAAAACTTTTTGCATGATTCTCATGTTTCTCTCCTTGTGATTTCATAAATTTTTTTTATACATGGTTTTTATGTTTTTTGATATGAGACAATATGTTCATCTTGATATATTTATATATGTTCTCATTTTCTCTTGAATATGAGTGATTTTTAGCATATTTTTTTATGCTTACTCACATGTTATGCCATGATCTTTTATTGCTTATATTATATATGGCTTTTTGATAGGGGGAGCAATCCCTATACTTGTTTGATACTCACCTATGTTTATTGATAGGGGGAGCTTTCGCTCTCTTATTTTTTTTGTCCCCATTTTGATGTTGTCAAAGGGGGAGAAATATTATGAGTATATTCTTTCTTGTTTATATGCATGTGAATTATAAATTATATATTCATTTACTTCATGCATATGTTTCTCTTTGTAAATTGTTTGTCATCATCAAAAAGGGGGGGGATTGTTGGCCTTCTTGTTTTGATGATGTTTAACAAACAATTTACCACTAATGTTGTTTGTCTAGTATTTGCGTTTTTCTATGTATTGTAGACAAACAACGTAGTTGGAGGATGGATGGAATAGAGCTTCAACGATCATATCCAAATGGAGGTTGGCGGAATGTCGGTGAAGCTACATAAAATTCAAGTTAAAGATCAAGTTCAAGCTTCATCCGCAACGTGTACCAAGTTGAGCTACAATGAAGATCAAGATCAAGCTTGGGTAATTTAGTATAGGTTTATATTATGTGTGTTTAATACGTTAAGCTCAATATCTATACACACACATTTATTGGTTTCTTCGTATATATATATAGTTATATATATATACATAAGTTTTGGTTTCTATGCATATATATAGTTATATATAAACATACATGTGTTTTGAGTTTTTATGATTATATATATGAAATTATATATTTCATATTTTCTATTGTGCTTTTGAAAACATTGCATAGAATATGCAATTTTGTGAAAATATTGTATTCTTAGTTTATAGACTTCAATATCAGTTTATACATGTTTTACTAAGTCTATAAAAACATTTCACAAAGTTTCAAAAGTTGGTTTATGTCAAAACATCAAAATTCAAGTATCTCATATTTTCATGTTTTGGACTAGTTTGTAAAATGATGATATTTTTCATTTGGGAAGTCCTTTTTCATAACCAGTCATTGTAGCATGTTTATTATCATGTCTACAATCATTCTCCAAAGTTTTACATTTTTTGGAATTTATTTGATATTTTTAAACAGGGTTTTAAAATCAGAAAAATTTCATTTGGGAGGTCCTTTCTGATAACCACTCGCTGTAGCATGTTTATTATCATGTCTACAATCATTCCACAAAGTTTTACATTTTTTGGAATTTATTTGATATTTTTAAACAGCATTTTAAAATCAGCAAATCAGATTTTCATATGTCAGTTTTCGGTCAACCGCACCGGTCGACCGATCATTTGATCTTTTATCACTGGGCGACAGAGAGTATGTCGGTCGACCGGTCCGGTCAACCGAAATCTCCATCGGTCGACCGCACCGGTCGACCGACGATGGTCCAGATTGTTTCTTCGGGTTTTTGCTCTCCGTCGGTCGACCGATAAAATTTCCGGTCGACCGCCTATATTACCGTTGCTTTCCCAACGGCTATTTTCTGAGCTGATTTTTCTGGGGCTTTTTGGACTTTTGCTTGGGGGTTTGGCTGAGATTTTGAGTGGGTATAAATACCCTATTGCTGCTCTCTTTCAAGTTTATCCAAGAAGTTTTTAAACAAGTTTTAAACAAGGGTTTAAGCTTGTTTAGTTTGTTTAGTTGTTAATTAGTTTTAATTGGCATTTAATCGGATTAGATTAGCATAAGACCCTAATCACCCCCCCTCTAGGGTCTAACAATTGGTATCAGAGCTTGGTGCTCTTTGATTTAAGGACTAACCGCCTTGAGTTAAAGATCCAAGTTATTGTATTTGTGCTAATCTAGTTATGATTACATTTGTCTTGCTTGCATATATTCACATATATATCATGAATATAAATGTATTTCGTTTAGGCTATGAATCAAATGTTGCTCCAAAATTCATTAATTTCCCCTATGTACAATGGGCTTCTAGATTTAAACTATTTGTGCAATCTAGAAATATTGACTTATGGGAAGTTATTGATTGTGCTTACATTGTGCCCACATTGGAAAAATCCAAGTGGAGCAATCATGATGAGAAAATGTTTTCAATGAATAAGCTTTTGTTAGAATTTTTGCTTAATGCTTTTGACTCATCCTTTTCTAACAAATTTGTTCATTTTGATAGTGCTTACAAACTTTGGAAATTTATTGAAGCACATCAAGGGGACTTGGAGGCAATCCAACAAGCTTTGGAGGATTCTTCTTCAAGTTCATGTGGAGCATCATGCACACGGCCACAAGAGGATAACTCTTGTGTAGTAAGCGATTCCGATTCCGATAATGATTTATCTATTGATGAACTCGCTTGTGCATATGAAAGATTATCTCATGCCTATACAAAATTACAAAATAACTTTATTGATCTTAAAAGCAAGCATGTAGAATTAAAATCCGATCATGAGTTGCTAGTGTCCAAATTTGATGTCATTGTAAAAGAAAATACTATGCTTAAAGAAAACAATGACTTATTAAATTTGGAAAATAAAAAATTGACCTCATCCTTGTCTAGCTTATCTCATGCTAAAGATAATGCCTTTTTAGAAGTAGAAAGCTTTAGAAATAAAATTGATAATCATACATGTTCTACTTCTAGTTCAAATGCATATGTGCCTAATGATGAGTTGAACATTGTTAAAAATCGCATTTCATCTTTAGATTCAACTCTTAAAACATGCATTGTTAATAATAAGAAACTTATGGACTTATGTGCAAAGTCTCGTGTTAATTCCTTTAAATCCAACACTCACTATGCACATATTTATAGCAAAGTTTACAAGTGTTCAATTTGTGGTCGTAAAGGCCACTTATCTAAATTTTGCTATGATGCACATAAATATAAGAATACTAAAGCTTATTGTGCATCTCATCAAGTTTCTTCATCACATACACATGCACATACTCATCATGTTCATCATAAGCATGCTCATGTGTTTAAATGTGATATTTGTGGTCGTTTTGGTCATTTGGCCAAATATTGTTTTGATTTGAAAAATAAGTCTCATTTGCCAAATGTTTCTAGTAGACCACATGTTTACAAATGTAATGTTTGTGGTAGATTTGGCCACTTAGGAAAGTTTTGTTTTGATAATGTTTTACATTTGCAAAAAGCTTCAAATAATTTACCTTTGTTTGCAAATGTTCCACGTGCACCTTTTAATGGTCAACATAAGCAAATGCTTCCTTTCCATTGTACATATTGCAATCGGAATGGTCATTTGAGTGATTATTGCTATGACCGATCCCGTGCACCTAGGGCTTTGAGCTTTATTGATAGGGGTCATGTCCCTAAACAATCCGGCACCAAGAATGCTTGGGTGCCAAAATAGTTTTTAAACCAAGAATTTTAGTGTTTTCATTTTTCTCTTTCTTGGTTTTGAAAAATGCATTTTAAACTTTTATGAAAACAATTTCTTTTATTCGCTAAATTCTTTTGTTTTCATGATCATTGGTTTTGCTTTAATGAGAGGTTTGCATTTATATAACCCTCCGGGTTTATTGGGTGTTTATTCCCAAATCATGTTTACCGGATGCTAGAATGATTATATGGGGTAGAACTTTATTCCCAAATCATGTTTACCGGATGCTAGAATGATTATATGGGTTGTAACAAGCTTAAGAGCTTGATATATTGTTGCCTCTTTTAAAATTCTTTTGTTAGAGATTTTGTTTTGATCGGTTTCTTTGAATTCATTATACTTCACTTATATGATGATATTTATGTGTTTGTGCTTATGGATCATCTATTTGTGGTTTATAATGTATTCTATGAGTGGTTTGATCAAGTTCTTCATTGATCAAACATCGTTTTTGGATATAAACTTTGATTTATGATTTCTTTTGATGAATTGTTTTCATTTGAAAATTTTTTTGCATGTTTCTCATGTTCCTCTTCTTTTGATTTCATAAATCTATTCTTATATGGTTTTTATAATGAGACACTATCTTTATAATGTCATATCATTATGTGTCCTCATTGTATCTTGTTTGTATGTGAGTGATGCTTAGCATATCTTTTCATTTATGCTTGCTCACATATTTGCCATGATCTTTCTTTGTCTATATTCTATATGGCTTTTTGGTAGGGGGAGCAATCCCTATACTTGTTTGATACTCACCTATGCTTATTGATAGGGGGAGCTTTCGCTCTCTTATTTTTTTTGTCCCCATTTTGATGTTGTCAAAGGGGGAGAAATATTGTGAGTATATTCTTTCTTGTTTATATGCATGTG
>NC_033797.1:17359827-17361656 GCF_001876935.1 Asparagus officinalis
AAGATCCAAGAAGACGATCTCTCCGCCGCTGTTGCTGTTGCACCTTGCAATGATCCACCGGCGTTCAATAAAGCCAAATTTGCAGATCTGAACTCCTTCATGATTAAGGGGTGTCTCGGGTTTTCCGAGACACCCCAAGGGTGTCTCGAAAATTCTGAGACACCCCAGGGGTGTCTCGGATTTTGTGAGACACCCCAGGGGTGTCTCGAGTTTGGTGAGACGCCCTCCAGCGCGGATTCGGGCCTTTAAGCCGTTTTAACCGCTCCGCAACCCCTCATGCCTATAAATACAAGCCTTAGGCCTCATTTTTTTAGATCTGGAATTCGTGTGTCTCGGCGAAGCCCTGCCGGATTGAAGACTTAAAAGTACATAGATTTTAGAGAGGAGGAGGAGAGATCGGATCCAGTTCTTCAACGCAAGAGAGAGTTCTTCGTCAGATCTACATCACCCGTACCCGATCCTTAGTATTATCACGTTGTGTTAATACTAAGAAGAGCAAATATCTAGCTTTATCCGAGATAGGCGCTTCAAGTTTCTAGATCTCCTCGCGGATCGACCTGATCGACGGTGGTCCACGGATAAACCCCGGCACAGGCAATGATCCCACGCAAGCAGAAGACCGATGAACGATCTCTGCGTTTGTTTGATAAAGTTGTAAACTTTTTTTTTATTTTCATTGTGTAAGGAGATCTTATAAAAAGATCAACTTTTTATTTCATTCGAGTCTATTGTTACGACTAAAGTTGTAACAGATTCGATAACAATGGAAATAGCAACTTTCTCCGCAAACACCAGGAACTTAATGTCAATATGTTTTGACTTAGTTGAGCTCCTGTTGTTATTGGAATACATTACTGCAGATTTATTGTCATAATATAGCCTTAGTGGTCTTTCAACATTTTCCAAAATGCGCAGTCCCGTGACAAAATTTCGCAGCCATATTCCCTGATTGGATGCCTCATAGCAAGCTACAAATTCTGCTGCCATAGTGGAGGAAGCTACTAGTGTTTGTTTGACACTTTTCCATGATATAGCTCCTCCTGCTACAAATAAATGTAGCCTGATGTAGACTTCCTGCTATCTTGGCATCCAGCAAAATCAGAGTCCGAATACCCAATGACCTCTAATTTCTCTGATTTTCTGTATGTGAGCATGTAATCTTTTGTTTTCTGAAGATACCTCATAACCCTTTTGACTGCTATCCAATGATCCATACCAGGGTTGCTTAAGTATCTGCCTAACATCCCAACAATGTACGCAATATCCGGACGCGTACATACCTGAGCATACATTAGACTTCCTACAGCCGAAGCATAAGGAATCTTCTGCATTTCCTGAATTTCAAGGTTACCTTTAGGGCACTGATTGAGACTAAACTTGTCTCCTTTAGCAACAGGGGTGTCACCTGGTCTGCAATCTTGCATGCCAAACCTTTTAAGTACCTTATCGATATAGCTCTTTTGTGATAATCCAAGAATACCCCGAGAGCGATCTCGATGTATCTGGATCCCTAATATAAAAGAGGCGTCCCCAAGATCTTTCATCTCAAAATTCTTTGATAGAAATCTCTTGGTTTCGTGCAACATGCCTATATCATTAGTGGCAAGCAAGATGTCATCCACATACAGAACCAGAAAAATATACTTACTCCCACTGAACTTGTGATATACACAATCATCAACAATGTTCATCTCAAAACCGAATGAGATAACTATTTGTTGAAACTTATGATACCATTAACGAGGAGCTTGCTTGAGTCTATAGATGGATTTCCTTAATTTGCAGACCATATTCTTTGGGTCTCCCGACACAAAGTTTTCTGGTTGCAC
>NC_033797.1:17362656-17363463 GCF_001876935.1 Asparagus officinalis
CAGATCTCACTCCCAGTTGATTCTAGGGCTCGGCGCTCGGGTTGTCACTATTCTCCCTTGAAGCTCGTCGCCCCTCAAATCTCGACTCCGACTCCTCCCTTGAAGCTCGTCGCCGACTCCGACTCCTTCCTCGAAGCTCGCCGTCGCCTCCTCCCTCGAAGCTCGTCGTCGCCTCCTCCGTCAAAGCTCGTCGTCGCCTCCTCCCTCAAAGCTCGTCGATTCACACAGTCGCCGTATCCGAGTGCCAACCACCGTATCCGACCCGTATTTCGTACCCGGATCGGTGTCGGGTCGTATCGACGCCGGTACGGTGGTCAAACCACCGTGTCCGAGTAACGTTCCCCAAAATGGGGCCAAGTTCAAACCTGGTCCAATTTCGAGCAAAAAAACTGTTTGGGTAAAACTAGGCCATCTGACCCAGATTTTCTAAGGCCAAAATTGGCCTTTAAAGTTTTGTTTTGGACCCTCTCCCTTGGTCCAAAACAAAACTGGTTTAGTTCAAAACAGGGTCAGGACTGGTCCTGACCTAATTTTAGGGTAGTGGCCAAACACAATATGTTGATGATAAGAGGTGAGGTTGTCTAGATATGTGCCAAGTAATGGACACACCAGCTAACTATGTGCAGCGATACACCAGCCCGTTTATTTATATATATTGAATATGAGTGTTACCTCATGTTGGGTGTTGACCAAATCACCTCATTTACCAATATAACCTATCAAGAGAGAGAAGTGATGAGGTCCACTTGCTCCAATGTGACTAGGAGGGTGGGCGTTGCCATTATCTATATCCTGGTAGCTGGTAGT
>NC_033797.1:17364463-17378315 GCF_001876935.1 Asparagus officinalis
TCACATCACAAATTTGTACAACATTTTATAATACCACACCTGAGTTTATTACTTCTTTCTTTGATTTTGATATACATCCAAGCCCTAACATGTGAGATTAGGGGATCCTCACATCTTGAACTGTGCCCATAAATACTATAGAAAATAACAGAACCCAAATCAGTTTTAACCCCTAACGTCGTCGCAGCCGCCCTGAATCAAAACGATTCATCAAAACCACGGAACCCACCGTCGAAAGCCTAAAAAAAGAACTCCGGCCAGCGCCGTTCACCTACCTCTGGTTCATGGGCCGACAACGGGGACATCGGCAAGCTCCGAGGGGTCCGAAAACGCGGCGTGGCTGCGCGCGAGGCCATTATGGCGGCGTCGAGCTTGTCCTCGTTGAGGTCGTGGAGGAACCTGCACCTGTTGCCGTTCTTGCAGAACCCCCTAGCGAGGTAGAGACAGGGGTGACGGAGGTAGCGGCGGTGTTGGAGGTTTCGAGTGAGGTTAGAGAGAGGGTGGAAGAGGAGATGAGTTTGTAGGAAGAGGAGTAGATCTAGAGAAGATCTGGAGAAGAAGAAGAGGGTAGTTTGGGAAGTTTTTGTCTTGGAAATTGTAAATGGGGCTGATTCACATGGTTTTTTCATTTTTGGGGAAAAAGCACATTAGAAAAAGTTCAAGGGGCTGGGACACATCACCAATTTAGTTTTGGGGCCTTGAAGCAATTTTTCCTATAAACTATTAATATATTTTAGTGAATGACCAAATATTTTTGGGGAAATAGAGATAAAAGTCTATGTCTCGTAAATTTCAAGGATCCTATGTTTTTATATAGAGGAATTTTCCTAAATAAAAGTATTTTTAATTTATAACTTCCAAAATTTTACAACATAAAAAAATCAATCCTTATTTTTACTATTATTAATAATTATAATTATGTGTAATAATTAATTAATTAATTTTACTACTTCAGATAGTTAATAATTCTTTATAGAAAACTATATATATTTATGAATTTTAAACATTATCAATTATTAATATATTGTAGTGAATGAACAAATATTTTGAGAAAATGAAGAGATGCATAGTTAATGAGAGGTTATGGATTGTTAATTTTATAAATAATGATATAATTGTGAGTTATAAAAAATTAAAAGGGTAAAAAAAGAAATTAAAAGTTTTAACATGGGTATTCTCTTTGATAAATAGTATAGATATAGAAGTATAGGTTCTCAAGTGTTGAGTTGTGTCTTTTAAAGAGCAACTAGAGTTGTTAAAGACAATTATGATCATTCGTATGACTGAATAGTCATAACGTGTATGTAGATGTAATAACGTTAAGTTGACACTGAATATTAACATTTTAATAGTGTAGATACTTTCCATGAATATTAATTGAACTATTTGCTTCGTTGTTGTAAAAAAAAAACAAATTGTGTCGAGGTCAATGGCGTAAGACTCTTAAATTGAATTGCAGCCCTTTGTTGAATGGAGCTAACTATAGCTAATTAATTATCAGCTTCATGGAAACCTATTATTATTATTATTATTATTATTATTATTATTATTATTATTATTATTATTCCATTTTGTAGACTTTGTGGCGTGTAACACGAGATATGGAGTTTAAATCATAAATAAACATGATAAACATGTTTCGTTGTTGATCAGAATATAAATATTATCTCTGAAGTGCTTGATGTCAGAGCTACCCTCCACGTGTAAATGGTTGGAGAGCTCGTGAAAAATGGATCTAATGTAGACATATAAAATAGCCTAAAAATATTTTTTATGAAAATAATACTCATAGACACTGTATTTGTAATCTTGGGTACTTTTTAACATCTAGTTCTTATGCACGTGCGATGCACATAGTTAAATATCAAATTTTTTATTTTTATTTGTTTATTTTCTTGCTATAAAATAAGTCAGATTCATCTTGAGTTAATCTTTAAACATGGATTATTACATTTGCCATAAATTTTATTTAAATATTTTTTAAAATTTTATGAAATAGATTTGTGTGTAAAATTAGGATCAATATACTTTTATATACTTTCATGCACAACATTATTTTTTTAAATTTGTATATATCAAACTTCATGTAACATATTTGTTTATCGGATCAAATCATCGATCTCCAATTTGTTTATCTTAGTCATTAAATATAGTGTTAAGTGTGTGTTAATAAAATATAACCAAATATATATTTAATATTAAGATGGTTTGTATAAGCTCCACACAGAGTACATACTTTTCACAATATTGCAAGACATATTAATTATTGATAGACTTAAAATAAAAAATAAATACTAAATATTACTGGTAATTCATGTATAATTTTATATGACAAAATCATTCACATAAGCATATTAAAAATTTTGCATAAAAATTCCTTCTGAAGACTCCTAATTTTACTCAAAAATTAAGTTTTACTATAAAATATTCAAAAAATATTATCCTTTGTTCCTTAATTGAGCCGAGATCAATCATTCTCCACCTTTATCTTTTTCTTGAGTAATTCTACAATATTGTATTCATCGTCTATATCAATTGTGATATCAGGTTAGTATATAATAAAGAGCAAAAGACAAGACAATAGTCCAGAAATATATTAGAATATACTTAGATCAATCAAATTATATTATTACTCATAATTGATATGCATTATAGATAAAATGTGTTGACAATTTTAAACTATAAAACAGACTGCATGGGCCCTCTAACAGAACTTCTTTAATGCAAGCAACTCTCAAGATTAATTTTGAAAATCTCTTGGGGTCAGGAATAAACAACTAACAAGTTTGTAGTAAAAGCTAGGAGAACGCAGTATATTCTTAAGAATTATTAATCTTTACTTAATTTGTTTATAATGATAATATCTTATTATTAACTAACTACAAGGCATAATATATTATTTTTTATTCGATGTTCAAGGCAGGCAGAGGGCACAAGTGAGTCCTCATCATAATAAATTCTATACAATTTAGGTAAAAAAGAAAAAAAGAGGATTGATCAATGATGTAGTTAGTGAGGGGGAAACTCCAACAGCTTAATTTGGGTATGTGGATATATTATAGATGGAGATGGAGAAGTGTGGTTTTGAAAACAGTGAGTGCGTGGGGTAATTAATATGGTTTTTGTTTGTGTGGTTTTCTTTGTTCATTTTCAAGATATATATAGTCCTGTGGATATATATAGCTATAGCATTGTTATTCTCTTTTGGATTTGTGGAAGAGTTTGGATGGAAAAAAAATCATCTAATCCGGTTAAAGTAGGATCATATAAGTTAAGCTCATGCATGAAATTTATTTTAACCAACACTAATATGTAAGTATTATTGGCATTAAGATCTAAAATATGTGTGAGATTCTCTACGACTTTTATACAAATAGTATCTATTTAAATAATAATAGTATAATTAAACTTTGTGATCTAAAAAAAGATCAAATATACAATATAATTAATTACTTTAAAATAACCTGATCTAATCTAATAAAAAGAAAATAGATAAAAATTATGTAAAAATTATTATAATTTTATAATTCATAATTTTTAAACAATCTAATCTAATAATCTAATCTAATAAAAAGAAAATAATAAAGGCTCATACCTATTGAAGGAGATGAAAGTGTTATGAAAAATTGTTACAATTTCTGATATAAAAAAAGATCAAACATATGATGTAATTAATTACTTTAAAATAATCTAATCTAATCTAATAAGAAGAAAATAGATGAACATGTTGTGAAAATTATTGTTTATTTCTTAATATGAAAAAGATAAAATACGCAATATAATTAATTATTTTAAAATAATCTAATCTAATCTAATAAAAAGAAAATAACAAAGTCACATATCTATAGAAGGAGATGAAAGTGCTATGAAAATTATTGTAATTTCTTAGCTTATATATATTTGCATGTGATGTTGTATGTGAGAGAATAACAATTGTAAATAGAGTTCTATTTAAATAATAATAATATAATTAAACTTTAAAACCAGTTATCCAGTACCATGAACTACTTAAAGTTTAGTCGTTGAGAGATTGTCATGTTGTGTCCTCAGATCGCAACCATTTATTTTAATTTTTCTTTTTTATAACTTTGAGAACGACTATTGTCTCTTTAATTTGTTTGGTAGATTTTGTAAATATCCCATCCATATTATGTACATTTGTAGGTCTACGTTGTTCTTAAGTTCGACCTTTGGAGCAGACATTATTTGTCTCGTTGATTTGTTTGGTTTTGCATATACGCCCTTCATCTTGTATACATTTGTAAAGTTAACATTTAATAATTTTATTCAGGTTTACATTTCAATTTAAACTATATCCCTATCTTCATACTATGTATATCCAATAAGAATTCATCATTTTATCAACTTATTCTTACTTAATGGATTAATATTTAAATTTTATGGGTATTTTTGTCTACCGAAAGATTTTTCCGAACTTGTGCTTTTAAAGGGAGTATGATATGATTTTTATAATTTCTAAAAGGGCCCCACCGTCCCCAAAAAATCACCTTAAAATGTGACAATTATATAGAAACCTACTTTTAATTTTACTTTATGCATAAATTATTTTTAAAGTGAGTTCTTGCTACAACTGATCATCTCTTAGTCAAAATTCTCACTAAAAACTTAAAAATACCTTTAAAAACTCACATTCAAAGTACTTATCTCATTAGGTTACAACTCACGTACTTTGAACTTAAATTTTTTAAGCTTTTTTTGAGGTTTTCTAGTAAAAGTTTGACTGAAATGTGTGGTAATTAAAACAAAAACCTACTTCAAACATGTTATATATATAAATTGAATTGAAATATGATTTCTATATAATTGGCATATTTTTCTTAGGTTGGGGGGACTGGAGAAACAACAAACATTAGAAGAAAAGTTTAGTTAAAAACTAAAACTCTTTCTATATTATAAATCTCTAATAAATCACTTTCACAAGTCTATATTATACATGTACGCCATATCACCGCGATGTATCACGTTCACATCGGCTACCATCAGGCCCCACCTACCCGGTATGTGGGTCCCATCCTGTGTCAGCGAACATCAACTTCTAGCGGGGAGTGGGGCCATGGGCGTCGCCCTCGTGAGTATCTGACGTCACCATCCCTCGCCGGCCCCATTGCTTGCTCAAAGGTCGCATAAAACCGAATCCCAACTTCGAAAAACAGTTTATACCCAAAATACCCTCACTCTAATCCTCAAATCACGCACCACTCCGTAACACAAGAAACCCACAACTTCCTATTTCCGCGAAAAGGCTAATTTCGTAATTCCCTTTCGCACTCCGTATCATCCCTGACCTCTGGCTCTCGCCCAATAAATAGTCGCCACTTTCTCCCCATTTTCTCTGCACAGAGGGAAGGCGGCCTTCTCGGTGACTAGGGCACGCTACCAATTTCTCCTCTCGCTTTGGAATCTCCGCCCATCTATTTCTCTCGATTCCTCAGGTGAGCAATTTTTGCTCAGATTAATGTCTATTAGATTCCTGGTTCCTTGATCTTGATTTTAGATGATCCAGTTTGTTGTAGTGAGAAATTAATTTATTGATTCAATTGTTGATGCACGATATCTTGATGGATTAGATCTGGCAATTAAATAATTAGCAGAATGGACATAATTGAAAATAATTCATTTTGTTCTTGCAGCTTAAACATGTGTCCTTGGAAAATTAACTAAGAATTTAGCATTATTTAAATATTTTGGATTGCTTGATTGTTTGAGATATAGTTGAAATGCACTGAATAATTTTGGCATTTTTGTTAAGAAGATCAGTCTTCCGGTTAGTCATTGTCTCAAGTATGGAGCCATTGATTTTAATATTTTAAGTTAAATTATCAGTTGTATTCCGCTACCTAAACTTAATCAACCATGGTCATACATACACCCTTGCCCAAATCCATAACCGATTCGTTCTTAAACATCTTGAACTGTACCCAAACCAAAAACTTCCCTTTTCATCCCGTGGAGATGGAGAGAGAGAGGGTTGGAGGTGGGTTTAGATGGGTTGGTTACTTGGTTGTCGAAGGGTAGAAAAGTTATTTACTACCTCGGGATTATGAACCTACCACTACGGTTAGTACAATTATATTATATATATATATATATTAATATATTAATATATATATATATATATATATATATATATATATAAGTAATGAGAGAGTAGAGAGAATACATATATAAGAGAAATTGTATGCTTGGTAGCCAAGCAAAAAATATGGTGCTTGGTAGTGCAGGTGTCACATTCTCTTCCACTCATTGAAATCGGGCCCCACACTCACATGGGTGGGGAGTGTTTGGGAATGACAATGAGTGGATGAGAATGAAACAACCTCACTACCAAACATCAAATTTGTGCTTGGTACCAAGCATACATGATTTTTCTCATTATATATATATATATATATATATTATATACATATATATATATATATACAGTGTTGTAAAAAACGGCCTGGGCGGCCGCCTAGCGGAGGTGGTGCCCAGGCCGTGCAAAAGAGCCCTTGGAGCGGCCACATTTAGGCGCTGGGAGTGCCTAGGCGGGCCGCCAGGGCCTAAGCGGGGCACAATAAAAAAAAAAACGTTAGGGCTCTGTTCAAACCCTCACCCGAAACCCACTCACCCAAACCCGTAACCCACATAAAGCCTCCTAAACCCTAATCGTACTCACCAGACGCCGCCAGAAGTCCCAGATCTCGAGCTCGTCTTCGATCCTGCTGGGAGCTCTCGTCTTTGAGCTTGGGAGCTCGTCGTCGAACTTGGGAGTTCGAGCTCAAGTTCTGAGCTCGTCTTCTTCAACTTGGGAGCTCTTCTTCGAGCTCAAGTTCTGAGCTCGTCTTCTTCAACTTGGGAGCTCTTCTTCAAGCTCAAGTTCTGAGATCGACTTCAAGCTGGGAGCTCCGAGCTCGTTGTTCTCATCTCCAGCTTCTCTCTCGTCCTCGTTCTCAACTTTGGAGCTCAACTTAGGAGGTCGTCTTCACCGTGGGATCTCGTCTTCGAGCTCAACTTCGGAGGTCGTCTTCACCGTGGGATCTCGTCTTCGAGCTCGTCGTTCTCATCTCCAGCCTCTCTCTCGTCCTCGTTCTCAGATTTTTGTCCTCTGTAAGTAAAAAATTTCTTTAGATTTGGTTCCCTTAGATTTTCTTTCGATAGAAGCTTGGAAAAATATCGTTCTCATCTCCAGTCGTTCATTCTACAGTAAAATTATTATGATTTTCTTTCGATAGAAGCTTGGAAAATTGCAGTAAACTAAACTAAAGACTAAAGTATTTATGATTTTGGACAATTGGACTTGTGGGGAGTTTTCCTTCTTGTGGATTTAGGAAAGAAAAAAATGCTGTGGATTTAGGAAAGAAAAAATGTAACATATTTATTTATCTTCAAGTATCGCAATTAAAAATAGAAAAAAAAACACCTAAAAAACCTTTTAGAATTTAGAATACTATAAATTATATATTATAATATTATATAATATTTTAATAACATATATTATTATAATATTATATAATATTTTGGGATTTGGAATACTACAGCATGAACAGTGATTATTGGGTCCTCCTATATATATTATATATTATATATATAATATTATATATATATATATTATTGTAATTTAAATATTTGAGAAACTAAAATAAAAAATATTACAGATTTCATGGATGTATATCTAAAAACCTTTTTTTTTCAGTTTAATATATTTTCAACAAGTGTCTAGAAATATGCATGAGAAAGATGATGTTTATGGTGCTATATTTTCTTTCAACTGTGACTTGTATCAGCTACATGCAACTTGTCTTGTCTACTCAGGAGCTAGCCTAGTACTATTTAAGAGATTTAACAATAAAATTTTTGATGATGAAGTGATAGTCAGATTGACATTTTGAGTTTTAGTCTACTCCAACCAGATTCATTTAGGGGCTGTTTGGTTGGCTAAAAAAAAAAGAAAATCAAAGAAAAGGAAACATATTTCCTATAATAGATTTTTTGTGTGTGTTTGGTTCACTTCTTAAAAGTAAGAAAGGAGATGGGATGAGTGAGTTGTTACCATATTATTGGATGATGTGGGTGATTTTTTAAGAAACAAATTTCATGACTTGTTTTGAGATTGTTTGCTTGGCTAAAAAAACAAGAAAATCAATTATAAGAAATCTATTTTCTATAATAAGTTCTATTTTTGTGTTTGGTTCATTCTTAAAACTAAGAAAAGAGATGAGATGAGATGAGTTGTCATTATATTATTGGATGATGTGACTCATATTTAGGAAAACTCATTTCATGATTTTTTTTAGGAAATAGATGAAAATCAAATGTTAATGAGATGAGATGAGTTGTCACCATATTATTGGATGATGTGACTCATTTTTAAAGATGAGATGAATGATGTGACCCATTTCTTATGTTTGGTTTGTTCTTAAAAATAAAAAAGGAGATGAGATGAGATGAGTTGTCACCAAATTATTGGATAACGTGGGTGATTTTTAAGGATTAAAATGGATGAAAATCAACTTTTAATGGTTTCTGGGGTCCTATTTCCTTTTCTTTGATTTTAGGAAACCAACCAAACAGCCCCTTGTATACGTAAAAGTTTGGCTATAACATTACTTTTAGAAAATTGGGCAATGGTCTAAATATTTGTTTTAGTTATAAAAGGTTAGATCAGTGTTGTGAACGAGGTCAAAGTTGATGAAATCATGCTATTCATTATTTTGTTTTCTGGAGCTATTTTTTCCAAATTGTAAGAGCTTTCAAAACATATGTCTCATCTTGTGTCTCATAGCCATGAACTAGCTGTTTCCAAGTGTAATTGTAATCCCTCAATCTTAGGTGAATTAAATTGAGGTTTGTCTTTTCCCCTTCTATTCTTTTGAATAGAGATGTTATCAGGAACTTGTGTTTTACTACCTAATTTTTCTTCCATTTCTCAGGTTCTCTTTCTTCTTTTCTTTTAAGCATATAAGCTTTATTCTATGAAGTTTTGGGAGAAGGTAATTGAGCAAAGACTAAGAAAAGAGACAAGTATATCTGAAAATTTATTTGGTTTTATGTTTGGGAGGTCAACTACGGAACCTATACATATTTTGAGATGGTTGATAGAGAGATATAGAGAGAAGAAAAAGGATATACATATGATTTTATCGATCTAGAAAAAGCTTATGATAGAGTGCCTAGAGAGGTAATGTGGTGGGTGCTAGAAAAAAAAATATGTATCCAAAAGATATGTATGATAGAGTAACAACTAGAGTAATAACTAATGAATGAGAAACTAAACCATTTTCTATTATCATAGGTTTACATCAAGGGACTTTATCTTTTTGCATTAGTTATGGAGCAACTTATTAAGCACATTCAGGATGAAATTCCATGGTGCATGTTATTTACCGATGATATAGTATTAGTTAATGAAACTAGAAGAGATATTATTTATAAAGTAGAAAGATAGAGACAAACTCTTGAATCTAAATTTTTTAAAATTAGTAGAATTAAAATAGAATATATGGAGTTCGTTTTTAGTAAAACTAAGAAAGGAAGAGAGCCTATGGTACATTTTGATGACAAAAAAATACCTAAAACTAATCATTTTCGTTATTTAGGATCAATCATTAGGCATGATGTTGAGATAGAGGATGATGTTGTGCATCGAATCAAATCGGAATTGTTGAAATGGAAGAGTACTTCGAGAGCCTTATGTGATCGTAGAATATCAATAAAACTAAAAGGAAAATTCTACAGAACGGTTATAAGACCAACTATGCTTCATGGGTCAGAGTGTTGGGCAATTAAAAAAATAATATGTTCAAAAAATGAGTGTAGCAGAAATGATGGTCTTGTGGGTATATATTAAAAAATAGGATAAGAAATGAGTGCATATGTAGTAAATTAGAGGTTGCGCCTATTGAGGATAAAATGAGAGAATTGATTAAGATTGTTTGATCATGTACAACGGAGACCTATTAGTGCACCGATTAGGAAAAACGATAATATTATAGTTAATGGGGTTAGGAGATCTAGAGATAAACCTAGAATGACTTGGTTAGAATCAATTAATAAAGATATGATTAAGACTAATTTAACGGAGGAGATGACTCATAACAGAATGGAATGAAAAAATAGGATTTATGTAGCCGACCCCAAACACTTGGGATAAAGGCTTGGTGGTGGTGGTGGTTGTTGTATATAAGCTTTATTCTAGCTTTTGTTATGTTAATATCGAGAAGTTTTACCCTGTAGTGCATGTCATAGTGCATGTCAGATGGCAAGCAGTGACTTTTTTTGCAAATGATAATACAACTTATTTCTCCATGGTATAGCCACATAATTCAGCAATATAATGCAAATCTTTTCCTGTCATACTATTAACTGGTTCTCTCCAATTTGTGCTATAGAGTGACTACGACAAATACATAGAATTAGTTATTATTAACCTATTGGTGTGAGTATCAAACATTCTACATGAGTTGCTTAGATGACCCTACATATGTCCTGTTCCCCGTTAAATTTTACTGATTTCAACCTGTTTTCAATGAAAGATGTTGCACGGGCCTGAAGGTGAGAAGGTCCTGCCATTTGGCTGTGCCGCTGTGGTGAATCCTTCTTCCTCTCTTGGTGAAGCAGTTCCATAATCTCTTCTCCATAGGTCACCCTGTTTCCTTCCAGCATGGAATGAGATTTTTTTTTCTACAGTAGAAAAAAAGTAATTTATCTAGAACAAATTAGAAGCAAAGTGGTGCCTAGCAATTGAGAGCATCTATTGTCTTTTTAAAATAATTGCATGGTATTGGACTACAATTTCCGCATCAAGACAACCATAGAGTAGTTTCTGAAGGTACTAAATACTACTACTGCTTACCTTGCTATGAGTCCTACCTTCAACTTATTGTAGATCAATTTACCGTACTACAGTAGCTCTTTTCAGGGAACTATAATTGCATTTAGGATAAATTTAATTAATAGGCTATTGGGATGTATAATAAAAAATGCATGTAACTAATTGTTTGATTTAAAATATTTCAACAACATGTCAAGGGGGTCTCCTGGTTGGGGACATTGAGGACTACGTTGATGAGGAGGTCCAGGTTCACCACTTCAGGCTTTAACGTGTGTTTCATTTTTCTCCCCCTTTTACTTTTCTATTCCATTAGAAAACTGATCAGACACCTTTTATTGTATATGAACTGCCCCTATTCTGGAATGTCCAAGAACCATTAATCATTTGAATTTGAAAATGGGTTAAATGGGCTTGGTTATCTTTGCTATTGTTCTCTTCAGATGCTTTTGATGTACTATGATTATATGTTGGGAGGAAATCCCTTCAGATTGTGACACGGTCAAAAACAACTAGCATGAAATATTATATCTTCTATAGTTTGAGCAAAGAATTTCTCATAAATCTGCAAAGAGTAAATTTGATCTTTTCCTGGGATCAAAATGACCATACTGTCCCTTTGGCAGAAACGTAGACCATCTTAGAGCATGTTTGGCTACTAATTTTTTGAATACTTATAAGTTACTTATTACTTATCCTCGTAACTCTTTATGAGTGTCAGAAAATAAGGAAGCTGTTTGGTAAACCCTCACATATAATTAGTTATGTGTTTGGTAAATCAATAACTTATAAGGTTGTGTTAAATATTAAATGACCAAAAATGACTTATCGTTGTAACTCCACTTTATGACTAATTAATTCATTTTATATTAACTAGATAATTAATAATATTAAATTTATTAATTATTTTAAAAAAGTAATTAATTTAAAATTAATTATGATTAATTAAATAATTTCAGTAATTAAATATTGTTATTAATGAAATCAATTAATTTATTAATTAAACTTTAGTTATCTCATAATAAGAAATATATTTGATTAAAATATTTTTAAATATTACATTATTTGTGATTATTAATTACTAATATTGAGGTTAACTAATTAAATTCTTATTAGTAAAATTTTATTATTAATAAAATAACTAATTAATTAAAAATTAGTTAAAATAACTAATTAATTAAAAATTAGTTATCTCATAATAATAAATATATTTGATTAAAATATTTTTATATATTACATTATTTGTGATTATTAATTACTAATATTGTGATTAATTAATTAATTACATATTAATTAAATAATTAAATAATATGTAAAAAGTAGTTATCTCATAGTAAGAAATATATTTTATTAATAATTTTCAATATTTCATTATTTGTGATTATTAATTAGTAATATTGAGATTAATTAATTTCATATTAATAAAATAATAATTTACTAATAAATTAATAACTAATTAATATAATAAGAAAATATTCAGCTAAGTAAAGGGAGCAGGACGGTATTAGAGGTGTTAACAACTAATTGAACCAAACAAATTATTAAAAATTGAACTCACTATAATCTCCAGGATTATTACATCCTAGGACTATAATGAAATAAATTAGTCCCGGGATAAAACAAGTCCCTAATCCAAACGTGGCCTTAGCACCTCTTTACGTCGATTTCACGCTATACAACTTTATGCAGATATACATTAGACAATACTCGCGTGCAAGTAAAGTAATTACAATTATGAAAGATTTTATGCAGAAATACTTCTAACTTCTGTCAAAAAACATTGCTTGTACTCAACAGGTATAAAATGTCGACCGCTACCCTCCCAACTTCCTTTTCCGTCAAATGCATCAGCAAAAACCAACACCCATTCTCTTCCTTCCTCAAAGCCCCAACATCCCTAACCTTCTCAAAGAGCACATTGAAATCCTTCGGTCTCAAATCCTCGAATTCCTTCAAGACAACCGCAATGGCAATTTACAAAGTAAAACTCATCGACCCTGAAGGTAACGAGCATGAGTTTGAAGCACCAGATGATGCCTACATTCTTGACTCAGCTGAGACTGCAGGAATCGAGCTTCCATACTCTTGCAGAGCCGGAGCTTGCTCGACCTGTGCGGGACTGAAGGTTTCGGGTTCAGTTGATCAGTCTGATGGTTCATTTCTTGATGATGAGCAGATGGAGAAGGGATATGTGCTTACTTGTGTCTCATATCCCACTTCGGATTGTGTGATTCATACTCACAAGGAAAGTGAGCTTTACTAGTTTGATGTTTGTCTTGGAGATACTTGAAAGTTAAAACTCTCTGAGTTCGTGTGTAGGTGTATGGTAGTTTGCTATCTAGGAGTCAGTTGCTTTTTTTTCTCTATAGCGAGTGCTATTAGGTTTTGCCTGTTCTGATCTATTTGATGAATCATTGTGGGGGCATGGTTTTGTAACGAAGGCTGGATTGTTGTCTCTTCAATAATTTGCAAACACCAGGAATTTCACTAGGATGTGGTAAACCCTATTTTACTGTGTTGGATCATTGATATAGAGAACATATATGGTAACTGTTTGAGCCTTAACATGATTTAATGACTGGTATCAGGAGGGGGATGCTGTATATCAGAGAGAGTAAACAGATGCCCAAAAAGCAAACTATGAGGAGTATTGCTCTCTTTCCTTCTAAAATTGTTTACGTTTCAGTATCTTCTAGTATGTTGTGATTGTACTGGTGGCCTTTGAAATTTATGCGTCTATGCAGATAACCTTAAAGTGGTGGACTGAGGTTACATTGGTAACCCTAATAAAAGTAATCTTAGGGTTGCTCGATGCTGCCTATGTAATCTCAGTTCGTGTAGACACATATAAAGGTAGAAATTTGTGATCTTGTCCTTAAGCAGTCTTTCTGCTTGCCATGCTGAACATCATCGTGTACAAATAATAAAGCTGCAATCTTAAGGGTCTTTTGGCCATCTCTTCTCCCTCAATGGGGGTGATTTGCTGCCCTAGCCCCTAATCCTCACCTTGCTGGGTGGCCAGAG
>NC_033797.1:17378325-17458029 GCF_001876935.1 Asparagus officinalis
CTATGGCTGACCCACGTCCAATTCCACCGCCCCCTGAGCCCACCCATGCCCCTGATCACCCCACCCAACCCCTCAAATCAAGCCTCTTCAAGCCATAAAAATCCTTCCCCATCCACTTCAGCCATCAGTTCCAACGCTGTTGGTGGGCCAGGTGGCTACTGCTCAGGCCACTTCTCTTGGCCATATATCGAAAAGAGCCTCTTTGGTGCTTGGTTCTGCCTCAATTCTCCAAGGTAATTCCAGTCGGAGTCCACCTGAACAGAGGACCTATGTTCGAGTCACTAGGCCATCCAAGAAGCCTGGTTTTGTTCGAGCTCGTGCGGATGAAATTGAGTCTTTCGCTAGAATTCCTCATGTGGGAGCTCATGTAATCTGTGGCAATCGCAATGGAGAATTAGCTTTCAACTTTGTCAATGGTGAACTGACTATGATTGTGTGAGGATCCGAATCCTCTGTCGAACCCCATGGTGCTGCTCCTGGCCATAGCTGAACCTGTAACAAAACTCAAGAAGAGAGTATGAGGAAGAAGATGAACAGGGACTGGGAATTGAGACTGAGATTGAGAAGAATGAAGACAGGAGTTGAGTTTGAGGGGAGAACAGAAATTAGAGTTGAGAGGAAGAACAGAATTCTTATTCATTCATATCATTTCAGTTTACAATCCCTTCTTTATACTCCAGCTCAAAACAAAGAAACACAAAAACGTGCACAAAACGTGCACGGCTGAACAAACAAAACAGAACAGAATTAACTGTTCGTAACAGACTTTTACACATTTATTATAAACCCCCTGTATTCAAAACATGTGCACAACAGCTCCACAAGTGTATCAGCTCAGTTTTCCCCCAGTACCTATGTCCTCCAGCTCCGCAAACAGGTTTCCAGTTATCAATTCATATGACAGGTTTGTGGATTGATCTCCGGAACCTGACAATTGATCTCTAGTTCCTGACAATTCCCTCCCCTTAAATTGGACCTTGTCTCAAGGTCAAGTGTAGGAAATTGTTTAACAAGTTCCCAGGAAGGTCTCCAAGTTGAATCTAATGAAGTGCGCTACTTCCCTTTGACGAGAACTTGAGATGTCAAGCGATTCCCTTTGACAACCGACCTCCTGTCCATAATTTGCCCTGATTCAACAACTATAAGCTCACCACGACTCATCTTTGAAACAAATTGAAGAAACTTTGAATTCTGAAAATTTTGACTGAGGAGATCAACATCAGCTAAATTCTTCAAATCAACAATCGAAAGCTCATCGAGCCTTCTAACCACAAGATCAGCTACACTGAGCTCATACACTGGGTGCTTGCTTGCGACCCCAATACACTTCATTCGGGCATCATGGGCTGCCTCAGTAGAATTCGAATTCCCAAAAACAATACATCTCTCAGGTATAAAACTAAGCAATTGAGCCACGTGTACAAACATCTCAGGATATGTCTGTGGTTGTAGATCATAATTGAAACTCCTCTCTGTGTAAAGTCTAAAGCATTTTCCAGGTTGTGTTCTACCAGCAAGACCTGACCTCTGGTGCGCACTTGCCTTTGATATAGGAGACACCAATAAAGATTCCACACGAATCCTTGGGTTATAAACCTTTTGCTTAGAGAACCCGGGATCAGTAACATATACTATTCCATCAATTGTAAGTGAAGTTTCTGCAATATTGGTTGAAGCCACAATCTTTCTCCCAGGAGGGCCACTCTCTTTTAATGAAGTTTCTGCAATATTGGTTGAAGCCACAATCTTTCTCCCAGGAGGGCCACTCTCTTTTAATGGAGGAGGGTCAGGCTCAAAAATTTTCTGCTGCATTAATCTTTCTCCCAGGAGGGCCACTCTCTTTTAATGGAGGAGGGTCAGGCTCAAAAATTTTCTGCTGCATTACTGGAGGCAATGTAGAGTACAACGGAATTACTTTTACGAAACCAACTTGATCTCCCATATTGTTGATTTCCTTCGTGATCTTCTTGCATGCATCTTCAATCTCTTCCTCACCAGTAAGAAAAACAAGTATATCACCTGGAGGCTCACACATGTGTATTTGTACAACTGTCCTGATGGCAGCTTCCAAATGATCTCTCTGGATCTTGGGTATAGAAAATTTCCACAGGGTGCAGCCTTCCAGGCACCTTCATCAACGATGCCCCATTAAAGTATCCCTGAAATTTCTCATCCTCAAGTGTAGCACTCATCACAATTAATTTCAAATCAGGCCTATTTCTCAAAACCTCTTTCAGAAGCCCAAACAGGACATCTGTTGCTAAGGTTCGCTCGTGAGCTTCATCAAGTATTATAACCTTGTATCTCTCAAGAAGTGGGTCAGCCATAGCCTCTCTTAAGAGTATACCATCCGTTAGGTACTTGAGAATTGTTTTGTTGCTATTGCAATCCTCAAAACAGATGCTATAACCGACTTCTTCCCCTATTGTGACATCCATCTCCTCAGCTACACGATGAGAAACCGACATTGTAGCGATTCTCCCTGGCTGAGTAGAAGAAACCATTGGACGTTTACCTAAGTCCTCTAATTCCAAAACAAATTGAGGAATCTTCTTCCTGGCAGGAACTAGAGGTGATTCAACAGGGAAATTTGAGCTAGCATCAGCGTACGCCAAAAGACCACCAACTTTTTCCTCGAGCTCGGCCCTCGAGATCCCCTCAGGAGGCACCGATGAAAAAACCTGAGCCTTCGGCGATCCATTCAAAGCATACAACTTCATCTTCTTAGTCTTCTTCTTCTTGCTTGAGATTGGCCATGGTGGGTTCTTGAGTTTTGGCTTTCTCTTGCTTGATATTGGGTATGGCCATTTCTTGAGCTTTGGTTTTCTCTTGTTTGAGGATGGCCATGGCGGGTTCTTGAGTTTTGGCTTTTGGTGGAGACGAGAAAATTGCGGCTTCGTCTTTTTCTTCCTTGCATCATGTCGCTCCTTCAAGGTCTTATGGGTATCAGGACTGATCTCAATTACATTTTCAGGCTTAGGCTTTACTACAACTGCTTTTTGCTTAACTTCTTTGATAGGGCTTTTCTTGTATCTCCATCAACAGCAAGAACCACTAGCTTCTTTTTGACCACTTTCACACCAAAATTTCCCACATTCTCTTTCTTCGACCCATTTGAAATCTGGGACAAAGGAAGAGAGGATAACCTCCGCGAATGCCTCAAAGATCCCTGTAGGTTCTTGATGGATCTCAACGGCTCACTGAGCCATTTCGTCGAACACCTTTGTGGGGTTTTCTTGGAAGAAGAAATAGTTACAGGAGTTGGGGCTTGATGAGAATGAAGACGCTTCTTGTACTCGTTGTTTCTACAGCTTGGATCGCTTCTCATCGGAGCTGACATCGGCATTTGTGAGGCTCGAGAGCCTCGATACACCCTCATGGAGCTATTCCTAGCCATGGATGAACTAAGACTGTGTGCAGGCTGAAATTCTTCAGAAAAATCAACATTCATTTGAGTTTGGGAGATGTGGGTAGGTTCATAATTCCTCTTGCTTGAATCTTTAGTTCCTGGCCTAGAGATTTCTCTGTTTTCTTTTGATTTGGAGCTCAAGATCCGACAATCATCCCTTGGTATACCTCCACCAGAACTGTAAGGTGGCTGAAATTCTTTGCTGAAATCATCACGCCCTTGCGATCTCTCATTGTTGTAATCAACTTGCAGTTTATTGAGATTGAAAATTTGTATGGCTAATTGACAACAACCATCATAAATGTTGCGTCCTTGTAGAGAATTCATTGCTTCCACGGCCTTTTGTTGTGATTTGAATTGGATAAGAGCTTGAAAGCCAATTGTCTCTTGAAGAATGACGATCTTCTCTACAAACCCATATGGAGAAAATACTTGATGCAACACTTCCTCCGTTATAGGATAGATCATTGTGTGAATGGTGACGAAGAGGATTCGATTGGGTTGCGAATCTTGATCTGTGAAGCTCTTGCTCATTTCTTGGCTTGGATTCTTGAAGTTCATGAGTTCTTGGAGAAGCTTTGCATTCTCGTCCAGATGAGAAGATATCCTCCTCATTCTTGCCGCCCATTGTTGATTGAATAAGCTTTGTTCTGATACCAATTGTGAGGATCCGAATCTTCTGTCGAACCTCATGGTGCTGCTCCTGGCCATAGCTGAACCTGTAACAAAACTCAAGAAGAGAGTATGAGGAAGAAGATGAACATGGACTGGGAATTGAGACTGAGATTGAGAAGAATGAAGACAGGAGTTGAGTTTGAGGGGAGAACAGAAATTAGAGTTGAGAGGAAGAACAGAATTCTTATTCATTCATATCATTTCAGTTTACAATCCCTTCTTTATACTCCAGCTCAAAACAAAGAAACACAAAAACGTGCACAAAACGTGCACGGCTGAACAAACAAAACAGAACAGAATTAACTGTTCGTAACAGACTTTTACACATTTATTATAAACCCCCTGTATTCAAAACATGTGCACAACAGCTCCACAAGTGTATCAGCTCAGTTTTCCCCCAGTACCTATGTCCTCCAGCTCCGCAAACAGATTTCCAGTTATCAATTCATATGACAGGTTTGTGGATTGATCTCCGGAACCTGACAATTGATCTCTAGTTCCTGACAGATTGAAAGCATTTATTCAAATGCATTGGTGATGAAATTTAGTGGTGGAAGACCATCACTTGAAGAAAGCCGAGTAGAGATCAGGTCCTGGGGTGTTTTGCACCCATTCACGATTGGTCCCCACTCGTTGCGATCATTTTTTTCTCCGATTCCAAGACAACGCTGATCTGCTTACATGCCCTCTTACAAAAAGAACTTTAACTACAAGATATATAAATGGCATAATCTATGCCACGTGAAAGAGAATGCTTGTCGCGCCCCTGTTTGGGTGGCTATGCCAAAGCAGCCACTGCAGTGTTTTATACCTGAATTTTTAAAAACAGTAGCCAATAAGATTGGCTGTTTCTTGCTTGGATGTGCATTGAAGTTGATCTCAGGAAAACGATTCCATCTTACATATGGATTGGGTTATATGATGATGGGTTCCGTCAAACCTTTGATATATGAAAATCTGCCTAAAGATTGCAATGGCTGTCATGTTGAAGGCCATAGTATTAGAGAATGTCGAAACAAGTGTATGAATGGCTCTCCTTCATTAGCTAATGAGCAATCTCCGGCTCTATTCGTGCGCACACAAGGTGTTCAAAACAATGCTAGTCCATCAAAGAACAGAAACTCTCTTTGTTCAAAAAAATCCCTCCAATCCAATGTTGAAGCTAATGAAGCGTTCTGGGAAGCTGTGAATCTTCAAGTAGCCCAAATTGAAAAAGCTAAAGCTGATTATACCCATGAGAAGTCCAATCCAACCAACAACAATCATGACGACTCTTCCGAGTCTGATCCAATTTATATTCCATCTTCTTCTTCTTCTAACAACAAGGCTCTTACTCAAGACTCTTCGGAATTTGTTGAGTCGAGTGATTATGGTGTTGAGTCCAGCAACCCCTTCAGTCCCCTTCAAGATGCTCAAGACCCGAATGAGGAGTCAAACTCAGTCACTTTAGGTACTTGTGACTATGATGGCAATGAAGATGAGCGTGAACTGATCAATCTGGGCAGTCACTGAGCGGATTTTCTCTTCGTGTTATGCTCGAAATAAGAGGAATAAAAGACTTCCTGATAAACCCCTGAGTGTCTGGTAAAGGTCCATCCTCCTCCTAATGCCTAACTCTCCTATAAATACGATCTTTTGGAACCCAAGGGGATTTGGGAACTCTGATACTTTTACTTATTGTTGACAGTTAATTCCGCATCTTTTGTGTATATTTGTGGAGCCTATTGTGAAAGAAACTTACAGTAGAATGTTTGCATTTTTCTGTGATTCTAACAAGTGGCTCTCTAATGAGAGTATTGGTGGCAAAATATGGATTTTATGACGGCAAGGAGTGCCCCCATTCTGATCTCTGTTCAATCATTCACTATGGAGGTATCTTTTGCCAATGTTTCTTTCCATCTCTCTGCTATATATGGCAAACACACGATGCAAGCTAGAAAGGAAACTTCGGCGGGATCTTCGTCAGCTTCATTCCTCTATCCATGGGCCATGGATATGGGGAGGTGACTTTTAACACTATTAGAGTGCTCAGGTTAACTCTCTTGCTATGGAAGAATTTAATTCTTGCATTCATGAATGTCAAATGGTTGTAGTTCCTACCTCTAGTGGAAAAAAGTACACATGACGTAATAACATGGAGGGTCTTCGTCGTACTTGGCAAATTTTAGACAGAATCCTTCAATCAGCTGACTTGTTATTCAATATTCACTGGAGGTCTTTCGGCTACTCTGTTGAGCAGGGATTTTTCTGACCACTTCCCAATTGTGCTATCATGGGACATGAACTCTTATTCAGGTCTAAGGCTTTGGCGCTTTTAGAGGATGTGGTGCACACATTTTGAATTCAAGTCTCTAGTCCTTAAAAATCTTCGTCCACTCTATGTTCACAATCTCCTCTGCAAGACCTACATTTCAAAAACTTAAACATCTTAGAGCTGCTCTCAAAGTATGGAATCTCAACCCATTTGGCAATATACTTACTAAGATTTCTATGCTTGCTAACGAAATCAATTCTCTTGATGATGCGTTACAATTGAATTGGGTTGAGGAAACATTTCGAAAATACAATGCCTACAGAGCTAAATGGAGACAAGCTATTGCTCAAGAGGAGATATTCTGGAAACAAAAATCCAGAATGAAATGGCTGAAAGAAGGGGAGACGAATACCGGTTTCTTTCGTTGCTGATAGAGCTTCTCCTTCTCGGGTCAGGGTGGTATGCAGTACCGCAAAGTTTTCTAGCGTTTCGTTTCTTTCCAAGTATTGGGAGTTCCTGTAGGGCCTGGCCAAAGAAAATCTGCATTTTCTCAACCTTTAACTTGATAGAATCGAAGCTAGAATTCAAGGATGGCATTCCAAATTATTATCTCATGCGGGTAAACTAATCCTAATCAAACATGTTTTGTGTAGTACGCCGATACACTTATTAGCTGCTACGGCTACAACTAAGAATTTGCTCGGGAAAATTGAGTCTATCCTTGCTAGATTCTTCTGGGGATCCTCAGAATTTGGCAAGAAAAGGCAATTGGTTAACCTGGAAAAAGCTCTGTTTAATTTCCCAGTTGATGAAGGAGGTCTCGATAGCATTCTTAGCGACATCAAAATTGCCTTGTTGCTGAAACAATGTTGGCAATTGTGTTCTTCGTAGTCTATTTGGGCTGTTTTTATGCGAGCAAAATATCACATTCCAATTTCTCCTCGCCTATGGAAGGGTCCCTTACGATGCTTGTGGGAACGGAAGGATATCATGTCTGTTGCATCGGTCGTTTGCGGATCATTTTGCGAGGACGGTGGGTAAGAGTGTGAACTATCCTTTTGGTATGATCGTTGGAATCCTGAGTTTAACTTTGATCTCCTAGATGATTTCCTGGATAGCAACGTTAATAAATCAAGGATTTTTGTTATGATGGTTTTTGGGATTTTTCTCCTCTTTTCACCCACCCTTGGTGAGGAGCTTGTTCAACTCTTGTATGATACTGCTCCTATTTTATCTGAGAATGATGTCGTAAGGCATTGGATACCTGGTAAGGCTCGCCAATTCTCTGTTAAACCTGCTTGGAATTCAATCAGAGACCGCAAGAGAACTCATTCTACCTTGCATGATATTTGGCTGACAGTAATGCCCGGCCACTAGCTCCAAGCTTATACGTTGGAGGATATTTCATAAAAACCCTCCCTGTTGATTCCATTGTCAAGCAAAGAGGATTCTCCCTTGCCTCCGAATGCATCTGTTGTACTCAACGTGAAGAGGAGTCCTTGGAACATCTTTTTATTAAGAGTTAATTAGCTCACTCTCTCTCTGGTCCTATTTTAGTGTGCCATTTGCAGTGTCGTATGGGCCTCAACAAAACGTACAAACCAAAATAAAGTGGTGGTTCCAGAGATGTTCAAGTAAATCTCATTTTTCTCTGATGGGTAGACTTGCCTGCATTGCCATATATATGCAGACAAATTTGGAGTTATAGGAACAATGTCATATACGGGGGCATAACTAAGAGCTTCTTATATGCTAGACTTGTGGTTATTGATTCTTTGCAACATGTGGACTATTTGGTTAAGCTCCACCGCTGAGCTCCTGTGCTCTAAATGTTCTCCTATATATGGTTGGAAAGCTCCACCACTGAGCTCCTGTGCTCTAAATGTTGATGGGTCATGCCATGGCACCCGTATGGCCATTGGCGGAGCCATTCATTGTTGTGTATTTCAAATACACAAAGGCAAATATGTTTAGTCCCACATTGGAAAAAGAGGTGAGGTGTTTGTTATTTATTTTGCAACCTTTGGTTTTCCCAACGTTTTTTAACGTTTGGTGTTCCCAACGTTTTTCAACCTTTGGTGTTCCCAAGAGGTTCAACGTTTGGTTTTCCTACAATTTTAATTTTCATCTATAAATTGAGACTTGTTCTCCTCAGTTAGGACACTTAAAACCTTCTGTGCGCTATCTTCTTTCTTGTCAGAGAGAGATATTTGTTGTTCTTTGCAGAACAGGTTATTGGAGTGCACCTTAACATGTTGTCTGTCATTGAATTTTGTGAGGAAAGACGCCACTGCAACCTTTGCACCAAGGAGGGGCTGAATCTTTTTTTAAGGACAATGATTACACGCCTCGACAGTTCGCACACATTGTGATTTGTTCCGGTCATAAGCATTTTTCACCAACAATCTTAGAAAAAATTTGTCTGATGGCTGGATCAGAAGATTGTGTCACCAACCCCGATGCTGCAACTACAAACATCAATGGAGTCTCGACCATTGTTTCGTAGGAGAATGCTTATCTATAAATTGAGACTTATTCTCCTTAGTTAGGACACTTCAAATCTTATGTGCTCTATCTTCCTTCCTGTCAGAGAGAGATCTTTGCCGTTCTTTGCAGAACAGGTTATTGGAGTGCACCTTAACCTATTGTCTGTCATTGAATCCTGTGAGGAAAGACGTCATTGTAGCCTTTTGCACCAATGAGGGGCGAAATCTTTTCTTAAGGACAATGATTACACGCCTCTGCAGTTCACACACCTTGTGATTTGTTCCGGTTATAAGCATTTTTTCACCAACAATCTTAAGAAAAAATTTGTCCAATGGCTGGATCAAAAGATTGTGTCACCAACCCTGATGCTACAACCACAAACATCAATGGAGTCCGACCGTCGTTTCGCAGGAGAATTTTTTATCTGGGTGACTTCTTCCAAATACGTCGAAGATCGAACAGTTCCAGGAAGATCATTTCAAGCGCTGGAAGGAAAGGGTTTTTGATGCCATTGATGTTCTCAACTATGTTGAATATCTCACCGAAAAGGAACCTCTACCAGGTTCAGTAGATTATGAAGTAAAGCTAGCGGCTTGCCAAAAAAGTAACAAGGTATGTCGCCATACCATTCTATTTAGCTTATCAAATGAGTTCTTTGACATTTACTGCTCCTATAAGAATGCACATGAAAATATGGGAAAAATAACAAACAAGTATATTATCGAAGATGTTGATACACAGAAATATGTTATAGGCAGTTTTCTGACATTCCAGATGAATGAAGAGAAAGATGTCTCCGCTCAAATTCATGATTTTTATATACTTATCAGTGATTTGAAAACTGAGGGAATTACCTTACCTGATTCCTTTATCGCTGGATGTTTGGTTGAAAAACTCCCTGAGTCCTGGGATTATTACAAAATTCGTGTGAAACACAAGTGGAAACAAAATGTCTTTTGAAGATGTGATTGTTCACATCCATATAGAGAAAAAGAACAGGACTCGAGATGTTAATTTAGTTAAGGAATTTGATTCTAAAGCTAATATTGTTGTAGATAAACCCAACAACAAGTTCAATAAGAACAAAAAGAAGCCATTTAACAAAAATCAAAAGGACTTGAAGGTTAATGGAGGTACCTTCAAGAAGAAAAATAAAGATAATTGTTATATGTGTGGCAAACCAGGACACCATGCTTTTCAGTGCAGGTACAGGAAAGATAATAACAGAGACAAAGATGACAACAAAAATCCTTCGAAAGCAAATTTTGCTCAAATAGATGTTTTCGTGGTTGTTGTCTCTGAAGTCATTCTAGCTATTGGGGACAAGAACTGGGTAGTAGACTCTGGAGCTACCCACCACATTTGTGGTGATGAATTAGCCTTCTCAGCATACACTAAAGTCAAGGATGGAGAAGAACAAGTCTACATGGGAGACTCGTCCTGTTCCTATCAAAGGGAAAGGAAAGATCAATCTCAAGTTGACTTCTGGTAAAACCCTTGCTTTGACTAATGTCCTGCATATTCCTAAAATTCACTCAAACTTGATATCTGTTTCTTTGTTGGGAAAAGCTGATATTAAGATGACTTTTGAGGCTGATAAATTTGTGCTAAGCAAGAGTGGTACTTTCATTGGTGCGAGTTACTGTAATTAGGGACTGTTTGTTTTGAATGATCTTGATGTTATAAATGAAAAACCTTCTTTTGCTTACTTGCTTCATTCCTTAGAAATATGACATAGTAGATTAGGACATGTTAATGTTCAATACTTAAACCGGATGAAAGCATGTGGATTATTGTCTGAATTTTCTAATATCAATTTTGAAAAATGTGAAGTATGTGCTAAAACAAAATCCATAAAGAAACCTTGCAAACTTATTTCTAGAGATAAAACTGAGTTGCTTACCCTTATTCATACCGATCTTGGTGAATTTAGGAGTACTATGTCTAGAGGAGAAAAGTTTTACAATATTATATTTGTAGATGACTTCTCTAGGTATACAAAAGTTTATCTTCTAAGAAATAAGAATGATGCAGGAGACATGTTTTTAAAATATAAAGCAAAAGTTAAAAATCAACTTGGCCATAAGATAAAGACACTTAGGTCAGATATGGGAGGAGAATATGAATCAAATTCGTTTCAAGATTATTGTGATAAACATGACATCAAACATGAGACCACTCCTTCATATTCTCCGGAATCTATTGGAGTTGCTGAAGGAAAAAATAGAACCCTTAAGAAAATGATGAATGCCATGCTTGTGAGTTCAAGTGCTCCCTTGAACTTGTGGGGGTAAGCTATTCTATCTGCATGTCACATTCATAATAGGATACTCCATAAGAAAAATGGAAAGGCACCATATGAATCATGAAAATGCTATACACTTAGCCTAAAATATTTCAAAGTGTGAGGGTGTCTTGCCAAAGTCCATGTGAATGAACCTAAAAAGAGAAAAATAGAACCTAGAACTGTAGATTACATGTTCTTAGGTTATGCTCAAAATAGTGCTGCTAGTAGATTTCTTGTTATAAAAAACAATAATAATCTAGCAGCTGAAAATACTATTATTGAAAGTAAAAATACTATTTTCTTTGAAGATATTTTTCCTATGAAAAGTAGCTTTGAAAACTTTAAGGTTCATAAGGACTCACAAGACATGGTTTGTGAAGACTCACAACAAAATCCTAAAAATTCTGAAATAGAAATTCGGAGGAGTAAAAGAAAGAGAAAATCCACCAATTTTGGTGATGACTTCTACAGATTTCTTTTGGATATTGATCTAGTTATCTATAATGAAGCAATATGCTCCAGGGACGCACCATTTTAGAAGGATGCGATCAATTCTGAATTGAATTATATCATATCCAATCATACTTGGAAGGTGGTTAATTTGTCACCTGGTGTTAAATCTATAGATTATAAGTGGGTCTTCAAAAGAAAGTTTAAAGCTAATGGTTCAATTAAAAAGTATAAGGCTAGGTTTGTAGCTAAAGGGTTCACCCAGAAAGACATAGATTATTTTGACACTTTTACTCCTGTAACTAGAATCTCTTCTATTAGAGTTCTAATGTCTTTAGCAACAATTCATAATTTATTTATTCATCAAAAGGATGTCAAGACAGCTTTTCTGAATGGCGATCTAGATGAAGAAATATATATGAATCAACCCGAGGGTACTATCATACCAGGAAATGAGCAAAAAGTATGCAAGTTAATTAAGTCTTAATAGAGGTTGAAACAAGCGCCTAAACAATGGAATGAAAAATTTGATAATGCATCGTTATCCAATGGTTATTATATAAATGATGAAGTTAAGTATGTTTACTTTAAAATATTTGAGAATCATTAGTATGTCATTATCTGCCTTTATGTGGATGACATGCTCATCTTGAGCCCTAGTCTTGAAGTAATAAGTAAAACAAAGAAGTTTTTATCCTCCCAGTTTGATATAAAGGATCTGGGAGAAGCTTATGTGATTTTTGGGATTAAAATCCTTAGAAATACAGATGGTTTCACTTTGACTCAAGAACGTTATGTGAAAAAAGTTTTGAAAAAGTTTGAATATTATGATAGTAAGCCTGTGTCGACGCCTTATGAGGCAAATGTTCAACTTAAGAAAAATAATTCACATAGTGTTTCACACCCTAAATATGCTCAAATTATTAGAAGCCTTATGTACTTGATGAATTGTACAAGACCTGACATAGCTTATGCAGTGGGCAGACCTTATGTACTTGATGAATTGTACAAGACCTGACATAGCTTATGCAGTGGGCAGATTAAGTAGATACACCCAGTGTCCTAGTCAGGATTGTACAAGACCTGACATAGCTTATGCAGTGGGCAGATTAAGTAGATACACCCAGTGTCCTAGTCAGGAATATTAGACGGCCCTAGAAAAGATTGGTCAAGTACTTAAAAGGCACCATTAATTATGGGCTAAGATTTGGAAGGTCTCCACCGGTATTAGAAGGGTATTGTGATGCAAACTAAATCTCAGATTCACAAGAGATCAAATCCACTAGTTTTATGTGTTTACCCTTTGGTGGGGGTGCAGTGTCTTGGAAATCATCCAAGCAAAACTTGATAATTCAGTCTACCATGGAGTCTAAGTTAGTTACCTTAGTAAGGCATGTGCTGAGGTTGAATGGTTGAGAAACTTTTTAGCATGTCTTCCCATTGATTCTACTCTGCATCCTTTTGTGTCTATGCATTGTGACTGTCAGGCTGCAATTACAAAAGACAAGAGTAATATATATAATGGTAAAAGTAGACACATAAGTCTAAGACATGCAAGTATTAAGCAGTCGCTACGATCTAGAGTTGTAACTCTAGATTATGTGAAGTTAGAGTTAAATTTGGCCGATCCTCTGACTAAACCATTTAATCGGAGGCAAGTGGAAATTACATCGAGGGGGATGAGACTACTTCCTAGTTAATAGAGGAAGATTGGCGACAACCTTACCTACGTGATTGGTGATCCCATGAAGATGGTTCAAAGGGAAAAATAAGTCACTCCTTGTTCTGACAATACTATCAATTTCTCTATGAGACGTCCTTACCTATGGTGAGATAGTTCATTGTATACATATAGTATATTTTCATATATACATGTAGTACTTGATAAACTGTGAAAGGATGAGTTAAACTCTTAATGGAGAGTCCATAAGCCCAATTTGTGGCGATGTATTTTATACACATTCAATGGATATCCACCTATGTGAGTGTAGAACTGGGTCGATTCTTATAGGTACCTAGGCACGTACTCTAGAGCACTCATGAAGCACAAGAAGCGCAGGGCCAAAAAGCGCATATCCGTATGAACAACAATATAATGAAGGTGCAGTGTAGGCATGAGTCCTCTATTTCACGCTCAAGGAATATTGGTTCAAAGAATTTATTCTACCATGTTTCTGTGAGATAAGATTCATTGTCCTAGGACTAGTTCAAGTTAAAAGGCATTAGTATCTAATGCATTGTATCTTCAATTCTCTCTGACATTTCCTTTGTTATTCTTGGTTCCAAATGATGTCCACTTTTGTGTATTTTGAAATAGTGGGAGATTCACTACAAGAAATTACATCTTTAACGAAGGGATTTCCCTTCGTTAAAGAGCTAAAAACCTTCGTTATTGTATGCTAACGACGGGGAAAAATCCCTTCGTCACCCGTCGTTGAAGCCCTCTTCGCTAAAGGGTCACGAAGGGATATACTACCCGTCGTTATAGAGTCTATAACGACGGAACATATTACCGTCATTAATATTTACGACGGTAATTATCACCGTCGTTACCATTAGTAACGGGGATATTTTCCCGTCGTTACCATCAGTGACGGGATATTTTCCCGTCGTTACCATTAGTTACGGGGATATTTTCCCGTCGTTGAAGACTAATTAATGACGGTTGGATACCGTCGTAAAAGTCCACATAATGGGTAATTAGTAACACATCAACGACGGTGCGTTCCCTTCGTTGATGAACAAAATACGGTTTATAAAACCGTCATTGTAGAATATAAATTTCTAATATACATTAATAATAAATTTTCCATTCATAGGCAACTATCATATTATTCTCAACCAGACACTAAGATTCACAACAAAAACATATTAAAAATACCCAATAATGAATAAGAGGTAAAATAAAAATTCCATTCATTAATTTAAAAAAAATCACATAATTAAGAAATATCAATTAAGCAAATATTATCTTATTAAGTAAAAATCATATTTTTTTAGTGCAAGTAGTCAATCATAAAAGTATATAAGAGATTTTACAAAAAATAATTACCTAGTCCTGCACATGTTCTCGAGTTTGAGGAGTTAATGAAGGTGATTGCCTAAAAAAAAGTTCTTGCATAGCTTTCACTTGTGACTCCAACTCAGACATCCTTTGTTGTTGTTGCTCCTGCTCATCTAAGCGTTGTTGAAGCATCTGGTTCTTTCTCTTTTCTTCTATAACCCGTGCTTCCAGATCAGATCGACTAGGGAGCGGTCCTCTCAAATCTTTTAAAGTAGTCCCGCCACCAAATACAGTGATGTGACCATGAGATTGCTTCCCCCAGATTTTCTCAACTATCTCAATGTCAGAAAGTGAAGGGTTTGCTTGTTTGACTTGAACAATTTCATCCTATAAAAATTAAATCCATATGTTAGCACTATATAATACATCATTATCAAACTTAAACACATATTCTACTTACATATTTATCTTGATCCCCAATATCTAGTGTTTCATTAGCTTTCTTTCGAGTTTCATGAAACATTTGTGACACATCAGGTGGATTTCCTGACTTGCCACCCTTATTCAAATATTAATAAAAATGAGTACAATATCAAACTAAAAAACAAAGTAGTTTTAAATAAATAGGAAATTAGTTACCAATTCCCACGCAATTTGTCTGAAGGGTTTGCTGCCCGTGTGGTGGAGCATCTTTCTTTTGCCTCTGTTAAGTGTATTTTGTTGGCTTGCTTTCTATACATCAAGATTAAAAGATAATTTCAACAATCCAACAATATACATGGAACAAAATTAATAAAATTAGGAGATTAATACCTGGAATTTTGAAAAAAAATTTTTTTCTTTTTTTAGCCAATCCCAGTCATCAACACTCACTTCTGTAGGATTATTTCTAAGTGCAACTTGCAATGAATTTTCTTTCACATATTTCCTGTGCATGTCACCACGCCACTTATTCCACAAATCGCGCAAGTGTCTCATTACTAACTCTCTCTTTTGCTCCATGTCCTCAGCATCAAATTTATCCTATATCAAATTTGAATCAAAATTTAATTTATAAGAATTAAAAACCAATTGTAAAAAATTAATTTTCAATGTACCTTAATGGATGCCCACATATGATCTTTATTTTGTTGTGGTATTTTGGCCTAATTCTCAACAGCTACTGGGCAAATATTTCTATCACGAATAATAATTCCAAGATATCGTGAAAATTCTGGCTCAATAGCTCTATTCTGATAAAAAGTAATGATCTTTTTCTCCCCATGTGACAAATTATTCAACTTTAGACACTTATTATTACCACGAGGTGGATTTTTCTTCTTATGAGAATTATCAGCTGCATACATCATATCATATGCTAGAAACAATATATAGGTAAAAAGAAATTGATAAAAATATTACTTCTTGTAATTAATAAAGAATATACCTTCTTGTCGAGATTCATTTAGTATTACATCATCACTTTGCACTCGATGATTATTTGATTCTGCAAAAAATTGGGCAATTATTAATCCAATCATAAAAAATAAATTGAAAGATAAAAAAGAAATAATAATAAATTTTAAGTCTCATCAACCTGTAGAATCATCATTCTCTTCATTGTTAGTATTTGCACTTCCCCTGCGATTTTGTGCAAAATTCTCCTCTTCAAAGTTTTCTGAATCAGCACTAAAATTTGTACCCATATTTTGATCTTGTATTGGATTTTGAATATTCAAGTTCTTGTCATGACAAGTACGGAGTTGTTCCTTTCTTAATGAATTTTCTGCAAGTGCTTGAAGTCGCTTCCTAATTAATGACCTGGGTGCTAAAAATTATGCCCTTTTGCTTTTGGAAGTGACTTCTTGAGTTTTTATTTTTCTACTATGAATAGGAATTTAAGTATCATACACTATGTATAAAACAAATGTCAAAAGAGAAATGAATAAAAAAAAAAAATCCCCAAGAACAAGAATATTAATAAATACATAATACACTAATGTAGAAGCACTTGTTATCAAGTTTCCATCTAGAAGCACCACATCTCTGACACGTATCAAGACCTTCTTCATTTTTCCAAAACAGCATGCAAGAGAATGGACACGAATCAATTTTTTCATATGATAGGCCAATGTCTCGGATTAATTTTTTGGCCACGTCATACGAATTAGGCAGTGTTGATTCCCCTGGCAATAGATCCTCATTCAAAAACTGGAGCAACATTGAGAATGATTTATTACTCCACCTATTTAGGCTCTTTATGTGAAGTAGTTTCACTAAAGCAGATAACTTTGAACATTTAGAGCCTTCATACAAAGGTTTCTCGGAGTCACCTAAAAGACTGTAGAATTGTTTTGCATGTCCATCTGGTTCCTGCTCAAGAATATCCTGACTCGACGTGGCATCAGGTGCAACAACGTCAGTTGAATTATGAAATAAATCTCCAATCATTTCTTGCATTTCATCGTCACTCTGGCTTTCTTCTGTCATTTCTTCTTGTTCTTCATCAAACTCCGATATGGACTCACCCTGTCTTTCGCCGTGATGACACCAAAATCTGTAGTTTTTAATAATTCCATGAACAATCAAGTGGGTCTTTACCGACTCACGATTACCAGACTTCACATTGCTGCATTTAACACATGGACTTCGAATTTCAAAGTTGCCATTCTTTTGATTGAAACCATTAAACAGCTTCTCATATGCATAGTCTAAAAACTGATCAACCCCTTCTTTATATTTTGGATCAAGTCTATCATCATCTACTAGGTCCATCCAATCTTTATTCGGCGCCATTTCAAGCAATGTACTAAAATTTCCTGAAAAATATTTCAACCTCTTCAAAAACTAAACACAAATAAATGCTTAATTTTATGTAAAGACTCATAAGTTCAGATATATGGTCATTCTAATGCAAAGAAGTTAACCTATATATGGTGTCATTCAGAAAGTATTTATTTATGCAATTATAGGGTCAATTTAAAGACAAAAATACTACCATATAATAAATTAGTAAATAGAACAAATTAGTAAAAAAAAAACTCATTTTCCTTTCAAAGCACATGTGACATAGGAACTATGATTATAACTAACAAAATGACTTGTTAATGGAAAGTGGTATGTCCAAGCTTGACAAGTACATCTGAATAGCTAAAGAAATAATCATTTAAAATTCATTTAACTTAAGTAAATACCACACATTTATAGGGTATATAATTGCAACATGTATAGGGTACTTTAAGCCAATATAATTGCAACATGTATATAATGATGGTCAACTGGTCTCTTCACTAATTTTGGTCGTTAAATACTAGATTTCTTGTAGCGATGAACATTTGAGTGAGCAGTCAAAAGAGCGGGGATTGAGTAAGGATTTGGACAACACGTGAAAGTGGAGATGTAGACGGAGTACGTGAATAATAGAAATATCATAGTTTTAAGAATAAAGAACTTTTGAATACTATCTTGTCTGCCATTGGAATTCTCCAAATCTAGATAATGATCATGATGACCAATGCTTGTCAATTTGTTCCAATAATTTCCTTAAGCAATTACTTATCGGTGGGATTGGTATAAGTTTTTAAACAATCATATAAATATTTTTTTATAGGAAGAATAGAATCAAAACTTATTTGCAAATTCATAAATGTTTTTTGCTTTAATTGTTACAAGGGGGTACTTAAGTGCAAAGTAGTTGAAACTATAGGGTCTGTACTAAAATCAAACAGTAACTGCAAAAATTACCTTCGAGGAATCAATTTAGCAAATTCATAAATATTTTTAAACAATCATATAAATGTTTTAAGAAATAAGAGACCGTAACTGAACAAGTTTTTAAACAATCATATAAATATTTTTTGATGGAAAGAATAGAATCAACACCTATTTGCAAATTCATAAATCTTTTTGGCTTTAATTGTTACAAGGGGTACTTAAGTGCAATCTAGTTTAAAGTATAGGGTGTGTACTAAAATCAAACAGGGGGGGGGGGGGGGGCGAGGGTTGGTTGTCGTCGAGAAAGAGGAAGAGGAGGCGGATGAGGTCTTGCTGCTACCGTGGTAAGAAGAAGGGGGAGATGATGTTACTGTTGAGAAACAGGAGAGGATGCGGATGAGGGTCACGTTGCGGTTGCCGAGAAGAGGAGGCGGTTGGTAATATTGCCGTCGAGAAAGATGAACTGATGAAGAGGAGGAGCACTATTTCCTAGGGTTTTTGCGTGATGAATTAGAGAGATAGAGAATTACATATATGTGAGAACTTGTTATATATAACTCCTCAATTATATTAATTAGATTTATTCTCCTATTAGGACTAGGTTTCATCTTTAACGATGGTTAATAGGTCCTTCGTTTTCAAGACTCCTCATCAACGAAGGTAGTAAGACCTAATCATCGAAGGGTCTAAATAACCGTTGTCTATCCTTATTTAACTCTCTTAATATTTATAAAAAGCTCAATGAAGGTGTGAGAAACCGTCACTATTGTATATATAATAACAATGGTTAAATAGTCCCTTCGTTAATTTTGGTCGTTAAAGACCTGATTTCTTGTAGTGATTGTTGTGTATTTCAAATGCACAAAGGCAAAAATGTTTAGTCTCACATTGGAATAAGAGGTGAGGCGTTTATTATTTATTTTGCAACCTTTTATTTTTCCAATGTTTTTCAACCTTTGGTGTTCCCAATGTTTTTCAACCTTAGGTGTTCCCAACGTTTTTCAAAATTTGGTGTTCTCAAGAGGTTCAACCTTTGGTTTTCCTACAGTTTTATTTTTCATCTATAAATTGAGACTTGTTCTCCTTAGTTGGGACACTGAAAACCCTTTGTGCTCTATCTTCCTTCCTGTCAAAGAGAGATCTTTGTTGTTCTTTGTAGAACAGGTTATTGGAGTGCACCTTAACATGTTGTCTGCCGTTGAATCCTGTGAGGAAAGACGCCACTGCAGCCTTTTGCACCAATGAGGGGTGAAATCTTTTTCTCAAGGACAGTGATTACACGCCTCGGCAGTTCGCACACCTTGTGATTTGTTCCGATCATAAGCATTTTTCACCAACATTAATCATGACCATTCTGGAAAGCACCTAGCGGCATTTGCTGGTCCTGCTGGGTCTGGTTCTTCGTTTCAGGTTGAAATTCTAGCACTTCCAACATGAGCTGACCTCATTTCTGAGTTGGGTTTATAATCATCCAATGCCAGGTCTGACTCTTTAGTGAATTCCATCGGCAAAGCATGTCCCATTTGGCAGCTCCATGCTGCGTGGAACCGGATGCATGATAGATTACAACATGCCAGTATATCAGTTAATCATTGCTACAGAGAAGGAATTTTTGTGGCTGACCATTTGTCCAAGTTGGGTCACTAGCTGAGAGAATTTCTCTTCTTCTATAATAGAGGTGGTTCTTCAGGTTGAGTTTCAGGTTTGGTTCGTGCAAATCCCTTACTGGCCATTGTAGTCAAAGTCTCTTTTGTAATTTCTCTAATTACTTTTGTATTTTGTTCAGGAGCGATAATGCCATGTGCCCATATTTTGATTTATATCAAGTACAAAATGAGGATTATTGTCTCGCTAGCTTCTTTTGAAGCTCCTAGGATTAAGTACGAGTTGAACTCTCCTGATGAGACTCTTTTGTTGTATTTTCTCTACTAGTTTAATATGAAGTTTTTATATTGAAAAAAGAAATAAAAGCTGCGCTCCTGCAGATAATAAAAGATCACATTATTTTTATGTACTTGTATCTTTGACTGAATTCCAAGCAAAGATCATGTATCTTTGATAAAAAATATATGATCCTTGTTTGTACTCAAGCCCCCTCTAGTTGGAGGTAGATCGAACCACCCTAGTCCTCCTAGTTCAAATCAAAGGAACGTCATTTATTACCTAAAGGTCATACCAAGTATTCATCTTCCGCAAGCAAAAAAAGGTATTCATCAATCATCTTCCACTAAATTATCATATTGATATATATATTTATTTTTTTACGCTCCTCTTATTAGTTTGGTTTTTTTTTTAAAAGGCTCCGGTGACGTTTTAGTATTGTCTGTGAGCCAAATGTACAATAAGACTGAGGTAAAAGAAAAAAAAAAGTTGTTCTCAGCAAAAATCTGGAATAGCTTGATGGAATGGTTGAAATACTCATGGAAATCTTGTGACTGGAACCAAATAATAAATTGGTATTCGCACAAGCTCAAGGGGGGAGGGTTTACAGAGAATGGCCCTCTCAACTGCAGTGTATACTATTTGGCAAGAAAGAAAACAGAGGATTTTTCAGCAAAAATTCAGAGAGCCAGAGTTAAGTCTTCAGAGCTATCAAGCTGGCAATTTACACGAAAATTTTCAACTCAAACTTACCTGTACATATAAAGGGAACACTTGAGAGTTTGTGATTATTTTACAGTGTAAACACCAAAGTAATGGTGTATTGATGTACTTCACATTTCATATATTGTGAAATGAATAAAAATTTTCATTGACCAAAAAAAAAGAAGAAAAAAAAGCCTTAAAACTACACATGATGCTATTAGTCCTATTTTATTCATAAGGAAAGTGCCAGATTATTATTTGGCACATCATATTGGTACAAGGATAATAACTATATCAAAGCTAAACTTAAGCAAGAATGTTGAGCTAGTCCACTACAAGAAAGTAAATTTAGGGCAAAGAATGAGAGGACACGGTATTACTTCTGAATATAATGTAGAGAAAACTTAAGATGCCAAAAATTGCTAGGAGGAAAGAGTTTTTGCAACTTTTTTTTCGCCGGCGGCGAAATTGTAGCTCTGACTGCACATTTGACTCAGCAAAAATACCAAAACGTTACAAGAGCTAGAAAAAGAAATACCAAGCCAGTAAGAAGGGTGTTAAAAAAAATCAAACTCGTGCTTTGGCCATTCATATTCTAAGAAAAGATATATAATTTTCAAGATAAATATAATAATGCAATTCAGCTGGCCAACTATTTTTTTGTGGGTTCAAAAATTAGGTCATACTCAACTAATTATCTAGCGTCTAATCAGGGTACAACAGGATAAGTTGCTGACTCAATATGAGGAAAAAAGTAAAGAAAATTATGTTCTCCACAGGAGACCAATTCCTATTTGGTCTTAATGCCAAGTCTATTTCAAATCCTTGAAAAAGATCAATTTGCGCTGAATTTATGACAAAAACGATCTGATACGTTACTCCAAAAAGGGGGGAAAAGACAAACAATCTTATATATGAAAATAACAATCAGATAATATAGTTTAAGGATCTAAAAATAGCGTATAAGGATGGTATAAGAGAGTAGTCCAAGTACTCCTTGAAAAAGCGTGAGAAACTGATGATGGAAGCATTTGGCGTTCAAACATTATCAAATCGCCCGCAGCTTTCAACAGCTTGGTTTCAGACATTGGGTTGATCTCAATTATACGTCGACCTTTCAAGTTGCGTCTTGGCTTATCCAATCATCAACGGCTAATTAAGTTCATGAACCCTTTGGGAGTTGTATTTTACTAAACAAATATTGGTCAAAAAATTATTCTTAAACATTGCTACGATTGGTTTTCTTTTCAAACCAATTGGAGAGGATCCTAGGATTTTACATCTTGGAGGGTTTACCTTAAGATTTGTAACGAAAAACACTAGTTTTAGAAAAAAAAAAATGAGCTATTTTAGTAATTAACATCATCTTATTCGTCATAGGTTAAAAAAAATATGCATGTTGAACATGGTTGGGCAAACCTTTTCTTTATTTTTTATTTTTTAATGTTGGGCAAACATTTTTCTAATTCGGATTAAAGTAGAAGATGCATATTATAGTGAAGGACAAATAAGATTAAAAATATATATTTCCTGAAGTTGTTTATGCCATCTTTTGAGTAAATTAATTAATGTTGTTTATGTCCAAAGGAGCCCAGGACAGGTCAAATATCGATTCATGCATGGTTATGTGATTGTTTTGATAGTAAAGGTCTGAACAAGCAACAACGTATAAATTAAATATTTTTTTATGTAATTGATTACGGTATGAACTGAGTTGAGATATTTAACAAATATCATGCATATATATATATATATTATATTTATACTCTAATTATATATATAGAAATATATATAAATATATAGATTCTTTATATAGTTATAATACTATTTTGCGACTCAACAACTTGCAAATTTCTATGCACCTAGTAAAGCGTACTTGGAATTTTGATGCAGTTGGATTTTCGATACGTAAATAATTTTGCGTGATAAAGTTATGGTAGCACCAATTTGATATTGGGCCTGTTTGCAGCACCGCCCACGCTCCCCGCCCATGCCCGCTAACACGGGACAATTTTATTCTTTTAATCCTTTGTTTAGGTGGAAGTAATATTGAGTTTAATACCTTCTTCATATGGGGTGCTGGATCAAAGGGATTTGCAAGGAGAGGCTACTTCTAATTTATGTTGTTGTTAATTTGTTTTTTTTTTTGTCCTTTTTGGGCTTAAGCCCTGCTCTCTTACCCAAAAAAAAAAAAGGAAACCCAATCATCTCTCAAGGAAGAATATTTTCACGAAGTCTCCTCTAGTAGTAATCTTGTAATAGCAATTTATTAATTTTTACAATGTATTATTCTGCAAAATAATAAAGATGTCCTCTCTTTTTTTTCCCTGCCAAGATAATGATGATATTCTAATGCATCAGAATTAAGTTATTATTAATTAGCAGTAATTTGAAAATTTGCAGAAAAAGAAAGATTTTTTTTCTCTTTTAGAATAATTTTGAACCTCTCAGAAATTTAACATGTTCTAATTTTAGCTAATTCTCTAGCTTTATATTTTTTTTTTTCAGAAAGTACACATTTTGTCAAAGTCTTAAGAAAACGTAAAGCTATCTTCATTTTCTTTTTTGCAAACTATACGAAACTGAAAAACAACTCTCTAATTTTATTTTATTTTTTTTAATTTCTCTTACCAACCCCATTATTGCGAAGTATCATTGTATTAAATGCTAAAATTAAATTTTGAGAGAGAATAGTTTTTTAAGAACTGAATGAAACAGCAAATTAATACAGATGTAACAAATGACTGGAGATATCGTTGGAAATTTCTAGGTGCTAAATATCCAACAGATTTGTCTAATATGGCTAGAAGCAATTACATAGAGAAAGAAAGTAGATCTTATCAAATTCGATTGAAAGAAGTAAAGTAGGCTGTAATAACATATACGTAACCTAATAAATGAAATAATTCTCAATAAAACATAATAAAAGAATGATATTTGTTATGGTATCTATATATACTACAAATCCTAAACTAATTCAATATCACATCCTTGTATCTTTCTGGTACAAAAATACTTTATAATTTACAGTCTAGCTATGACTACCCATGAATGAATGTGATTTCCTTAATTGGGTGTCTCAACAAATCGAGGCAAAAGAATTTGTTGTTATAAATTTTTCAAGAAACTATTTTCCTTAAACACAATAAAATTTGCATTTTTCGATGTCGGGTGAGAACAAGGAATGATGAAGCGTTGTAACTTTTGGCGGCTTTCTTACAGAAACAGTCAACAAATTGTGGCGCCAAAACTTGCGTGCAACTGCCAATGAAAAGGGCACGAGACAAAAGACACGTGCGGCCGCCGCCAGCTAAGAGCAGCGTCAGAATCGTGTGTGCCGCCGTCAGATGATACTGCCACGTGTCCGTTACAGGAAGGATAACAACAAAATTCGGGAAAGATGTTTATCTTTTGGGAGCCTATTTTGGATTTTTTTTACTACCCGGCTTAATTTTTGAAAAATTCCTCAAAAACCTAAAATATGGAATCAATAAGGGAGACAAGTGAGTTATCCCCCTCCTATTAGATAATGAGTGGACCATCATTAATTATCTCATATTTTGGGTCACTGTAGCAAAGCTCTTAATTTTTTTTAAGATCACGTCCGGCAACTAAGGAGTATAATTTATTAATGATAATCCTCAAAAGCTCATTAATAATCACTGCTCAAAATGTTCTGCACTTTATGTGCATATTGATCAAGGTGTAATTCTGTTAAATAGTATTCATAATATTTTCTATATAGGCGGGTAATTATATAGAGTGATTACCGTATACTCCAAATCTTATGCTATCTTGATAGCATGGAAAAATGTATGTGTAGTTTTATCTATTGAATTTTTATCATAATCTATGTGTGTCCGTTTGAAACATATTTATGTCTTATAGTATAAAAATAATATAAATATTGCCCAATTAACATTATCAAACTATACAAGTAAATCATTTGCTCCAAAATAGATAGATGAATATTTTTAGACATGACAAGACGGCAAGACCTCTTCAAAATGAATCCATAAATACAATCATAATTACAGGGTTTTGTTTTTATTTGGGATGCAATACTTATTAATAATAAGGTGAATCATATAAAGAAACTATTGATGCTCGATATCAAACAACCAATTAATCAAGAAGAGGATTGTTACAGGGTGATGAAGGATGATGGAGGGTCCACTCCCTTCTTTAACTTTATACCTGCTTCTTGAATTAGGATATCAGGATCCGCTGCAAAGACCAGAAGAACAAACTCGTAAGAGGGCGGGGACTAGTTCCTCCGTGATACCTCCGACGGTCAAGTCAGCTGAGGTCCTTGCAAGGAGTATTTTCAGTTTTGATTTCTTAGTTTAATTTTACTAATATATCAAGAAGAAGTAGTAGCCAAGAGAGCCTAGCTTAGCCTCTTTTCGTTCTTACCTCCCTCCCTCCTTTTATCATCGATCGCCCTTGAGGTGTCGACCCCCCGCTTTCATTTGGCACGGGAGAGTCGTTGTGGAGTGAACAGGTTGGCTGCTAAATCATCATCCACTTTATAGATGTCGGATGGCGACTGGAGAGGAAGTCACTTCGGTTCTGGAGAGGATGTCTCCATATTTCCTAGGAAGTAATTGAGAGCGTTGCAAAAGGTATGCTGACAATTCGAATCATCCCTCGCCTTACAAGTGTCGAGTGACGACTGGAGGGGAAGTCACTTTTTTATGGGAGATTGTGTCTCTGTATTTTCTAAAAAGTGATTGAGCTGACAAGTCATAGAGACCTATCTTGCCAAAATATGGATAAGGCTTGTTCAAAGTGGACTGAGATGTTGACATATGCTCTGGAGGAGAGGCTTGAGGCCGGGGTTGAGTCCTCAGCTTAGTCGACAGTAGGGAGTGTCCCTTAAGTCGTTTCTGAGAAATGCCCAGTGAGTGGTCTCTTCGATGATAGGATCGACCGACACCGCCTTTCGCGTCGACTTAGGAGTGTAGGCATGTTCGACTGGTTGGAATGTCGTCTCTTCTTAACTAATAACCGTTTCTTCAGTCGATATGAAGATGTCAACTCGTCTGGGATGTTAGGATCTATCGTGCCGACCAATATCGCCTCTATTGTCAACACCAGAATGTCGGCTTGATGAGTTGGTGGGGCCGAGGTCTTTGTGATTGTGCCTTGGGTTTATCCCTTGATGAGGTACCAGGGTCGTGCAATTTAGTCATGATGGTTGAGTTGCACTGGAGGATTCGACCATGTGCCTTGGGCTTACCTTGATAAAGAGCTAAGAGCTTGTTTATCCGTCTGATAAGTCGTTGTGCCTTGGGTTTATTCCTGATGAGGTACCAAGGTCTTGCACTTTGACTAAGGAGTCGAATGCCTAGAATTTTTGAGAATTGACTAGCGCTCTTATCGTATCATTTTACAAATATCAACCTCTTGGGTGAGTGAACACCATAACAGAAACGAAAAATAAAATCTATTTTACACAACTGCATCAAAAGATTCTATGAACTGTGATATCTCCCAATTAATATTTGATAAAAATTATTAATAAATATGATTGAAGTAGGAGGGATTACCTCCTGGATAGTTTGTAATAAAGTGACATGTTTTATCAATTCTTTTATTACAATTTTGTAGAAATAAATTATTAGAAGCAAATGCCAGCTAATTATTCCATCTCAAGTTTAGTAGGTTTAGTCTCTAAGGCCCCGTTTGGCAAAGGGTTAAAGAAGAGGGGTTAAAAAGAAGGATTAATATACTTAGCTCATTCGATAATCCGAGGACTAAATTATTAACCTGTTAAATAAGTTTTATTTTAGCCATTGTGATCAGTTTTAGTGTTTGGGAATAACAATAATTTTAACTATTTTCTTTATAATTAAAAGGGTTAACTCTTAATCTTTCTAAATAGGAGTATTAGTAAACCCCTTATTAGTATTAGTAAACCCCTTATTTTGAGGGGTTAACTCATTTTAATCCCTCTATATTTTTTATGTTTGGCAAATTATGACGGGTTAAGAAGGAGTTAAGGAGACTTAACCCATCACTTAATCCTTTGCCAAAGGGTACCTAAAGTTTGCCTAAAACAGAAGCGATCTCAACGTAATTAGAAGCTCACATGCAACGCAACTATGGTAAACTTTCAAGCTTGCAGAATAAATTTGATATTTCCATTAAAACAATTACTTTATATGTACGCAGCATTGCACAATGAAAACTTTAGAAAATAGATAGAAATTTATCTCAACGCGGTACAATGTTAGGACCAACCAACGCGAAGGAGAAAAAGTACCCAGGAAACAAAAGGAATAAAGTGATAGTTTGACAGGTGGCTGCACAGGTGTCAGTCAACTATGCAGGCTTAAGATATCTATAAGAGGAGGAGAAAGCAAAGAACTCCGATAGTTCTTGGAGAAAAGAAAATACGAAGGAAGGGAGAGAGAGAGAGGAGAGGCAACGGAGATATAGGAGAGAGAAAGATAGCTAGGGATAGAAGGAGAAATGAAGCTCATTTTCTCTCACCTCCCCTCACTTCTAACATTTCTCTGTTTGCTTCTCTCGGGTAAGGAACTGATGCTTAATTCAAACAAGTTAAATTAGTTTCATTCATCTTAATTTCAAACAGAATTTTATTCTTTCACACTTTTCTTTCACTTTTTCTTTTATTAATTTTCATCTACCATAGAGCAAATTTAAAGTGTTATTATGTATATGTTTGTACAAAGGAACAAAAAACAAAGTGGGAAAGTTATCACATGATTAAAAAGGTCAGATTCTTTTTAGAACAAATGTTGGTGCATGGTTTGGCAGATGTTGAAATCTGCCCCCCCCTGCTTTACCTTGATTCCTCACTATTCTTGGTCTATATTTGTTAATAAATTATTACTTATTCTTCATAGGTGTTTACTCCACAAATTTTTCCATAATTCTTTCATAGTTTATATAGTTGGGCGCCCCTCCATTGCTTATATTCCATACTTTTTCCCCCCTTTTCAGGTACTATAAGGGTAAGAGCTAAACCTCATTTACTAAATGATATATTCTAATATTATAATTAATTGTGTTGATATATTCTCTTAGTAGTTGATTTTCCTCAAAAAAAAAAAAAAAAGAATTAATGATGTTGATGATTGCTCACTTTTTATATTATGAAAAAGTAAGAGCTATTATATTATACGAAAAAGTAAGAGCTAGAATGCTACCTCTATTACATAATTCTGTTAAATATGTTGTTCTACCTCTAATAGAATCAACTTTTATTAAAAATATTTACAGTTGATACATTCTAAGATTGTAATTAGCTAGTGATGATTATTGCTACTAAATTCAATAATGAATATGAACCTTTACGAAAATCCCAAAAAATAAAGAACTACAGCACGCTATCTCTGATACATGAGATTGTTCTACATCTAATAGTCAATTCTTTGATCAATATAACAAGTTTTTTTACCTCTGACAGCTCAAGCTCCTCTCCCATCTCTCGCCGTCACGTTCGGAATAAACTACGGCCAAATCGCCAACAACCTCCCAACCCCAATCCAAGTCTCCAGCCTCCTCCAATCGATCAGCATCAACAAAGTCAAGCTCTACGACGCCGACCCAAAAGTCCTCACCGCCTTCAATAACTCCGACGTCGAATTCATAATCAGTGTCAGCAACGACAACATCATCAATATGCGAGATCCAACCCAAGCCCAATCCTGGCTCAAACAAAATGTTCAGCCTTACCTCCCTCAAACAAAAATCACCTGCATAACCGTTGGCAACGAGGTTTTCTCAAGCAACGACACAAATCTCATGGCCAACCTTTTACCAGCAATGCAATCTCTCTACGAAGCACTTCAAACTCTAGGATTAGATGGTCAAGTCAATATCAGCAGTGCACATTCTTTAGCTATCTTGGGGGACTCATTCCCGCCATCAGCTGGTTCGTTTCGTCAGGATCTTGTGCAGTATATTCAGCCGTTGCTCAATTTTCATTCGGAGAGTAATTCGCCATTCCTTATAAATGCTTACCCTTACTTCGCTTATAAAGGAAGCCCAAATACTGTTTCGTTAGAGTACGTACTGTTTGAGCCTAATCCTGGAGTAACTGATCCAAACACAAATTTGAACTATGATAACATGTTATATGCTCAGATTGATTCAGTTTATGCTGCAATTAAAGCGCTGGGGCATAATGATATTTTGGTGAGGATATCGGAGACTGGGTGGCCTTCTAAAGGAGATACTGATGAGCCTGGAGCGACGCCACAAAACGCTGCAATGTATATAGGGAATTTGTTGAAGAGGATTTCGATGAATCAGGGGACGCCGTTGAATCCTACAGTGCCTATCGATGTTTATGTGTTTGCTCTGTTTAATGAAGATATGAAGCCAGGGCCGACTTCTGAGAGGAATTACGGGTTGTTTTATCCTGATGGGACTCCAGTTTATAGTGTCGGGCTGCAGGAGTTGTCCCCGTACTCGTCCGCGCCGGGGTCTTTCAAGCAGAAGGTGAGAAGAGAAAGAACATTTCTATTTACATTTAAGTTTGACCAATTTTTTAGATAAACCCCTAACCTTTAAAAATGACATTATTAACCCCTCCTTTAGTTTGGGGTGTCTAAGAAAAACCCTCCTCCTGAAATTTTTCAACTAACCCCCTAACGGTAATGAATTGGTAAAAAAGACCGAAATATCCTTTTCAAATTAACACTAATCATTTAAGTAAATTAAATTCATCCGGAGCTAGGGTCAGAGGGACTAATCTCAAAATTTGATTGACCGTTCCACTCGTGCCTATGCCTCCGCTCCCTTCGTCTCTGCCTATGCTACCTATGCTATTCCTTCCATTCCCAGATTATTAAGGACATGAAGTGAGTTTTCAATTAAAGACATTTTGGTCATTTGACGCATGTGATTTTCACGTGCGTAGTCGGATATAACGGGGATATAACGGGCACACCTTGTTGTGTGCGGAAGGGGTGTTTTTTTTTTTTTTTTTGGTGGGGGTGGGGGGTATATTTTTATTTATATTTAAGCCAATCTCAAAAAGAAAATGTTGGGGAAAAACTAAAATCAAATTCTGAAGTTCTTAAGTTCATACTTGTTTTCATGCATATGGTTGGAATTTTCAACCTCTAGACACCTCAAGATGGTAGGCGGAGGATTTCTTCGTAACTACTGAAATTTTCTTATTTGTCAACTTCACACCAATAAAATATCTGAGATATGGTCAATAATTATTTGATGTGAAAGCAGGTAATCTTTTTCCCTTTTTCTTCATTTCGCTTTCGCATATGATATGGCATCTACTCGATTTCTCTACTGTTTTCAAACCTCAGACTAAAAAAGAATTGCCGCCCAAGGATGATCCTATAGAGGATCAGAGTTGGTATGTCTCACTTCCATTCATGTATCTATCACCAGCTCAATTTGTTGACGCCAAGTTTTGGATGCGGAAAAGAAAAGAAAAGAAAATTACTAATAGTAACAACGTACGATAAGACAGAGAGAGAGTGACATTAACCTTATCTTTTTGCATATTCTTGCAGACGATGACTGTTCTAGGACTTTTGATCCTAGCTGTGGCACTCCTAGTCTAAGCTTGTCATAGTGGAGTTTGATTACAGCTAATTTTGTTGAGAAATTTGAGCCTACGGTCAAGGATATATTCAAAACTTAAGGTATTTTCTACAGTTAGTTCTGTTTCCTTAACTTAAGGTATTTTCTACAGTTAGTTCTGTTTCCTTTACTCAGTACTTTCGTGTTTTCTTGCACTTCTGTCACAATCACAATATGCGTCTTCATCAAGAAGACAAAGACTATGAGTAAAAGATATTCCTATTTGCATTTTGAAATGATCTCTGCTTTTTTAGCTTTTGTCACTTTCTTTCTTTCCCCTTAAAAAACATATATCGACAAAGACTGAGTAGAAGATGTTCCTATTTGCATTCTTAAATGATCTCTGTTTTTTAGCTTTTGTCACTTTCTTTCTTTCCCCTTAAAAAAATATATCTATATGATGTTAACACATCGATATCACTGTTTATTTTATTTCCCTTAGTGGCAGTCACTTTCATCTAATGCTGGTAAATCTACAGATATAAAAAGAGTTGATGACTCCTATAGTCCTATTAGGCTGATGGCCGGTCCAGGGAAAAGAAATATGAAGCATGCAGAACTTAAAATTGGAATTAAATTATGGGTATTGCTTTTTGGCTCGCGTTTTAACACGCGAGCCAACTCACACAGAAACAAGGGATGGGACCCACTGTGCCTGTCTCTTTGCGAGTTGGCTCGCGCGTTAAAGCACGAGCCAAAAAGCATTTTGTTAAATTATATATAACTTTTGGGATTGTTAGGGTTAGGTTGCAATGTGTTTTTAGAAGAAACTAACAACAGACACGTTGCTAGTCTAGCTGACAGATTAAAACTTTAAGTCTTTCAAACTGTTTAATATGATGTGACTACCGTACATTTTACTTAATTGTTTTAAGAATTTTTAGCTGTAGAAGTAAAACCCGCGTTTGACATTTAGGGACATTTAGAAATATAAAAAATATAATATGATTAATAACAATAAAGTCCCAGATGTCAGTACTTTACCAAGTTTTGCTCCAGAACTTCTGAACGATGTGGATTATTTTGTCATGATCAGATCCAGCCTGCACAAAAGAATAAAAAAGTCCTATAATATGCCTGTTATAGTTGCAAGTTCTAATAGATAATGCAATGTATAATATGCATAGATTAGCAAATAGATTAACTATATGATTACATCCGCAAAAGAACTGCATGCAAAATAAAATGTTGGATCCTGTGGATTACTTGGTCATGAAAAAAAAATCCTAATAATTGGTCTCTGTAGGCATAATAATTAGTATATAATTATAGATTAGCAAGTATATTAACTATATGACAACATCTGCAAAAAAACTGCATGCTGAATAAAGTCCAAGGAAGGCTAGTGAACTATGTACTCATGTTTAATAGATAAAATGTAAATTAAATAGCCTATAGGTGAAGAATTAACTAAACATGAGTCTTCAAATATCCGCAAGAGTTTCAGCTGTCATTGATATTGCTTATAATTTATAACCGAGCTAGGTGCAATAATAAATTATAAATGTGGTTCTATTTCCAGTTATTCATACCACTGCAGTTTAGTTGATTGGTGAAACGAATTACATATGTAGTTCTTAAAACAACTTGTCATTAATTTTTCTCACATACAGCTGCTTATTATGATGTGCAGGGTGCAAATTATGGTAGAGTGGAACTCAAGAGCTTGATTCATTGTATCAATCATGGCTTTTTGTGAGAGGATCACTATTTTTTGTGAGGGCATTAGTAATTTTCGTGAGAATATTATTGATAGAAGAAGAGACCTTGCCAGGAGTAGAATATTTCGTACATGATTTCCCCTTTTCTTTATTTCATATTTCGCTATAGGAATTATTCCATCTTTTTTTACTTGAGTGAACATTTTTTAGTTGTTGTAGATTGGATTGTTAGGCTCCGGGTTTCATGTACAATATGGTATATGTTAGTGATTGTAGATTGAATTATTAATTATTAAATATAATTCATTCCTTTGATGATTTAAGTATATCCTGCTCAATTCCATGTATATTCTCCTGATCCTGATTCATGAGAAACTTTAACTTTCAAAATCTATGATACGTTCACATCTACAGGGAACTAGAAACATCAAATACTAGTATAAAGGAACCTGTAAGTCTCTTCAGCAAACAAGAACTTTAAACCTTCCCAGGAGTTCTCTAAAGCAGATTCCATAACCATGAACATCAGCCTTCATTAAGATGTCATTAGAGTGGAAATCGGTAAATATACAGAAAGTGCAGGAATATAGCCAGTCAAAAGGAAAGAACCAAACATTAAGCAAAATAATAGGTTAAAGAAAATATAGGAAGCTAGTACCTGCTTGTGATGGGGAAGTATCTTTGCAGTGGAACACACAATAAATTACATTTAGTCATACACCAGTTTCTGCCAAAAAGGGTGAGACCTATTAACCTTATCAATAACAAAAAGAAAAAAAAACAATTACTGGAAATAAATGATGGATAAACTAAATTTTCATGCGTTAGATGTCAGTTTCATTCTTACACAGTAAATAAAATTTCCCCTGTTTCAGCTGTGGGAAACCTCAGAGCTTTCAACTCCCTTTCTGTTTTATGGTCTTTTCTGAAAGCTAGGCTTCATTGAGCCTGAAAATAAATTGAAAGACAGAATTGAATCATGAGCTAAACATGCATATATCATGTCTATGCATACTTGGAACTACCGTTGATAGTAATTCTCACACATTTAGATGTTTAGTTTTTCAGGTTCGCTGCAATGTATCAACTTAGTTCTCATCCACTCCCAGTCTCAACTTCTTCAGTCTCTACTATTATTAATTAGTCTCAACGGAGTAACCATTAGTGCGTTTAGCAGATGCCGTATTGACTACAAATATCAATTTAGAAAAGAACTGATGTACCAAAAGTTTTTTCTATCTAGCAGTAAGAGCCAACCGAAACCAACTATAAATTGTTTATCAATTACTTCAAAAACTTTATAGGAGATAACATCAATTTCTCACTTGGAGATGCACTGGATTCAACGTAACAGCCACAATAAACATTATCTAGATGGAAACATCTTTCTTACTAATAACAGACAAAGCATATTTAATCTGGCGACAAAAAATTTAACCATCATAACTGATTCAAGGCACTATTTACTCTTAGGCGTGATTTGATACATTTTCTCATCCAAAAAAGTAGCAAATCAAGAGAGGTGATGCACCGTTAAACCCTAGAAGCGACAATTTAAGTAGTAATTAAGAATTCAATAAGAAATTTTCAAGATATCATCTTTATTATTGAACAAGCAAGGTAACACAAAGTAACAATAACAACCACAGCGCTGTAAAGTCCCGAAAAAGACAAAACGACTAGTTCTCTAACTGTTTTAGTTGTGAGAAGAGATTCTATCGTATGGTAAGAATCTATTTGCAATCGCTCTTTTTCAAGTACAGAAGAGAAGGTTGATTTGACTTCTTCTTTGTTTAACACGGGTTCGGTGTGGCGATGAGATGTCTCGCTCGATACTCGTGTCGAGCTTACTTCTCGTTGACGATCAAAGCAAGATAGCTTCAATTCAATGAGAAATTTAGCCTCTGTCGAGTGCTTGAGCTGCCGTTGGTGGCTGATGTTAGCTCTTGACGTGCGTACGTCTAAGTGCTCTCTAAGTCTGAGTGCTAGCTCAGTTGGCTTCTTCATAGCTGTTCACGGCTATTTATAGGCTTTTAGCACGTAACTGAAGCGCTAATCATGGGATCATGAACGTAACTGACTCCTTAGCCCACGTGGGCTGACTATGTCTTCATGGCCTTTAGCCTCCTGACGTCGAGCCTCACTTGATAAGACGAGCCTCGCTGCATGGCGAGGTTCGTCTAATGAAATGAGCCTCAATACGCAGCGAGGTTCGTCTGACAAGGCGACCTTCGTCTTTTGATGGTCGAGTCCAGTTGCGTGGCGAGCCTCGTGAGCTTCTTCTGACGAACTTCGTCTTCTGAAAAAGCTTTGTCTTCACTGACGAGCTTCATTTTCTGAAGGAGCTTCGTCTCTTGAAGGATAAGGCGTTGAGAGCCTCATCTCTAGGCGAACTTTGTCTTCCATGACGAACTTCGTTTCTGGGCGAACTTTGTCTCAAATGACGAAGTTCGTCTTCTGAGGGGTGAGGCATTGCTTGACGAGGTTCGTCTGTGGATGAACTTCGCCTACTGAATTGGCTTCATCTCCTAGAGGAATTTTGTCCCCAGTGACAACCTTCGAACCTCGTCTCTAATGATGAGCTTTGTCACTATCTTATTTCTTGGTATTTTTTAGTGCCTACGAGACCCTTCAAAGTTTTCAGACCCAAATTAGGTTGCATGGGTCTAGAATAGTTTGAACCAGTGTTATCGAGGCGCAAGGCGCAATGCGGGGCGCAAAGGTCCCTTACGCGCACCATGCGCAAGGCGCACAACAAGACGCGCGCCTCACTAACTGAGGCGCATAACTCAAATTAATATTTGCCAACATCATAAGACAGAAACATATGCGAGCGAGGCGCACGCGAGGCGCGAGCGAGGCGCACGCGAGGCGCGAGCGAGGCGCACGCGAGGCGCGAGCGAGGCGCACGCGAGGCGCGAGCGAGGCGCACGCGAGGCGCGAGCGAGGCGCACGCGAGGCGCGAGCGAGGCGCACGCGAGGCGCGAGCGAGGCGCACGCGAGGCGCGAGCGAGGCGCACGCGAGGCGCGAGCGAGGCGCACGCGAGGCGCGAGCGAGGCGCACGCGAGGCGCGAGCGAGGCGCACGCGAGGCGCGAGCGAGGCGCACGCGAGGCGCGAGCGAGGCGCACGCGAGGCGCGAGCGAGGCGCACGCGAGGCGCGAGCGAGGCGCACGCGAGGCGCGAGCGAGGCGCACGCGAGGCGCGAGCGAGGCGCACGCGAGGCGCGCGCCTCGCTGCGTGCAGCGCCCCGCCTCGCGTGCGGGGCGCATTTCGCCCAGGCCGAAGCGCCTCGCGCCCGGGGCGCGCCCGAGGCGCGCGCCTCAATAACACTGGTTTGAACTCTCTTGGCTATAACGAGCTTGGTTTGCATGACGAGCTTGGCCTCTTGGCGAGCTTCGATGCTCTGGGGTGAACTTCGTGGTTCCAGGCGAAGTTTGTCGTTTCTGGGCAAGCCTCGACACTTTGAGACGAAGTTCGGCTATTTGTTGAGTCTCGTCATTTTGTGCGAGCTTCGTCAGACCCACGTGGGACTAACAATCAGGTCCTATCAGCATTAAATGTTGTACATCTTCATCATTGCGTTTTTTCAGGCCCGATGAACAACCGCCAGCTAGAGCCTCAAGATCTGCGGAGCGGATCTCGACCGCTGATTTGGTTTTCCCGCCTATAAATAGGCGGCCACCTCTGATGAAGTTGATTAGTCTTCTTCATGTTTTCAAAACCTAAATTGCTTCGACTTCACAGAGCTTTCGCCTCCGAGTTTTAATCTCTTCCCCTCAAAAACTTCGAATTTTTGTTAAGATTCATGGCCCCAAAAACTGTCGTCGACAAAGGCAAGGGCAAGAAAACGGCGAGTTCTTCAAGCGAGGCCGCCACTTTACCTATCATCTCAGGTAGTGCAATCGAATGCAAAATTTACATTTAGAACAGTTGAATTTTGCCCACTTCGGCTTGTTTTTTCTAAGGAGATGAACAATTTCCTCTTTTGAGACGAGGTTCGTCTGTCGAACGAAGTTCGTCTTGTTGACGAGGCTCGTCTGATGGACAAGGCTTGTCTGATGGACGAAGCTCGTGCCATTTCTTGGGCGAGGCTCGTCTTTTAGCTAAGGTTTACCATATCTAGCTTATTTGGGCTAACTTTACTGTTTTGCCTCTTGCAGTTCTGCATTCATCTGCTCGGATTTCTTCACGTGACGACATCGGATCAGATACCACTCAAATTAGAACGAACCAGTCCCGCTACCCCGTGCTTGAGAATCCCCATCATTCAGAACCAAAGTCAGGAGGTGTTTCATCAGCTTGTTGAGCCTTCAAGTGCTACTTTGAGGCGTTCGGTCACAGACGCATCCTTGAAGACAGCTGACCGAAACAGAATTCCAAAGCTTGTCTTCTTGTTTGGCGATTCTACACCCAACCCCGATATGCTGGACCTTGGGACATATCGATGGCTTAGGACGGTGGGCGAGAGACGCTTCTTCACACCTCCTATGCAGCGTGACTACTCTCTCACCTTCCTCAAAGCGACTTTAGTCTCCCAGAAGATTGACTGGGAGTTGACCCTGACACAGGATGGGGTCACCTATGGATATTTCTTTAAGGGCGGTGCTAGAGTGGACATTGGCGGCCGTCATGTTACCGGTCTACTTCCCGGGCTGGTTCAACGTGAACTACCCGCTAGTGAGATGACTGCGGAGGCAAACACTTTGTGCAGCTCTTTCTTCAAGGCTGAAGGGTAATTTTCAGCCAAAGACTTCAGAACTCCGGGCTGGTCACGTTGGAGTGTTGGACAGTGGTGGTCCCGGATGACTGAATTCATCTTGCAAGAGAACTATGACGACCTACGAGAATACAGCCTTCTCACGCCCATCAAGGCCACTCAGTTTGGGCTAAAGAACAACGCCCAACAATTCTTCAGCGTGTTGGAGCTATACAACTCTGACACGCGTATATTTTTCACCCCCGATGGGGAGCTGGGGATAGCACTACACGAGATGGTGGAAGTTTCAGGGTTACTACTGGAAGGATACCCTTATGAAGAAAACATCCCAGGGCATAGAGAGTTGATGGAACTGGAGAGGAGCCACCCTTAAGTTATTAAGACATTTGGGAGCTCATGTGCCATTATCACATTTGTTTGAGCCCTGAGGGACGTACAGAGGAGAAAGGCCTATCCCTTAAGGTCCCGGTCGCACTGCTAAACCCCTGCGACGAGATCGAGTCGGCGCGACATATCTTTGCTCATCTCCCCACTTCCTACGTGACCGCTTCAGATGAATGTGGTTACACAGCCGGCGTGGAGTTCGAGAGCTATTTCCACCAAACTAAAGAATCGATCTCTCACAAGGTGCTATTGGCGGGGTTCCTTATGCTTTGGCTGAAGCATATAGTCCGTACGCCCTCTTCCAGGCCATGACGGCTTGCATTCACGGAGGATTGCGGTGGTTGTGTGCCTAATTTTGTCAAGGCGTCGAGAGTCCTCGAGTAGACGCCTATCTGATTGCATCGTTTGTGATGCAGTGTCACACCCTTATGACTGTGCCCTCTGCTCGAGATGAAAATCAAGCTAATCCTTTCATCCAGCGATTGGAGAACTCTTCTTAGACAAAGGGGTATATGGCGACAATGAGGAATGCCCTAAGAGATCACAACAACTTTGACTTCTTCAGGTGCTTTCCTAACGTTCTTGGAACTAGCTACGGCCAAACATTTACGAACGAGTCGAATGGCCAGGGCTACACTTCACTATCTGTTGGCTACTTCAGGTGGCTCGTGAATATACGTCCTAGGTACATGATCTATCGTCATGGTCCGACGTGTCTATTAGAGTCGTATCTGCCTTACCGATTTGCTTGTCAATTCGGTTATGACCAGTTGTACGTCGGTAACACCAACACTCACTTGTAGTCTGAGGGTAGTCTAATCGATAGAGCGAGAGGGTAGTTTTGGACAATTGAGGGATGTACGGGTGCCCGCTTCTTGCTTCCGCACCAGAGTCCTCCACTCCGGAAGACACTTGCTTATTGCAAGTAGCATTGCACCACCGACGCAGCGATTCCTGGTTTTAATGTCAACTCCTCAGGATTACGCCTCATCAGAGGTCGCTTAAGATCCGGGGATGCTTCCAGGAGTCGTATGCCGGGCTTCAAGGAGTTCTAGCGTGCGGAGGAGGCTGTAAGAGGAGAAGAGGCTCAGCCTTCGAGCCCCCACGAGACTTACCAAGAGGTACTTGCAAAACTTATTGAGAGTACGCTCTGAGGATCTCCTCATATTAAAAAGTACAGGAGCCATATACTAACCTTAATTGGAGAAGGCGAGGATCTCGGAGCTGAGGCAGCAGCAACAGTCGACGAGGGTCCTTCACTTGGAGGAGACTTGCTCGGGCGTGAACCCGAAGAGCTTACTCGCGTCAGCGAGTCTTTTGAACGCCTATGGCATGACATTGTCGAGCATGCATCCCAAGCTGCTAGTGCCTCTGTGGAAAGCCTTTCCCAGCCGCCAATTGAAATGATGAACATCCTAAGTTCCGAAGAGGGCTCGCCTATTCGATTGGAGTCTCATGAGTCCTTGGTTTTGGAAACAACCATTCCGGCTTAGGAAATATCAACTTCAGCTGCACATGAGGAAACTCTTCCAACCATGTAACCCATTGGTTCGCTCATCTTCATTTATTGTTTTGAGCTTAGAGTTCTTATCTTTTTAACGTTTATCTTCTGACGTATTCACAGAGCAAACCGAAGAAGTTGGAGGCTCAAGGCAGGTGGGGAAGAAGTTCAAGAGACAAGAACCGGTAAGGAAGTCAAAACGTGTTGTTTCGAAGAAACCACAGCGAGAAACTCAAGTAATTATCGCCCCTCCGGTGGAACGTGTCGCAACTGAAGCCGAGCCTGAATCTGAGGATGACGTCCCTTTGCTTCAACGTCGTATCATGCTCTTCTTGCCCCAGATAAAAAAGCTTCACATCTGTCATTGTCCTTCTGTGTTTTGATTATACTAACAGTGTCTTTTTGGGACAGACATCTTTTTAGTTGTTTCAGCTGAAGCTACAGTCGTTATTGGTGCGGCTGCTGAAACTGAAGCAACAAATGTTGTCACGACCAGCTCTACTCCATCGACGGAAACTCAGGTTCCAGATTTGACGATAATCATTGTTGCTACTACTGCTAGTACTTTATTGACTGCCGTTGTGACCACAGTATTTGCTCCGTCATTGGTCTCCACACGAGCAACGGCTTCATCCACTGGTCAGCTTGAGATGGTCTCTTCAAGTGCTGCACCGTCCTCCTTTACTCAAGGGAAGGATTATGGGGTGTCGAAGATTCTGGAGAACTTCCTCACCATTTTGAAAGACTTCCCCTCTCGAGTATTGGATCACCGTGATGACTTTATCGGGATCAAGGTAGTGCTGGAAGCTCTTTTGAACTTGATGCCGAGCCTGACCAACTACGAAGCCATGCTGCCATATAGACTCAATATGGCAAAGGTGGAAGACCTCTTCAGAAGATGGCAGGATCATCGTGATCGACCTCTTCTCCCTCTAGCCGAAGAACGAGCTAGGCAATATTTGAGGCAGATGGATGACTCCGTTTTCAACCTTAAACGCCAAGTGATTTCCAAGAAAAAGGAAGTCGAAGAGCTCGAGGGGATAAACGAGAAGTTATCCAGTGAGCGCCGAAGAGCCACTTACGCTGAACAAAACAATCAAGCCTTGATTGAGTCTTATAAGGCTGCTCTCATTGAGATACAAGCCAAGCTAGCGAAAGTAGAGAATGACTTGAAGGCGGCCGTAGAAGTGTAGCAGACACTTGCGGTGAAACAGGAAGAACAAGAGGCGTCGCTTTGAGCTTAATGAATTAGAGAAGCTGGAGTCCGTCGTGAACAATATGATGATGTCCTTTGATGATGAGTTGCGCAAGAGGGCATTGGAATAGACTGAAGCGAAGCATAAGAGGTCATTGGACGAACTTGCGAAACAACTCCACAATGCCGTTCAATTCCTCTGAGCTCAATTTATGTAATCCAACCTTCGTGGCAACAGCTTCTCATCAATAAAATTATCATTTTGTCTATCAAATTTTTTTTTAGTTTTAACTTAGGATTTTAGCAAACTCTCAGCTATCAACGGACTTGACGTGTCTTTAGCAACTGTTGTTTAAGTTGGACTAGCCATCCTTTTTCTCTTAGCATGATAAGTTGTCGAGGAGTTTTTTTAGGTTTAATTATCCTCTATCCTTAGTCATTCAATGTGTTAGATTAAGTGTTTGAACATGATTACAACGGTTAAGTCGCAATCAAGTTTGGTTGTATCGTTCAGTGTAACAGCTCAACCTGGAGATTTGAAAGTGAGGCTCATCGCATAATAGGCCTGCTGTTTCAAGAAGTGGTCATTTGCGGGAATGACCGAAGGAGTATGGTGATATCATTAATACAATAACGATCTCAGATTTCAGTAATGACTCATCACTTGGTAGGTCACTATTCGTGAACAACGTCATTTGCAAAAATAACAGTATAAAAATAATCAAGCCGTTCAGTGACATGGGAGTATAACTATTATGATTAGAATAGAGACGCATCACATGGTAGGTCACTATTTTCGATCACTCTAAGAAGAAAGAACGGTCGAGAAAAAACAAATAGTGAATTATCACATGATAGATCATTGTTCTGATCGAATGACAAGTAGGGGTTCTTCGCATGGTAGGTCACTACTTGACAGAGTATTCTCAATTGAGGTTGAAGAGTTGACTATCATAAGTAATTGTTAACATGATAGTATTTGTAGAAAATTGACTATCAGAGGTAATCATTAACGTGTCATGCTATTGAAGAGGATTGATGGATAAATTTGAAGAAAATCGACTATCAGATGTAATTATTAACATGATAGTTTTGTGGACCTGCCATCGTGTTGAAGAGGATTGGTGAGAGGGTTTGGAGGACGATAAGGAATGAAATTTTCATCTTAGTTGATCTCGTGGGAGTTGAAAGGGTTTTATGACTTTAGCAATGTCAAAAGTCGCGTTCCTCGATATTGTTAAGGTCAGGTATCATTGCCGCATTCGTGGTGTTTGAACCTGCAACGTTATTGAGATTTGGAATGATCTCTTTCCTTCCGCATGAGTATGATAGTCCTCATAAATTGTGAAGACCTTTGCAGGGAAGCAGCAGGTATATAAGAAGTCTATAGGTAGTACTTTTTTAAAAATTTGTTGTTAATAAGCATCATGATCTTATCGCCATCTTGATTGATTAGGCGATATGCTCCATTTGAGTAGACCATTTCTAGTACAAATGATCCTTCTCATTTCGGCTCGAACTTGCATTTCTTTTTTAAATTCAGAACCATTGAACGTCGGACGGCGAGAACCAGGTCACATTCCTTGAAAATACGATGTCTGACTTTCTTGTCAAACGCTTTAGAGATTTGAGCCTAGTAAAGCTCGATATGCTGTTGAGCTTGTAGTCGCTTTTCGTTTAGCGCTTTAAGTTCTTCAAGACGTTGACGATAACTTTCTTCCGTTCTCAAACCGATCGCAAGTGTTATCCAAAGGGATAGAATTTGAACTTTCAATGGTAATACGGCTTCACATCCATATACTAAGGACTATGGCATAGCACTTGTTGGTGTACGAACCGTCGTGTGATACGACCATAAGCTTTGACCCAACTTCTCATTCCAGTCTCGTTTGCTCGTGGAGACCAACTTGGTGAGAATTTTGATGATGGTCTTATTGAAAACTTCTACTTGTTCACTCGCAGCAGGGTTATAAGCTGTTGATGTCAAGTTCTGATTCTGAACTTGTCGAAAAATCGCGTGAAGACCTGGCTGACAAACTGGGGTCCGTTGTCATGGATGATGCGTCTTGGGACATCATTGTTAGTTCTCTTATTTTGATGATTTTACAAATAATTTATAACTACTTTTGTTTCTAGTGGTTGTGGCTTGTTTTATTATTCAGGTTGACGATATCTAATGAAAAGCCTTTCGTATCAAGAGTCAAAGATTCAAGAGTAAGTCGTGTTCACAGTCTACTAGGTATATTTGTTCCATATAATGTATATTGTGGGAAAATATTTCAAGCTCAATATATATACACACACAATATTTGATTTTCTCACAAAACGAACTATTTTGAGAAACTTTGTGATATTGGTTTATTGATCATGTTTACATTACATTCATATTTTATAATGTTTATAAAAACATTTAATAAAGTTTCATAACTCTTTACATGTTTAAAACCAAAATTCAAAACTTGACATAAACATGTATTTGTGCTCTTTACATGTTTAAAACCAAAATTCAAAACTTGACATAAACATGTATTTGTGCACTTTTTGCAAAACGATGACTTTTCACAAATGGTAAATGCAAATCACTTGACATAAACATGTATTTGTGCACTTTTTGCAAAACGATGACTTTTCACAAATGGTAAATGCAAATCGAAAAATTTCTTCGCAAACATGTTTATTTTCATGTTTATAAACTTTCCCTAAAGTTTCATTATTTTTTGGATATTATTTGTTATTTTTATTATAATTTTAAAAGTCACATTTTAAACCTGAAAACCCCATGTATCAGTTTGCGGTCGACCAGACTTGTCGTCGCGATCGACCGCCCAAAAGAGGAATTTTTCACAAAGAGAATGATTTCAATTTCAATTGAGGAATTCACCCTCGTCATCATTTCTACAACTCTTTGTGTTTATAGATAAGTTTTCTAAACTCTATTATCTAGCTATTTTATCATTGAATTTCATATTCATATTTTTGATAGATTAATTTGAGTTGGATTTTTACTGTTCTCATTTATTACACACATCCCTATTGAGCTTTTGATATTCATACAATATATTGTTGGGTTGTGGTGGGTGATATAGTAAGAGTGAGTTTCCTTGTGTTCTCATTCATTGTAGAGAACAAATATTTGTATTTGAGCTTTATTTTTTAGTATCACTTTGTAATACACATTTATACCGAGAGGAGTGTGTGGTGAGGACGTGATCGATACCAAGAGGAGTGGCGTCGGTAGAGAAGCCTAGAGAGGTGTGAATCTGAGCACTGGAGGGAGGCGACACGTGTAGACTAACACTTGAGGTTGTAATTTGTGTGATTATATTATGAGTGGATTGTGAGAGTTTTCGGTGAGCTTGAAAACCGAGCGTGTAGAATCTTTTTGAGAAGATAGTGAAGATCTCTTCAAGGTGAGGAGCGAAGACGTAGGTCAATGGTTGACCGAACTCCGTGATCATATCTTGTGTTTGTATTTGCATTGGCGTACACTTATTTCGTGCTCTTGCTTATATCTTGTTTATCTTTCTTGTAATTTATATTCTTGATTGTAACCCATTCATATATCTCTTGCAAGAATTAATTAATCAATAAGTTTTTAATTTGGCATAAAATCGGATTAGATTAGCATATTACCCTATTCACCCCCCTCTAGGGTAATTTCAATCATAACTGTATATGATGTGGTGTTTGATGAACTTGACCATATCACTTGTTTTGACTTCTCAATAGAATTGCTTCGGCCCACTTGGAAAAGTAGTAGGTTATTGCCAGGATGAAGCGATGTCCTTTCGCAGAGAACTAGAAAATCAGGCTGATAATATCCATACCCCATGTTTCAAATAGTCATGAAGTGACTGAAGGATGCAGATGCTCCGGTGGCTGATGCATGTAGCTGGCATGTATTTAACATGCGCGACATCGTTTAGAGTATGAAACGGCGTCGCTAATCATCTTTGGTCAGTAGTAGCCGAATCTACGCAGTCAGTCCCACAGTTTTGACTTCTCAATAGAATTGATTAGCATAACTGTATATGATGTGGTGTTTGATGTGGTGTTTGATGAACTTGACCATATCACTTGTTTTGACTTCTTAATAGAATTGCTTCGGCCCACTTGGAAAAGTAGTAGGTTATTGCCAGGATGAAGCGATGTCCTTTCGCAGAGGACTAGAAAATCAGGTTGATAATATCCATACCCCATGTTTCAAATGGTCATGAAGTGACTGAAGGATGCATATGCTCCGGTGGCTGATGCATGTAACTGGCATGTATTTAACATGCGCGACATCGTTTAGAGTATGAAACGGCATCACTAATCATCTTTGGTCAGTAGTAGCCGAATCTACGCAGTCGGTCCCACAGTTTAGGTCCTGGCAGGTGAGCTCCACAGATGCCACCATGGGCTTCTTTAATGGCTACTTCTGCTTCCTTGTTCAACAAATAGCGAAACAACAATCCATCGTATGACCTATACAGGGTTTGTGACAGGGAATCGTAATAGAATCTTGGCGTTCGTCTGCGGACGGATTCTCTTTCTTTAACGTCTTCAGGCAGCAAGTCATATAAGACATAATCGATGATCGGGAATCGCCGATCTCTGGGTTCGAACGCCTTGGGCTCTTCATCGACCGTGTTGACTTGCAGCGCATATTTTGGTTGGAATAGTTGTTTGTCGATTACAGTGATCCGCTGAGTAGCTCCCTCAGGCAGAGCTAGTATAGCTGTGAGTGATGTCAGGGCATCGACATATGTATTCTTGAGGCGTGGCACATGATCGATATAGAAGCCTTCAAAAGAATTAGCTAATGTGATGGCCGCTTCGTGGTAAGGGACCAGATCTTCATGGTTGACTTCGAAGTCCCCTTTTAACTGGTTGATGACGAGTTTCGAATCGTCATATGCTTCTAGGTGTTTTACCTCTAGCTTCTTGGCTAGGTCAAGACCAATGAGCAAAGCGTTGAACTCAGCCACGTTATTAGAACATGGCTCTGTCAGATAGAAGGCTCAAGGTAATACATGGTTTTGCGGAGAAATCAAGACTACCCCACTCCAGCGATAATTATAGCTTTAGGGCCTATTCTTGATGTGTTGTCGAATAATAACTGGCACACCTGTTCTTTCGAGACCACATTGGCTTCGCAAGTCTCGTCCGGCATGTCTTGGTATAAGTCTACTTTTCCCTCCAAAGGATAATTAGCAAGAAGTTCGCAATTAGCTTGGCCTTTTACCGCCTTTTGGGGTGTGAAGTATATGTCATACTAGGATAGTAGCAGTGCCCATCTCGTAAGTCTCCAGTTTAATGTGTCGGGTTACGTCATGAATACCAGTATCATATTGACTTTGGAGACGACATATATAGTCTGCCCAACCAAACAGTGTTGTATCTTTTGGATCGTGAAGACCAAGGCCAAACATTCCTTCTCGACAAGTGGATAGCGGTGTTCAGCTCCCGTTAAAGTCCTGCTGATATAGTAAATGACTTGCTCATGGCCATTATCATCGTCTTGCGTCATAAGTCCTCCCAGGGCATGCTCTGTGGCTCGGACATATATTAGAAAAGGCCTTCCAGATTTTGGTGCAACCAATACGGGTGGACTAAAAAGATAGTTTGATCTCATCGAACGCTTTCTGGCAGGCTTCATCCCAAACGAATGATACGTCTTTCGTCATGAGTTTCGAGAATGGTTGACACCTGCTGGACAAGTTAGAAATGAACTTGTGGATGTAAGCCAGATGCCCCTGTAGACCGTGAACCTCTTTAAGATTTCTGGGAGGGGGAAGTTCTTGAATGACTTTGACTTTATCCGGAACAAGATGGATTCCGTTAGCTGTGACCACGAACCTAAGAAAGTTACCACTGGCCATTCCCAGGAAGGATTTGGTTGGATTAATCATTAACTGGTGTGATCGCATTAGGTTGAACATTATCTTAAAGTCGTGAAGATGATCACCTTTGTTATGGTTTTTAACAACCAAGTCATCGACGTAGCACTCCACCGTCTTCCGCAAGTGCTCCCAAAAAATAGTGATCATAGCGCGTTGATACGTGGCGCCAGCGTTCTTTAATCTGAAGGGCATTACCGTATAATAGTATATCCCCGAAGATGTTCGGAAGGAAGTATGCTTCTCATCCACGGGCACATCTTGATCTGGTTGTACTCTGAGAAGCCGTCCATGAATAACATACTTTCAAACCCACACATGTTGTCAATGATGACGTGTTTAATGGGTAAGGGGAAATCGTCTTTCGGACATGCCAAGTTTAAGTCACGGAAGTCGATGCAAACTCGAATCTTCCCGTTCTTTTTTAGAACTGGAACAATATTAACAACCCAATCCGGGTGCTGTTCTTCTCAGATAAACCCTAAATCAATGAGCTTCTTGACTTCGGCTTTGATTGCCTCAATGATTTGTGGACGGAATCGCCGTTACTGTTACTTGATAGGCTTAGCATCTGGTTTAATGTTAAGTCAATCCATGGGCAACTGAGGATCAAGGTCGAGCATGTCCTCGTAATTCCAGACGAAGACATCAATATACTCACGTACAAGAGCAATGAGATCTTCCTTTTCTTCGAATGACAGACTATCACTTATGAATCTGGGCTTCGGATTAGATTTATCTCCCATGTTCACTTGAATTACCTTGTCGTCGATAGGAGGTTCGCGTTGTTCAAAGCTATTTTCCCACTGCATGCCAAATTGCCGACTCAATGGATTCTCGAATAGAGGTAATTGATCATCCTCCCGAGTTTCGCTTGGGAGAGCTGAGATCATGTTAGTCATAAGTCTCTTGAACATGGCCCCTGTACTGGTGTCTGAATCCCAGCAGATTGATTCGTAAGAAGAGCTAATGGAGTAGTCGTCCGACCCTTCACTAGCTTCAAAATACTGTGCTGGCGGCGAAGATATGTATCCCAATCCTATGTGAGTCTTGTCGTAATAGTTATCTGGTTTTCCTTTTGGTACAAAGGGGACAAGCGGAGCGCGCCGGCCTTTTCCAAAAATTTACACCTCCTGCATGGGAAAAGTCATATCCCTTTTTCTCCATTATGTGGCGCGTTGTTGGCCTGGAATATGAGAAATGCGGAGTTTCTTCTTTTTTTGGCTTCATCCCAAAGAAGAGTTTGCAATGGACCCTCAGTTTGTCTGAAGATAATGTCTTCTTGATTACTATTTCTGACTAGAACCACAAAGACGGCCTGCAAAGATTCGATGTGTCGCCAGTTTGTTGTGAAGGATGAGTGAATCAACATGTGCAATGCTGATTCGACATATAACCGTGACTGAAGGCCTGACGATATGTTGGCGCTTGTACCTGATATGTTAAAGTTAGATTCAACGCACGACAAGTAAGCTAAACCCTGATTATTATTGAAGATAATTTCGCCGTCATCATCAGCGACGTCATTTACATCGAGGCTCTCAAAGCCAGTCACGACGGGATCAATGACGTTAAAGACAAGCCCTTGTTCGTATTCAGGCTCGGTATCAGCCTCGTTACCACTGTCAAGGTCCTCAACTGGTGATGCGTCGGTCGCCTCACCATCTAGGTAGTGGATAAAATCAGTAAAATAATTCTCCACCCCCTTGAATGGTTGCTTTTTCGCAACCACTGTTTTGACCTTGTTGTTTTCATCCACGTAATTTATGCACTGATGCAGAGTGGATGGAACGATCAAATTGTTGTGGATCCATGGTCGACCCAATAACAAGCTATAGGATGTCTCTGCATCGATAGCGTAGCATGTGACATCCGTTTTTAAGTCCCACATCTTGCATTTGAGTTTGATTTTATCGAGAGGATAGGTGTTAGAGGCATTGAAGCCGTAGATGTTAGTCCTTGGTGCTGACAAACGGTGAAGAGGGACCCCGAGATGATTAATGAGCCTCAAAGGTATGATGCTCAAGGCGGAACCAGGGTCAACCTGGATTCGGTCTACCCGAACGGAGCCGATGTATCCTATAAAGTATAAAAGCCTATCATGCTTCGGATTCTTCACGAACATGTCTTCTGAGAGAAGGTGATATAGGGCATCCGTCCTCTAAAGATTTGATGGCACTGGGGGCACGTTTCTGGTATTTCCTCTCTCGGACTCGGTGGAATATTAGCAAGAAACGCCTCGTTGTCCACCAGTGCTTCATGTAGAGCTTCCCTGGTTGATCAGGATAAACGTAGGAGCTCGAACAACGTGATTCTTGCCAGGATGTTGGCTAGCTAGGCTAGCACATCAAATCGAAAGGGACCCTTCGAGCTTTCAAGAGTTTCCTTCCTAAGCGCCTTATTATAACAAGCTCCTTTGCCTTCGGATTACTGGCGAGTAATTGTGCCTTCTTCGTTGCTTCCTCCATTGGCCTTAGCAAGGTGTCTACCGCCTCAGGGTATTTCTTCAAATATTCTTTTTCGCCACGAGTTCCTGATGTCTGCGCAGCTTGTGCGATGAATGCCAGCTTTTCATCGTCAGAACTGCTGAGTGAAGCAGTTTCAACCACTTCATCTGGATGGCGGAGACAGCATTACAGGACTTCTGGTTGGACTTCTTCGAACTTGTTGATGCCCATTGCTCATCTACAAGTAGGTCAGGATGGACCCACATGACTTCGTCTTCTGAAGTAGTGTATGGGACCATACCCTTCTCCTTATGTTGATAAGGATTAAGATTCATGACCGTAGTCTCTGCTTATAGGATTGGTTTCACACCATTTGGACAAGAAGCTCCGGGAAGCCTATAAACCGCAAGGAGACCATGCTTGTAAATACCTTCTTTTGTTCAGATTGAAGGGTCGTAACGCATGCGTCCAATAAAGGTTGGATTTTATCCTTCAGAATGTAGCTCGTCTTCGTCAGATGATGCACCATCTTGTGGTGCATATAGTAATTAGGATCATCCGTACTTGAAGCCTCCTCAGGTCGCTTCGATTCTGAAAGTTTGATCTTCTTCATCTTAATTAAAGACTTGAGAATCGTAACGACCTGTTTATCTTTGAAGTCGCACTGCTTCTGGAAACGACTATCAGAAGGATTACCTTTCTGTTTTGAAGAGGGGTTTGGGTGAGGAAGTGGTTTCCACCGCCAGAGTGTCCTTTCCCTTTGAATGGGTCTGAGTGGTAAAGTTGCCTAGGTTACCCCCTCTTCTAGGACAAGACTTACGCGACTCTTCAACATCTATCCTCTTAAATATGTTCTCAACTTGTTCTCCCTGCCAGATCAAGTCTTTCCATAAACAAGCTTCAACAGCGCCTATTTTGGACATTATATTGATGGAGAGATTGTTCTGACATATCTCGATGAGAGTAGCCTCCGAGACCTGATCGCGGGAATACAGTGATCGGTTTCTGAAACTCTTGACAAAGTCACTGACAGACTGTCTTCTTCTAATTTTCAGCCAGCAAAGTGGCCATAGATACCTCCGTGTCGTCATCAAAGAATCTGGCAATAAAGAGCCTCTCCATGTCTTTTCAACAATTGATGAACTCAGGCTCTAATTTGTGGAACCATTCAAAAGCACCCCCTTGAGGGTACTAATAAACAGTCGAGTTATAATATGATCATTTCTCGCTATGCGCCCAGTTTGCTCCTGAAAGTAGTAGATATGCTGCGTACGAGAACCCGTGCAATCGAACTGCAGGAGGTTGAGTGGCTTGAACTTCAAGGGATAAGGAACGACGTCCCATTCGGCAGGGTATGGTCTAGTCACCCCCAATTCATTAAAGTTTCTCTGAAGCTTCAAAGCATCCAACTGCTTCTGAAAGTCATCCAACTTCTGATCTCGCTCTTTCTTGCGAGGGTTGGATTCAGCTTCTGATGATTCAGAATAAACTTTTAAGAAATCCTCTTCATTACCCTCGGTGTCAGTGACCTCTCAGTTTCGACGGCTAGATCCTCCGGGATCAAGTGAAGGTCGTCAATGTCCTGATCCTGAAGCTTCACCAAAACCTTTCTTATTTTTTTCTTCTCCTTTTTCTTGAGCTTTTCTATCGTCTCCCTCATAAGCTTGATAGTTTCCTGTTGTTGAAGAAGACTAATGTGCTGCTCCTCTAGTCTTTTCGCCAAGTCCTCTGCATTTCCAGCCATATGAGCATTCACACGTTGACGCTTGGAAAGTAGTAATAGCTGAGTTATCAAGCTCTTCATCAGCATTGTCAGAGATGTCTGCTAAACGTTGGTAATCCAATAGGGTTACCGAGCTGGAACGGGTGTGGGTATGTCGAAAAACGCCCTCCTCAATAAGCAACCCTCTCAGCCCCGTAGAGAACTCGGGATCAAAGGAGTCGGAAGAGTCAGCTGGACCTTTGCCCTTGCCCCTGCTAGCCATATTAACTGTAACTTTAGCAGGTTCATTCTTGGGAGTTTGTTTCCTGGGATGAAAGCGTATTCTTCTGGATGACGGGGCTTCCGGTAGTTCAGACAACCGCTCAAAGACAAAGAACCTCGGTGATGAGCCCCTACAATGGCATTTGGCAAGTACCTTGGAGATGAGCTTCTCATAGCTGCAGCGAGATTTCATCTGGCTCATACTGTGTTTACAAACCAGATAATCACGGGTAGCTTGCTTATACATGCGTAAGAATCTCTAAGTGTTAGAGATTGAAGAGCCTGAGTTAGACGAACCTCGTCATTCTCATGTTTGAGACGAGGTTGGTTAATTGTGTGAACCTCGTCATTCATGCGAGCATCAACATTTGGGCGAACCTAGCTCGGGAGACGCACTTGTCGTCTTAGTCGAACCTCGACTTGGCCACTTGGATGTGGCCCAACAATGGTGCAAGCTCTGTGCTGAAGGCAATGTTCGTCATTTTGGCGAGCCTGGGTCTGGCTAGTCTCGACAGCGAGGCGAACCTGGATAGGGAGACGCACTTGTCGTCTTCGACGAGTCTCATGTTGAAAACGACGTTCGTCATCTGAGCGCACTTGGACGCTTGGGCAGTGATAGCGAGCTTCACGCTGTGGGCGAGGCTCGTCATTTTGATGCACATGAGCCGAGCGAGCCTCTCCTCGCTTGTGAGCTTTGGTAATGTCCTCTCTGAGCCTGTAGTGGAAGCCATCCAGAGAAGCTAAGGCACGAGCTACAGAGCGGGCCTGATTATGACGTCGACGACATCTTTCCCTCTTTGAGGGCAAATTAGCAGCGGACTCAGCAGCAATTGAAGTTTGTTTGGATTGCTTAGCCTGATGGCTAATCCTCGGAGCCTTGACAGCTAGAGGCAGAGATTTCTCCTCAAGGCGAACTCGTGTTAAGTTGTCAAAGGCCGAATTGGCTAGAGTCTCACGAGAGACGTTACGGCACTTGTGTGCCTTGGTGGGACTCGGAGTACGGGAGGATAGGAGCTCCTCGTACTTGGATTGATCGAACTCGAGAGTTTCGATGTCAGTTCCCACGGCGATCTTGTCCAACTGCATCACAATCATTTCTTCCGAGAAAATGATATCTCCCACTATGATCGTCATCTTCTGTAAGGTCTCGAAAAAGACGAAACGACATGGTGGCGATGAGATGCCTCGCTCAATACCCGTGTCGAGCTTACTTCTCGTTGACGATCGGAGCAAGATAGCTTCAATTCGAGGAGAAATTTAGCATCTGTCAAGTGCTTGAGCTGTCGCTGGTGGCTGATGTTAGCTATGGACGTGCGTACATCTAAGTGCTCTTTGAGTGCTCTCTGAGTCTAAGTGCTAGCTCGGTTGCCTTCTTCATAGCTGATCACGGCTATTTATAGGCCTTTAGCGCGTATCTGATGCGCTGATTATGGGATCAGGAGCGTAACTAACTCCTTAAATTTAGCCCATGTAGGCTGGCTGGGTCTTCATGGTCATTGACCTCCTAGCATCGAGCCTCACTTGATGACATGAGCCTCGGTACGTGGCGAGGTTCGTCTGATGAGACGAGCCTCAATGCGCAGCAAGGTTCGTCTAACAAGGCAAGTTTCGTTATATGACGAGCTTCGTCTTTTGATGGTCGAGTCTAGTTGCGTGGCCAGCCTCGTGAACTTCTTCTAACGAACTTCGTCTTCTGAAAACTGACGAGCTTCGTTTTTTGAACGTTTTTTGAAGGAGCTTCGTCTCTTGAAGGATAAGGCGTTGAGAGCCTCATCTCTAGGCGAACTTTGTCTTCCATGACGAACTTCGTTTCTGGACGACCTTCGTCTTTAATGATGAACTTCGTCTTCAATTATAAGCTCCGTCTTCTATAAGAGCTTTGTCCCTAGTGACGACCTTCAAACCTCGTCTCCAATGACGAGCTTCGTCACTATCTTGTTTCTTGGCATATTTTAGTGCCTACAAACGCCAAATCCAACAAATTGCAGGAAATAAAGAGAAACAATTATTATTTATAAAAGTTTATAAACCAGTGAAATTTGCCATTATCAATAATTCCTCGAACTCATTCTTCTCCATAATTGAGACTGTGGTTATGATTTCCTCTTCAGAAGCAATAACCTTCTTCTTTGGAAAACCTAAACACAAGAAATTGAAGAAGAAAACCCTTTTATTTTGAAAAAGAATAAAAATAAAAAATATTAGAGAAAGACCTTTGAAATACCCCACTCTCAAGAATTCCTCGAAGTCGTTCTTCTCCAATATGAAGACAGGCGTTTTGATCTTCCATTCGACAAAGAAAACCTTCATCTTTAGAATTAGAAATTCTAAACCCTAATCTACATAAATTAGATCAAATTTGAAGAAATTAAGAGGAGTCAAGAAGGTTGATGATCACAATATTGAAAGAAATAGGTTAAATTACCAGATTAGTATATTTTGTTCACCCTAGGTATCAAATTAGTATATTTTCTTACTCTGATGATGATAGTGTATGTAAAGTGGAGATAGTGACAACAAGGCCTTTTGGTCCGAGCAAAATTTATAATGAGATCATCTCACGTTACTTGTTGTCACAAGCTTATAAATCAATAATATTATTATAACTCTAAACTAAATACAAACTTAGGGATAAAAATCATAACATATCTCACACGCTAATACAAAACTCTCCACAAAAATAAAAATATCTAAAACAAAATATAGTGTACCTCAAATAAAAGAAACTAAATGGACTCATTTAGTCAAAAAATGAGATCCAAATAAATTTTCAATACTCAATTACCTATCAATGATTCTGAATCTCAAAATTGTAAATCAATCCTTAGATATAATCAAAATCAAATCCTTAGATATAATCAAAATCAAATCCTTAGATAAATATGATCAGAATCCAATCAAATCAATCCCAAGCTAAATCACTAGTCAATAATTCCGAATTACAAAACCAAAATTCGATCTAAAAACCAAAATTCAATCTAATATCCTAAAAGGTACTTTGTCTCTTGAAGATCCGTATAAATCTGATCATTCATCAGATATTCCATCTAAATTCTCCAATTGTAATCAAATATCTAATCCATATATATTGCATCTTGAAGAAAATAGAAACTGCAAGGGACTAATTTAGTAAAAAACAGGATGCATATAAAATCTCAATTCTCAATTATGACTGGTCAGTGATTCTCAACCCCAAATCATAAATCAATCTTATATCCTCAAAACTAGTACATATCTCAAGCATAAACTTCTAAATTGATCTTTAGAGAAAAAATTAATCAAAATCCAATCAAATTATTATCCTTGTCATCAATCACTAGCCAATAAATCTCAATGTCAAAATCTTAGATCAATCAGATATCATTAACGGTAGTCTTTCTCTTTAAGGTTCGTGTACAACCAATCCTTACATAATTCCAATCTATCAGCAAATATTCAATTTCAAATTCTCCACTCTAATCAAAATACTTAATCCAGATAGGATAAGATCCAAATTAAAAGTCGATTCTCTATCACGGATCAATGATTCTCAATCCCAAAATTGTAAATCAATCGTATATCTTGAACATTACATATCTCAATCGTAAACTTCTAGATAAATCATTAAACAAATTTGATCAATATCCAATACAAATAAAATCTCCATCCTCAATCACCAGCAAATAACTCAATATCAAAATCTGAAACAAATCAGATATCATTAAAAGTACTCTATCTCTCGAGTGTCTACGTACAATTGATTCATAAATATATCTGATCAATCATCAAATATTCAATCTCAAATTCTCCACTTTAATCAAAATATGTAATAGAGAATATATTGCATCTCCATGAAAACAAAAACTATAAGGGACTCATTTAATCCAAAATGAGATCAAAATCACATCTTAATTCTCAATTTTTTGTCCCAAGATCATAGATCAATCTTATATCCTTAAAATTAGTACATATCTCAATTGTAAACTTCTGGATAAATACTTAGATAAATTTGATTAAAATCCAATCAAAATCAAATCCTCGTTCACAATCATCAGCCAATAGTTCTCAATATCAAAATCATACATCAATTTGATATCCTCACAAAAAAGTCCATTTATTGAAGGTGCGTACCATCGATCATCACATAAATCTAATATTCTAATCAGTCTTCAAATATTAAGTCTATTTATTAAAGGTCCATGTATTACATCATCATGAAAAAGTAAACTAGAAAGGACTTATTTAATCCAAAATAAGATCCAAATCAAATCTTAATCAATCACCAGGCAATGCTTCTCAATTCCAAAACCATTAATCAATCTTGTATCCTCAAAAGTAGTACATATCTTGATCATAAACTTTTAAATCAATCCTTAGATAAATCTGGTCCAAATCCAATCCAAATCAAATCACATTCCCAATCACCAAATAATAGTTCTTAATATCAAAATCTGTGATCAATCTAATATCCTTGCAAGTACTATGTCTCTTGAAAATCCGCGTACAATCAATCAATCAAAAAATTTGATCAGACATCAAATATTCCATCTTAAATCTAATACATCGACTAAGTTTCAATATTATCCCCATCTATCATCATATCTAAATATTATAATCTTTCAATCTTACTCAAAATCAAATACAAACCACGGATCAACTTTCTAAACCAGCTTTCGATCTCATAGCTTTGTCTCAAATCAATCATAAATTCAATTCTTCAATCTAGGATCACATGTAAATTGGTTTCCAAAATATCATCTTGAGCGCAGCCACTCTTTTCCTAAGACTAAACTCTTATAAGAAAAGAATCTCATCACTCCTCGGTCTAACAATACATGCATAAATATCACACTACATATACATACCGCTAGACTTAACCCTTGCTCATAGCTAAAAATGCATGCTTGTAGCCTAGCGTGAATAAATATATACTATTATTTAACATCATGAACATAGAAAACCTGAAAAATATTACAACTTTGTTGATTACATGAAATAGTATTCACATGTCTGCACATCAATAATATCATTGTAACTCTAAACAAAATACAAATCTCAGAATAAAAATCATAATATCACTCACACTCTAATAACAAAACTAGCCACCCTAGTCATATTATCTAATCAAGAATATAGCGCATCTCCAAGAAAACATAAACTACAAGAGACTCATTTTAGCCCAAACTTAATCATTCGTAAATAATTCTCAATATCAAAATTATCAATTAACCTTATATGCTCGAAATCCATATATATATCTCAACCTAAACTTTTGGATTAATCATTAGATAAATATGATCAAAATCCACTCCAAATCAAATCTTAGCCTCAATCACCCGTCAGCAATTTCCAATTTCAAAACCATAAATCAATCTAATTTTCTTAAAGAGTTGTCTATCCCTTGAATGACTGTGTACAATCGATCATAAATCCTTTCAGTCATCAAATAGTCAATTTTAAATTCTCAACTCTAATCAAAATACCTAATCCAGAATATATTGCATTTCGAAGAAACAGAAACTATAAGGGACTCATTTAGTCCCTTAAAGTTTATCTCTTGATTGTCCATGTACAATAAATATTTAAATAAATCTGATAAGTCATCAAATATTCATTCTAAAATTACCCTCTAATCAAAATAGCCAATCCATAAATCCATAATAAATTGCATCTCCAAGAAAAAAAAGAAACTATTAGGGACTCATTTAGGCCAAAACAAGATCCAAATCAAATCTCAAATCTCAATCACCAGTCAATTCTCAATCCTAAAATCATAAATTAATCTTACATCCTCAAAATTAGTGCATACCACAATCATGAACTTCTAGATCAATTCTTAGATAAATCTTATTAGATATTATTCATAAATTGGTATTAGTAGATTTAGTAGGAGATCATGAGATATATTTGAAATATTGTGAGATATGATTAGATATGATTTTATCTCATATCTATTTTATATTATCCTCCTAATCTCTACTTAAGTGATGTTAGGGTTAGATTAAAATCCAATCAAAATCAGATCCCCATTTCCAATCACTAGCAAATACTCCTCAATATCAACATCTTAGATCAATTTGATATTCTTAAAGGTAGTCTGTCTGTTGAAGATTCATGTACAAATCGAGTCTTAAATAAATTTGACCAATCATCAACTATTCAATCTCAAATTCTAATACCTCGACCTAGTTTCTATGCTTGTATAAATCAATTATATCTCACTATTATATTTTTCCACTCTAACTCAAAATCAAATCCAAACTATAAATCACATTTCTAATCCAGCTTCTGATGTTGTAGCTTGATTTCAAATCAATGTATAAATTCAATTCCTGAATCCAGGATCAAATTTAAATTGGTTTCCAAATCATCATCCTGAATTCAACCACATTTCTTAAACCTGATCTCTAATACGAAAAGAATCTCTTCACGCCTCGGTCTAACAATACATGTATAAATATCACACTACATACGCCTGCAGACTTAAACCTCATTCATAGGTTAAAATGCACACTAGTAGGCTAGCTTAAATTCTACCATTGTTAAACATCATGAATATAGGAAACCGGAAAAATACAACAACTCTGATAATTAAACAAGATCCAAATCAAATCATGACTCTCAATCACCAATTAATGATTATTAATCTCAAAATGCTAAATCAATCTCATATCTGGAAAATTAGTACATATCTTAATTATAAACTTCTGGATCAATCCTTAAATAAATCTGATCAAAATCCAACCTAAACTGAACTTTTATCCTCAATCAAATATTACTTTTTCAAGCCTCCACTAGAATCAAAATACTTAATTCACAATATATTACTCTCCCAGGAAACAGAAACTATAAGACACTAGTTTAGTCCAAAACAAGGTCCTAATTAAATTTCAATTCTCGATTACCAATCAATGATTCTCAATCCCAAAAATCATAAACCAATCTGATATCCTCAAAATTAATACATATCTCAATCATAAACTTCTTGAACAATCCTTCGATAAATCTGATCAATCTCCAATCCAAATCAAAATCCTTAGGTAAATCCTTAGATAAATCAGATCAAAATTCAATTTGAATCTAATTCCCATCCTCAATGACCAGCCAATAAACCTCAATATCAAAATCTTAGCTTAATCTAATATCCTTGAACTGTCTCTTGAAGTTTCAAGTACAATCAACCTTAAAGAAATTTGATTAGTCATCAAATATTCAATAACAATTCTCCACTCTAAGTAAAATATCTCATCCGTAATATGTTGCGTCTCTAAGAAAATATAAGTTGTAAGAGACTCATTTGTCTAAACGAGATCAAAATCGTATCTCAATTCTTAATCATGAGTCAATAATTCTCAATCCCAAAATCGTAAATAAATCTTACATTCTCAAAATGAGTACATAACTCAATCATAAACTGTTAGGTAAATCCTTAGATAAATTTGATAAAATCTATGGATTCTCAATTGCCGACTAATTATTATTAATATCAAAATCTTAGATCAATATGATATATTTAAATGTAGCATGTCTCTTAAAGCTCAATATACAATCGATCCTCACAGAACTTATCAAAGTCATGAAATATTCGATTTTAAATTCTCTACTTTAAATTGGTTTCTGAATCATCATCCTCAACGCAACCACTCCTCCAACACCTAATCTCTGATACAAAAAGAATTTCATCCCTCCTCAGTCCAACAATACATGCATAAATATTAACCTACATACAGACCTCTAGACTTGATCCTCACAGCTATAGACTAGCATAGATACTACTATTATTTAAACATCATTAATATAAGAAACCTGAAAAAAAAATATAACTTCATTATTAAATGAAACCATGTTCATGTCTATACATCAATAATATCATTATAACTCTAAACTAAATACAAAAACTATGGATGAATATCGTAACATATCTCATACGCTGATACAAAACTCTCCTAACTTATAAAAATAACTAATAAAGAATATAGTAATCACCAAGAGCAAAAAAAACTACAGCGGACTCATTTAGTCTAAAATGAAATCCAAGTCAAATCTCATTTCTCAATCACAACTAAATAGTTCTCAATTTCAAAATCATAAATCAGTCTTACACACACGTGCACAATCTAAACTTCCTGATCAATCCTTCCATAAATGATCAAAATCTAATCCAAATCAAATCCTCAGTCTCAATCACCAATAAATAATTCTCAATCTCAAAACCATAAATCAATCTCTTAAAGGTAGCTCAGTCTCAATCACCAATAAATAGTAGTCAATCTCAAAACCATAAATCAATCTCTTAAAGGTAGTCTATCTATTGAAGGTCCATGTACGATCATTAAATAAATATGCTCCGTCATCATATATTTAATCATAAATTCACCCCTCTAATCAATTTATCTAATCCAGAACATATTGGACTCATTTAGTACAAAACGAGATCCAAATCAAATATCCATTCTCAATTCCAAATTGTAAATCAATCTTATATCCCCAGAATTAGTACATATCCTTAGATAAATCTGATCAAAATCCAATCCAAATCAAACGCTCATCCTCAATCACCAGCTAATAATTCTCAGTATCAAAATCTTAGATCAATTAGATGTCCTTAAAAGTAGCTTGTCTATTGAAGATTCATATACAATCAACCCTCAAATAAATTATAGAATCAATCCTCAAATAAATCTAAGCAATCATCAAATATTCAATCTCAAATAATACACTCCAATCAAATATCTAATTCAAAATATATTACATCTAAAAGAAAACAGAAACCGTGAGGAACTCATTTTGTCCAAAACGAGATCTCAATCAAATCTCAAATCTCAATTTTCAATCACAATCAATGATTCTCAATCTCCAAATCATAAATCAATCTCATATCCTCAGAATTAGTGCATATTTCAATCCTCAACTTGTAGATCAATCCTTAGATAAATCTGATCAAACTCCAATCCAAATCAAATCTCCATCCTCAATCATGAGCAAATAATTCTTAATTTTAATATCTTATATCAAATCTCGATATCCTCAAAAGTAGTTTGTCTCTTGAAGGATCATGTGCAATTGATACCTAAATAAAATTTGATCAATCATCAAATACTTAATCTCAAAGTTTCCACTCTAATCAAAATATCTAGAATATATTGCATTTCCAAGAAAATAGAAACCGTAAGAGATTCATTTAGACCAAAACGAGATCCTAGTCAAATCTCAATTCTCAATCATAAGTCCATGATTCCTAATCCCAAAATCGTCAATCAATCTTTTCACCTCAAAATTACTACATATCTTAGTTATAAACTTCAGGATCAATCCTTATATAACTCTGATCAAAATCCAATCTAGATCAAAATCCAATCTAGATCAAAATCTCAATCCCCAATCACCAGTTAATAATTTTTAATTTTAAAATCTTAAATCAATCTAATATCCTCAAAAGTAGTACATCTTTGAAGGTTTGTGTATAATTGATTTTTAATAATCAGTCATCAAAACCTCAATATCAAATTCTCCACTCTAATAAAAATATCTAATTCAAATATATTGTATCTCCAAGTAAACAAATATTATAAGAGATTCATTTAGTCCAAGTTGAGATCCTAATTAAATCCAAGGTCAATAATTCTCAATCCCAAAATCATAAAATAATCTTATATCCTTAAAGTTAGTACATAATCAAATCCCCATCCTCAATTACCCGCTAATAATTTTCAATATCACATTCCTAGATCAATCTGATACTTCAAAAGTAATCTATCTCATAAAAGTCCCAGTCAAATTAATGTTTAAATAAAGCTGATAAGTCATCAAATATTCATTCTCAAGTTCTCCACTCTAATCAAAATAGCTAATCCACAATATATTACATCTCCAAGAAAACGAAACTAATAGGGACTCGTTTAGGCCAAAAGAAATATACAAAATCAAACCTCAACTCTCAATCACCAATCAATAACTCTCAATCCCAAAATCGTGAATCGGTCTTATATCCCAAAAATTAATATATATCTAAATCGTAAAGTTCTACATCAATTCTTAAGTAAATTTAATCACACTCCAATTTAAATCAAATCCTCATCCTCACTCACCAGCCAATAAAAATCTCAATATCAAAATCTAAGATCAATTTGCTACCTCAACAATAGTTCGTCTCTTAAAGGTTCGTATACAATCGATCCTTTTATAAATTTGATCTTTATTTGATCTGTCATCAAATTTTCAATCTCAAAATTTCCACTCTAATCAAAATATCTAATTTAGAATATGATACATCCCCAAGAAACAGAAACTGTAAGGGACTCATTTTGTCCAAAACAAGATCAAAATCTAATCTCAATTCTCAATCATCAGGCAATGATTCTCAATCCCAAAATCATAACTCAATCTTATATCCTCAAAATTGGCACATTTCTCGATCATAAAATTCTAGATTAGTCCTTGGTTCAATCTAAACTAAACACAATTCAAATCAAATCCCATCCCCACCAGGCAATAGTTCTCAATATCAAAATCTTAAATCAAGATGATATGCTTTAAAGTAGTACAAACAATCAGTTATCAAGTATTTGATTTGAAATTCTTAGATCAATTCTTAGATCAATTCTTGGATAAATCTGACCAAAATCTAATCCAAATCAAATCCACATCCTCAATCATCAGCCTACAGTTCTCAGTCTCAAAATCATAAACAATAGGATAACCTTAAAAGGACTATGTCATTTATAGGTTTGTGTACATTCGATCCTTAAACAAATTTAATCATTCATCAAATATTCAGTCTCAAATTCTGTAATCAAAATTTATAACCCAAAATATATTGCATCTCCAAGAAAACAAAAGCTTTTAGGAACTCATTTGGTCAAAACGAGATACAAATCAAATCTCAATTCTCACCGGTTAAAGATTCTCAATTCCAAAATCACAAATTAATCTTATATTCTCAATAGTATATATCTTAATCGTAGACTTTCGAATCAATCTGTAGATAAATCTGATCAAAATCCAATTTGAATCCAATCCTCATCCTCAATCACCAGCTAATAATTCTCAATATAAAAATCTTAGATCAATCTGATATCCTTAAAAGTGGTCTGTCTCTTGAAGGTCTGCATACAATCAATCCTTAAATAAATCAGATTAGTCATCAAGTATTCAATTTCAAATTCTCTACTCTCTAGTCAAAATACCTAATCCATAATATATTGTCTCTCCAAGAAAACAGAAATTGCAATGGACTCATTTTTTCCATAACGAGATCCAAATTAAATATCAATTCTCAATCACTAGTCAACGATTCTCTATCTCAAAATTGTAAATCAATCTTATATCTTCAAAATTAGTACATATATTAATCGTAAACTTTCAGCTCAACCCTGAGATAAATCTGATCAAAATCCAAGCGCGATCAAATCTTCAACCTGAGTCACCAATGTCAATAATACTAAATCTCAAAATCATAAATCAATCAAATATGCTTAAAAGTAGTTCGTCTTTTGAATATCTCAGCACAATCAAACATTTAATAAATCTGATCAGTTATCAAATACTCAATCTCAGATTCCTATACCTCAACTCGATTTCTACATCACCCCTACTTATGTCACCATATCTCAGTAACATACTTTCCCAATCTTACTCAGAATCAATTTCAAATCATGGATTAAATTTTTAATCCATCAATCGATCTCATAACGTGGCTTCAAATCAATCATAAATACAAATTCCTTACTCCAAACTAATCTAGTTCCCAAATCATCATGCTAACCTCAACCTCTCCTAAATCTAAGCTCATATACGAAAAGAATCATATCACGACTCAATCCAATAATTCATGCACAAATATCACACTACATTCACAGCACTAGACGGAATCCCTCCCTTGTAGCTACATTCACGCCTCCAGACTGGCATAAATGTCAACTATTAAACATCACGAGTATAGGAAATGTGGAAAATACTATAACTTTGCTTCTTAAAAGAAACTATGTTCACAAGTCAATACACCAATTACAAAGATCAGAATAAAAATCATATCGTATCTCACACTCTGATACAAACTCTCCACTCTAATTAAAATGCCTAATCCAGTCAATATGCATCTCCAACAAAATAGAAACTATAAGGGATCCATTTAGTCCAAAACGTGATCCAAATTAAACCTCAATTCGCAACCACCAGTCAATGATTCTTGATCTCAAAATTGTAGATTTATTATATATTCTCAAAATTAATATATATCTCATAGTAAACTTCGGGATCAATATTTAGATAAGTTTGATCAAAATCCAAAACCAAACTAAATCCTCATTCTCAATCACTAGTCAATATTTTTTATATCATAATCATAAATCAATCTGATACCCTTCAAAGTAGTCAGTCACTTGAAGATCTGTGTACAATCAATCCTTAAATAAATCTAATCAATCATCATATATACAATCTCAAATTATAATATATTGACTTAATTTCTATATCACCCCCATATATCTCATCATTTCTCAATATTATATCTTCCTAATCTTATTGAAAATCTAATCCAAATCATAGATCAATGTATTAAGCTAGCTCTCGATCTTATAACGTGGTTTCAAGCCAATCATCAATTTCATTTTGTAACCCAAATAAAATGTAATCTGGTTTCCAAATCAGTATACTAAACTTAGCAACTCCTCAACCTAAGCAATGATACAAAAAGAATCTTCTAATATCTAGGTCCAATAATACATGCATAGACATTACACTACATCCACCCCTCTAGACTGAACCCTCCCTCTAGCTACATTCATGACTATTGACTAGCATAAATATCTACTATTATTTGAAATCATGAATATGGGAAACCTGGAAAATACTATAGCTCCTTTTATTAAATCAAACCATGTTCATAAGTCTATACATCAATAATATCATTATAACACTAAACTAAATACAACTATCAACAAAAAATCATAAATCTCACACTCTGATACAAAACTTCCAACTTTTATCAACAATCAATCATTATTAGTCAAAAAATAATAAATCAATCTTATATCCTCAAAATTAGAATACATCTTGATCATAAACTTCTCGATCAATCCTTAGATAAATCAGATAGAAATCCAACTCAAAGCAATCCTAACCTCAATTGCCAGCAAATAAATCTCAAACCCAAAATCACTAATCAATTGGATATCCTTAAAAGTAGTTTCTCTCTTGAAGATCTAGTCACAATCGATAATTAAATAAATTTGATGAGTCATCAAATTTTCAATCTCATATTTTAATACCTCAACTCAATTTCTTACTATATCTCAACATTATATTTTCCTAATTTTACTCAAATCAAATCATAATGATGGATCAAAATTTAAATCTAACTTTCCATCCCGTATTCCATTTAACTCATAAATTCAATTTCTCAAGATATGAAATATGATTCGATTTCCACTACATCACTTGAGCTCAATCACTGCTCAACCAAACCTCTAATATCAAAAGCACCTTATCTCGCCACGGTCCAACAATACATGCATAAATATCACACGAAATTTTCATGGCCATAGATTGAACCCTCTCTCATAGCTAAATTCACGGCTCTAAAACTAGCATAATATCAACTATTACTAGACATCATGAATATAGAAAAGCTAGAAATACCACTACTCTATTTATTAAGTAAACTATGTTCACAAGTCTAGACATCAATAATATCATTACAACTCTAAAATAAATAAAACTCTGGAGATAAAATCATAACATACATCGTACCCTGATACAAAACTCCCAACTCCAATCAAAATACCTATCTAGAGTATATTACATCTCTAAAAATAGAAATAAGTGACTCGCTTAGTTCAAAACAAGATCCCAATCAAATCTTGATTCACTCGTCAAAATGATTTTAAATGTCAAAATTGTAAAGCAGTCTTATATCATTAAAATTAGTTTATATCTCAATTATAATCTTCTAAACCAATCGTTAAATATATCATCTGATCAAAATCCAATCCAAATAAAATCCTCATCCCCAGTCACCAGTAAGTAATTCTCAATCTCAAAATCATAAATCAATTCAATAACTTTACAAGTAGATTCGCACACAATCAGTAAATCTAATTAGTCAACAAATATTCAATCTCAAATTATAATATCTCGACTCAATTTCTATATCTCCCAATATAATATTTTCCTAATTTTACTCAAAATCAAATCTAAATCATAGATCAAAATTTAAAACCTCTAGACCTCATTTTAAATAAATCATCAATTTAATTTCCTCAATCCAAGATCATATCAAATTTGCTTTTCAAATAATCATCCAAGACTCAACTACTCCTAAGCTCTAATACAACAAGAATCTTACCACACCTTCTTCCAATAATACATGCATAAATATCACAATATATTTATGCTCTTAGAACCATCCCTCATTACGTTCACGCCTCTAGACTAGCATAGATATCGACTAATATTAACCATCATGAATATAAGAAACCGTAAAAAAAACTATAACTCCATTTTGTTTAATGAAACCATGTTCACAAGTCTATCCATCAATAATATCATTATAGCTCTAAACTAAATACAACTCTTAGGATAAAAATCATAACATATCTCACACAGTCACACTCTGATACAAAACTCTCTGCTCTCATCAAAACACCTAAATATACTGCATCTCCAAGAAAACTTAAGCCATAAGGAACTCATTTACTCAAAAAAATCCAAATCAAATCTCAATTCTCAATCACCGGTCAATGAATCTCAATATCAAATCAAAACTAATCTTATATCCTCAATTATTATACATATCAATCATAAACTTCCAAATCAATCTTCAGATAAATCATATCAAAATCTAATCTAAAGTCAGTGTCCAAAAACACGCTCTACCCGACCGAGTACACGCCTGTGTACTCCTACCCAACACCAAATAGTGTTGGGTAGCTGAAACCCGCTCGGTTATGCAGTCAAACGGCATAATCGAGCAGTTAGAGAGTATGCACCTTCATAATGAAATAATATGGGCACATAATATATCCGAACAGACCCGCACAATACTTAATTACCCTAAAGTCTCCTGATCAATACCTCAAAAGATCCCCAGAAAATAATACACTACTTCCAAACCCTAAACCTAGCCACTCCATGACATGTAGCCTTCTCTCCAACGACACTAGTTCGGAAATCACCACCTCCGATTGTCGTCAAGTATCTACGTTGCTTGTCGTTGTTTCCTGTTGTTATTTCCACCACCAATCATAGTAAGGATGATGAGGAAGACTAAATAAGGAGGTTTATTACTATTCTTTAAGTTTTATAATAACTTACAGGAGTGTTTTTAGTTTATAAACTTTTATTAGTTTTACTTGAGTGTATAACGACTTTGATTTGAATAACTTAGGAGATTATTGTTAGTCTTTTTGTTTGAAATGTTTTATATATGTATCATGAATTATAATATTTATATATCTAATAAATTTTATATATATATATATATATATATATATATATATATATATATATTAAAATTTTCAAAAACGCATAACTCTGCATAATCTAGTTTTCCATCGCATGATCTGATTAATCACTAGCCGATTTCAAACAATACGCGGTATGAAACTGTGTTTTAGAACCTTAATCCAAATCGAATCCCCATCCTCAATCACTAGTCAATAATTATCAATGTTAAAATCATAAATCCATTTGGTATCATCAAAATAAGGTTACAAAAAGCGCTAGAGGGGCTAGGCGTTAGCCGTTAGACCCAATGACTAGAGCCTAGGCGGCTAGGCGGAAGCCTAGGTGGGGCCTAAACTCTGCATAATCTAGTTTTCCATCGCATGATCTGATTAATCACTAGCCGATTTCAAACAATACGCGGTATGAAACTGTGTTTTAGAACCTTAATCCAAATCGAATCCCCATCCTCAATCACTAGTCAATAATTATCAATGTTAAAATCATAAATCCATTTGGTATCATCAAAATAAGGTTACAAAAAGCGCTAGAGGGGCTAGGCGTTAGCCGTTAGACCCAATGACTAGAGCCTAGGCGGCTAGGCTGGAGCCTAGGCGGGGACTAGACGTTTTCTTTTTTCTTATTTTTAATTACAATTACTAATAGTAAATGCCAGTGTTTTAAAAAGTTTAGGTGCTGGACTGACACCTACACATATTTCTTAAGTGGTAATGGAGGAGGTTTTGCTAAAGGCTGGGAGAGATAGAGAAAGTGTTCATAGTTGAAGTTTAGAGGAGGTTAAAGGACGTGAGGCTACTATGGAGGAAATCATGAACAATACCTAAAGGGTGTAGTCCATATAGGCAAATCATGCTCCCCTAAGCGCTCTCAAAATCTAGGTGGGTAGCTTATGTACTGCCTAGGTGCTAGGCGCCAGATAGGCGGTCAAGATACCGCTTAGGCCTAAGCGTACGCCTAGGCGGGCTAGGCGGTGGCTTTTTAAAACATTGCATCAAAATTAGTTGCTCGTGAAGATTCATATGCAATCAGATTCTTAATTAAATTTGATTAGCCATCAAATGATAAATCCCAATTTTTAATATCTCAACTCAATTTCTACATCACCCTCATATATCACCATATTTCAGTATTATATTCTCCCAATCTTATTCAAGTCATAGATCAAATTCAAATCATATAAAAGGCATAGGAGGTTAGATCAAATTCAAATCATAGGAAAGGCATAGGAGGTTTGAGAACAGATGGTGATTGGATGAAATTAGAATAATAAGGTGGCCGTACATACAAATACCAACTACTAACTTCTTGAGGAACTGTAACATTTAGAGCCATATGATTCAGGAAAGAAAAACAACATGTTAGCACTAATGTAATAAAGGATTAAGAGTAAGATTGAATTTGCGTCCAATGTAAATAAACTATGGAAAGGAATACCTGCAATGACTTAGATATAATAAGTATTTGGAAAAGATGTTAGGTCTAAGAGGTAGTGCAAGATGCCTGAACCTAGCAGTAGATTCTTAAACATGTAAGGTGTCCAGGATAAGGTTGAGAAACTTAATTCTAAATATTACTGAGAACTACATATTATGGAGCAATTATCATTACATCAACAATCTAGTGTAACATACTCAAAATACAACAGAAGAAATTGGAATATTTTGCTTAACCAACATTCCCCAAGACATTTCCAGAGCAGCAAACTCAGTAGGCCTTCAAGAAAAGCTAAAAAGAAGAAAGAAGTAAGCAGGCCGCTAAGCATCACAACACAGAATTTTCCTGCACACAATGGGACTTAAGTAATAAAAGTCACAACAATATGCTTACAGATATGCAAATATCGCAAACTAAGAGTTATAAAGGATGTAATAGCCTCTGAAAGTTGTCCATAACAATATGCTTTACAGACATGTAAATATCACAAACATTTTCCAAGTAGCAAGTAAGCATTTTCCAAGTAGCAATTTAATCGGCAGACACAAGAAACATCATCAAGGTCATGGCATCCTTCTAATGATAAATAATAAAAGCACTTAACCCTTCTACAAGACTTATAACTCAGTGGTTACTCACTTAAATGATTTAATCTTCATCTTCATTCAAACCCCCTCGAAAATCAACCTACAGGTGCATCATTAGACAGTACTATAACAATTATGTTATCAAGACTTCATCTTTCCTTTTTGTTCATTCAACAAAGAAAATGACACAAAGTAACAAAAGAAAAATCAAATTTGACCTTAAACCCTACAACAACAAAATCTGCTGGAATCTGAAGAAAGAAATATCTAATCTTAAAAAAAACGTGATAAAGCATTGACCTGTGAAATCCCAGTCTCTCAAGAACTGGGAGAGTGATCTTGGACTCATCCATCTCCAGAATTAATAACGGGACATTGAAATCTCAAAATATCTTGTCGTTTCGGCTGATTCAACCAAAAAAAATGAAAAAAGAAAAGAAAACAAATCAATTTGACATCAAACCCTAAATCCAGAAAATTGCAGGAAATTGAAAGATAAATGGTTGGTATTTCAAAAAAGTGGAAGAAATCAAACCTGCAAATTTCGCCATCTCTCAAGAAACAGAGGGGTTTGATCCGATGCTCAGCCTCCTCTCAAGAAACGAGACAGGAATTTTCTCTTCAGCAACTGATCTAACTTCATCTTTTGAAGAGGAACATGCTAGCCCTAACTTTTTGATAACATTGCAGAATGAAAAGAGAATTAAGCGAAGGCCAGAAGTTCGCCCGCGATTGCTATTTTCGAAGAGGATTTTAAAACGGGGACTGGAGGAAGGCAATGGGTATTACTAAAAAGAACTATAGAAGGAAGTAATACTAACGCTGTTCAAAAATTAAACACGTGTACAGCGCGTGCGCGTAAAAACCACGCAGTTTCTATAAGAGCATCTCCAATAAGGTCCTAATTAGGAGTCCTTGTTAGAGAGCTCTCAAGCCCTCTCAAGACCATGGCCTACCATTTTTAATGTCACATCACCCTCCTAACTAATGTTGATTTCCAATAAGCTCCTAGTTAGGAGCTCCAACAATATCAAAAAAATCCTCTTCTATTTTATTTTTGTTACCCATTACTTTCAAGTATATTTAAACCTCTTTTATTTGATTCCTAATCGTTGGACACAATCTTCGAGAGAGCGTGCACTTTCATCGACAACCAACATAATCCTATCCACTGGGCACGGTCTTCGAGGTAACCCACGGTCTTTGAGGTTGCCTATATTTCCACTGACAACCGACAGATTCATATCCGTTGGACACGATCTTCGAGTGAGCATGCACTTTCACTGACAACCGACAAATTCCTATCCGTTGGGTACGAAGTTCGAGGTATTGCACATTGTGATCGTCAACCGACTGATTCTCATAAAATTCAACGCCTTCTCACCTCAACCCATCATCTCCCACAACAAAATGTCTAGCTCATCTAGCTCAAATGATGATGGAATGATGAAGACGTTCTTTCTTATGGGAGCTGTTGTTGTCGAAGAAGAAGAACAAGATAAAGTTGGAACTGCACGTCAACACAAAAGACGTATCGTGTTCCATCGAAACCGACTGGAAGGCCACAATCGGTTGTTCCAAAATTATTTTGCAGACACACCAACCTATCCTCTTCATTATTTTCATCGAAGATTCAGAATGTCGCGTTCGTTATTCCTTCGAATCCACAACGCAATCATCGAATATGACGAGTACTTCGTCCAAAAGAGGAATGATGCTGGACAGTTGGGACTATCTAGCCTTCAAAAGATTACTGCAGCTATGCGAATGCTCGTATATGGAGCATCTGCTTACTCCGTTGACGACTACGTTCTGATCGGTGAAAGTACATCGATTGAGAGCCTGAAGAGGTTCGTCGATCGATTATCGACATCTTTGGGGAAAAATAGTTTCGTTCATCGACTAATGAAGACGTTGCACGCCTTCACAACAAGGTTTTCCTAGTATGCTTGGAAGCTCCGTGGCACAGCCCCACGCCAACCCAAGGAGTTCTCTTGGGAGCTTGCTGGAGCATCGATCTCCAGCAAGCTCCCACCGCCACCTTAGCTTTAGGAGGTAGGGTGGTACCTTGCTGCAGATGCTCTAAGTAGGCCTTTCATCTGTACCTACAAAGAAATTATAATAATGCATTAGTTTACCTCTTTCGTCATGGCATCGGAGCAAATATTCTTGAGCCTATATGTACATTGGCTTTGATGCTTCAGAACTTTCTACGTAGTTACTTCGCGTTTTGGTGATTACTCCGGTATTATGATTTGAATTGTTCTTCCTATTTCCACTATTACATTTACCATTTTTGATTATTGTCCTAATCTAAATATAATTAAGCCCTTTCTCTCTTTGTTGACAGAGAAGCAGCTAGGGGGTGACCTTCAGATACATGAGAAATGGTATCATTAATTACAAACATGGTTGCTGCTGCTAAGCAGCTGCGCAAGGAGTTTAGCAGTGCCAAATGAACAAATAGAGAGAGAGAGAAATGTTTATTTTGTTGCCTATTTTAATAACTTGGGATTCTGTTATGTTGATTGGTATTTTAGATTTGTTGTGGGAAGTGTAAGAGGATATTTAGAGTGAGTACTTGTTTTCGTGAGAGTAAGCTAAGTTTATGTAGGCATATATGCTTGTTGGATTGTTTTGAGCTTTTTATATAGAGCGCTCTGATGATTTTCAGCATTACTGAAATCTATGAGAGTTTTTGGTTTGAAAGTCCAATTTTGTTATTGGTGACAAGTCCCTAAGGCCATCTCCAACCGGCCTCTAAAATGGCAAAATCTTCAAATTTGGAGAGTGGAACCTCTCCAACCACTCTCCAAATTTGGAGATCTCCAAATTTCACCCTCCAAATTTGGAGGGTGAAGAGAAAATTTGGAGTCTCTCTCCAAAATACTATTCATGTTTTATTAATTACAACTTTATCACTTTTAACTATTTAATTTCTTAAAAATTATCACTTTTCCATCATTCTTAGTAATTTAAATTAGATGTTAATTTTAAATAAATATAGTTAAAAAATTATTAATCTAATATTTGAATTCATTATATATTTGGAAAGGTCTCGTTGAGATCTTTAAAATGAAACTAAGATTAATTTATTTTACTATTATTATAAAATTATTAATTTTTAAATTAAATAAATAAGTATCAGACATAAAATTTTAAATATGGTGATCTATTTAACTTGCCTCATAAAAAATACAAGTATAAATTATAATATTTAAATTACATTCCTTCAATGTCGTGCATCTGCCATAAATATTCAATTAGCGTTTCGAAGCATAAAATGAGCTTTCATGTCTTGAATCTTCCTATGCCGATCAAGAAATCGTTGGAATCGTTCGGCATCATCAAGGAATCATTATTTCAGATTTTATTTTTTCTTAATATGTTGTATTTCATTATTAATATTGGGTTCATTTTAATGCTCTCATCGACACCTTTATAATGTTATAATTTTTTCCCAAATAAATTATTAAAATAAAATTATTAATGTAAACTATATCCAACATTATTAATTTATATGGCTTTTTTGATAAAAAAAAATATTTGGAGTGTGTGGGTTGGAGCAACTCTCCAAATTTCACCCTCCAAATTGGAATAGAATATTCCAATTTGGAGGGTGAAATTTGGAGGGCTTGGTTGGAGATGCTTTATTAAATGTGCATATTTGTTGTTCCTTCATGGTTATCAGTGTTCTGTGGACTGTGGAGGTAATGTATGGATGCTAGTGCTTGGAAATTTTGAACAGTTTAAGTCCATTGTTAGAAGTTTGATAAACGGGTCATTCGGGTTATATGGGTCGGGTCGAGTAACTAGTTTAATAAACGGGTAGGATCGCACTGACACATTTATTAAACGAGGCGGATCGGGTCACACTTATACGGATCAGGTAAAATTTTATATGGATCGGGTCGACCCGTTTGCCACCCCTAGACCGTCACTAGTGACACAGTGAAGAATATTAGGCCGTTGATGGGCCAGGCTCTAACACATAATTAGTATGGGCATGTTATATGTAGAAACTGCATACATAACCATTTAGTAAAATTAAATCAACAGGCAGTCTTAACCGGAGAAAAAAGATGAAGAGTTTATTTATTTAGAATATTATAATTGGTGCCTGCAATTTTAAGTTTAAAAAATAGAAAATACAATTTTATACTGAATCGATTAGGCGATCTGTAGATTGCACTCCAAGTTTGGCCAAATGAGTTAAAACTACATACATACTTAGAGAGATAATAATAAATATCATATTACTTATCTAAATTAATAATATAATTTATAATTTTTTATTTATTATTTGTTATTAACTCTAAATGATAATTTTTGGTAAATAACTAAACATACTATTATAATTTTTTAATAGATAAGTGGTGTATTTAAGTATCAATTTTTCAAAAATAATTTACAGAAATATTTAAATATAAAACAATCTTAGAATATTTTAGTAAGACTCTTTGAAGAAATCATGCTTACATCTAAAATGGTATAATCATATGAAAAGTCACATAGCTTCAATTTAACTACATCTGAAAGACATTAGAAAAGTGTAAAATTATCTAAAATGCTTTTTCAATCATTTGCGAAAATATTATACAAGTACAAACTATACTAGTACTTGAAAAATTCAATACACATAAGAGATCTCTATAAGAACACCGAAGTGCAAGAATTATCTGGAAAATATTCTTTAAATATGCTACACAAATGTGGAATGCGTTTGAATCATCTAAGAAATACTATCATTTGAATGAAAAAAACATTACACAATTCAAAGCTGTTTTCATCGCCTAAAAATGCTATAAAGTGGAATGATCAGTTGAAAAGCATCATACATCAGAATTAATATGGCCATTTCAAAACTCTTAAAACTTACCCCTTGTTATTCTTCAAAGAAAAAAAAAACTAAGAGCATCTCCAACCACAAAACCCAAAATGGTGTAGTTTTCACATCAAGTTGGTGTAGTTTTTACGTCAAATTACTATTCCATCTCCAACCCATTACACCAAATTTTACACCAAAAAGAATATTCATTTTATTATTCTTATCTTTTAATATTTTATCTATTTAAAATATTTAACAAATTATGTAATTATATAATACATTACATATAATTAATTATAGTAATATATTTTATGAATAAAATAAAAATATAAAAATTAAATGTTAAATCAAATTAAAATATTATTTTCATAAATTCAACTAAAGATTACATTTAACATCACAAAAAAAAACATCACACTTGCAAGCAAAAAATAAAAATAAAAGGCATTACATTTTTATGTCCTAATTTTTATCTAAATGGTGTAGTTTTTCTTATTTCTTTTTAAATTTTATTTTAATAATTATTTTATACTCTAATTTTATTATAATAATTAATATAAGATAATATATATTATTAATACAAATATAAAAAACAAAAGCAAAAAGAATAAAATTTAAAAGAAAAAACAAAAAGAAAAGAAAATATGAATAAAAGAATAAAGTTTAGAAGAAAAAAACAAAAAAAAAAATTGCGTCATTGCTACAGTGTTGCGCCATTTCTGGCGCAACACTGTAGCACCCCGCTAATTTAGCGGGGTGTTTGGCGCTCCATTGGAGCGCCAAAATACTCCAAAATGGAGTTTTGGCGCTCCATTGGAGTTGCTCTAACCCCTCGTTCACTAAAACTCTATAAAAATCGTGCCAGCCACGTGACAGAGTGCACATCAACGCTCTCCCGAAGCTTCCCTACTCTTGCAAGCTGCTACGAAGAACAGCTCCCCTAAAATAACCATGACACACGAGCAACAATCAACAGTTCAATACAAACCCAAGCCTCTAACCATCATTTCCTTTGTTGATGGTTCCGTGCTTCAAACTAATAAAATTAATTGAAGTGATCACCAATCAACTTCTAGTTAAGTGTAAGAGCATCAGATTAATTGAAACAGAAGCATATCAAATTAATTAAAGAACAGTATCCAAAAGCTCATAAGCACAGACATAAGAATCAAAAAAATATGAAATGATTAAAACAAAAAGAGTAGTTCTCAACTTTAAACAGAAAATAAATTCTTCTAAACAAAATTTGTTTGCATGCCAAGCGCAAAACAATAGAGATTTGGACATGAAAGAAGTTAAAATTATCTATTGTACAAAGAAACAATCCTCCTAAACTATGCTATGTAAAGGTTACCCGTCATAGTTTACAATAAAAACGTTTACAGCATTGTACAGGAGTAAGTATAGAATTTGTACAGCAATATAAGAATCCAAAAAAAACCAAGACCAGGTCTACGAAACGACGAACGGAATGACCATCAACATGAAATCATCATAGGTAAGAGTAGCCGAACCAGTGTAACGTTTATCTTTCTCCTTGAACTTCTCCGTCAAACCCTGCAGGAAATATGTCTCTCAAACAGATGCTATGCGAAAACTACAACTGATGTAAATAGTAATAGTATTTTGCTAGGGGTGGGGTGGGGGTTGAGGTGTTGGGAGACAAAAATGGATTTGCATTTATTAAATTTCTAGGAGGGTGAAGCAAAGGCTAAAAAATAATAATGGATTTAACATGGTAGGATTATGCCAGCTTGCCGCCCTACACAACTTGAGCATAGCATGTACGAAAATCAAAGCAAAAGGACCCCCTATTGAGAAGCCCTGAAAAGAACTATAACCAGGTAGCAAATTGTTGCGCTCTTCTTATAAGTGGTAAAAAATTCTTTTGAAGGAGGTCGGTGGGTTAGAACTATCGAGCTACTAAATTTCCAAATGATCAACGATGTCAATGAAATGTGTCATTTACAGTATCCTAGGAGCCAAGCTCACAGGAGAGGAGGAAAAGGAAAAAAGAAAAACACTAATATACCCATAGAAGATGGAAAAAGAGACGCACACATATTAAGAAAAACACCCATATGCCCATAGAAGATGAAAAAAGAGATAAATTAATACCCAAAGATGTGGAAGGAGGAGCCACATGATCGTCCATCAAAACAGAAACAAAAAACTGAATAGAACACGGAATTAGACTATAAATTAGTGAATAAAATTTCACAAGCCAATAAATTATGGAGAGAGATGACAAAGTTTCCATAACCAGGTGGCATTCAGAAACTGTTAATTTCTTTCTACCAGCAGAACACTGGGGCAAAGAGGGGTTTGCGTACATAATTATGTCTCTGAGGCAAGTGTCACTAATTTAAGATTATCTTCCCAATTTAAAATTTTCAACTCTTTATTAATTTAATAGGGGTTTGCAGAGAATTGGAGAACTGAAAATAATAGAACCTGTTTGGCTTACCTTCACAATTGTGCCACACCTGCACATGCAAAAAACTATTTGTCAGATGGAGAAATTCACCTGGTCGTGATCCGTGCTATTTGCTGCAAAATTTAGAATGATAAAATATGCACTTACTCCACAAAGCTGTCAAAGTTAAGAGAACCCCTTCCGCCTCTTTCATCGTTATATTTGGACATAAGTACTTGGATTACAGAAGGTGGAACTGCATATCCAAGACTCAGTAGGGCATCTTTCAATTCTGCGGAGTCAATTTCACCACTCCGATCCCTATCAAACCTTTCAAAGACGCCCTGCGAGAAGAAAAATGATAATGCTTTTTAACTGTATAGACAACTTCAAGCAAACCAATTTATTGTAGCAATAGATCGAAGAATGGATTTTTAACTTTTTTTTAGTGAAAGGATTCTTAACATGTATATCCTTATTTTCAAATTTTCCACATGTTCCTTTGTCACGTGCCAACACACACATGCAGAGGGAGATGCTGAATATGAGTTGTAACTTGCTCTGATTTGATTAGCCAAGAGAAACTCAACCAAAAGCTCTGGTTTATGTTCCATCTTTCATTTTTTTTTGTTACAATTAGCCTTTGCACTTGCTTTGTTTCTCTCTTCTTTTTCCTACATTTCCTCTTTCTCATCTCTCTGGTCTATCCTCATCTTTGCTTGCCCTCGTACTTCGTTTCATAACATCTATAATAGGATTTTGTGCTATTGATTCCCACAAGAAAACACTTGATGATTCCACCGAAAAACAAAACCAAAAAAAGAAGCAAATAGGATCAAAGAACTGCCTATAATCTCCCTCCAATCTGCATATCTCGTTTCACTTCCAAAGAATATCATGGCCTTGCAAATAAAGTTACTATAAAATAAAGAACTTGAAATGGCAAAATAGAATAGCTGCACCTTAAAGTAAAAACCCAGAGCCCAAATGAACATGAAATTTGTTACTCTTTGAGAAAGTATATGCAGCAGGCGAGTGCAGCTTCTCTGACCCAATGCATTAGGCAGATATTTTTTCAGTTATTTTAGGTGAGTTAATTCTAGTGTCATCAGATTAGGTGCAAAATACAAACGGAACCTATATATTCTTCACATGCACAGCATGTGTTGGTCATAGGTGCAGGTAAAGGAATATAAAAATACTGCTAGGGATGATTGAGAAATCTAACATAGCTTTCCAATTAGCAAAGGTTTTCTCGTCTGATTATTTAACGTTTGTCAACTGTCTCACTATAGAGAGGCCACACTTACAAAGTAAGTTATTGTATTACTAGGAAAATAACCATAAGGCAAGCAGAATATCTATAGATACAAAGTGTAAGGGAACATAAAAGAATATATGATAAAATCCCATCTAAGAAAAAGCAGTTATAGTCCGGATTGACCAATCAAGGCCAAAGGAACAACTAAGGAGGGGGTAAGCAATAAGACAAATGTTAAACGCCAAAAACAGAACTTCAAAGTGGCAAATAAGACAGGTAAATATTTCAGGATACCACCAGGATGAAAATTTCACATCAGATGTTGCTATCCTATTCCTTTTGCATGACAAGGTTATTATTTGTTGTACATGTAGGTCCTCAGATCCTCTCATTAGAGTCTCATACTATCATTATTATGTTCATACATTGAATTAGAAATCACTTCTCTTTGATTAACCTTATTCCAACAAAAAAAGACCATGCCACGAAAGATGATGTATATGTTTCATATGGAGGACAACTAAGCTCTGCATTTAAGAAACATATCCTTAAATTTCCACAAAAATCTGGGTGCCCTCTCGTCCTCGGTCCTCCTATTTGACCACTAGGCTGAGGGAGGGAGTCCCTTCTTAATACCTTTAGTTATCCACTGCAGATACTTATAGATTATAGAGAAGGACAGCACTCAGTGATTTTCTTAGGGTAGCATTAGTTATCCTATCTAATTACTTCTCCTTTCCATGATGACCTTTCTACTAAACTTTTCCTAGTTCCTGGTCTTTTAGATAATATTAGGCAGCAAAGAAGGTTTAAGAATATAAGATGTTATGACGAAGTAAGAACAAGGAGGTCGCATCATATAGAAACTAACACCGACTGAGTTCAGGATGATAAGAATAGAGTTTGTGGGAGAAAAAGGATTATCTTATTCATTGTATTGAGGTGATAATATACAAGAGCAAGAGGAGAAGTTCTAGTAACTCAGGCAATGTGGGACTAAAATAAGGAAAACAAGATAGCCTAACTACAATGTTTAACACCCCTTCTCAAACTGTATTTGGTTATTGAAGGCAGTTTACCGAGAAGAGGTGTGGATGATGATTTTCTCGCAAATAGGTGTATGTTGCAGTAGTGGATGTTGTGGTGCTATCCGGTGAGGGCTTTGACAGAAGCAGCGAGGTCGTGGCTATCCGATGAGGGCTTCGACAGAGGTGGCTAGGTTGTAGCTCTCTGATATAGCATGGAAAGAGGACAATACTAGTCAGGGGGAACTTGGCTGGGAAGTGCGTGGCCGAGGGATGACTGGCCAGGGGAAGCTTGGCCAGAGAGTGCGTGACCAGGGGTGTTAAGGTTTGGGTCTGCGAGCGATGGACTGAGATTTGAGCGGTGAGATTTTGGGGAGCCGACGATGGGGTTTGGGCGGTGAAGCAGGTAGTTGAGATGGTCGACAGCGTCTTGTGCTAGAACTACTGGAATGGTAATAATATGCCCTTGAACATCCAATATATTTTATGTAATACTTTTGAATATTAATAAAGATCTTATTGTTGCACATATAATTTGGGTATCATTTCTATAATTGTTATAGTATCCTTAAAAGATATTTTTGTTAGATCATACACTGTGATGTGTCACTTACTTGGAGATGTGATCTACCTTATAATTTTCTTAAACCTGTACTTAACCTATAACTAATAAAGGATAACTTAATTATACCTAGTTATTATGCATGATATCGACATGTGAGATGTAGTGGTGGATCTCAACCACCAAGAATGGGGATTTGTCGGGTGTATGTCATAAACACACATTGTGATGTGTGTAGCACTAGACCGTATTTAAATTCTCTAGGACAAGTCACCTAAGAGATGGAGAATTCAGATTGTTACATAGTCCATTTGACTTGATGACATTGTCATTTTTAATTGATAATTTAGTATGCTTTGATGTGATGGTTAATTTTGTTTAGCAAGCGCTACTGTAGGTACTAAAAATGCCAAGAAATAAAGCAGGGTCGAACCTCGCTGTAAGCATGACGAGGGTCATCATCATGACGAACCTTATCTCAGCCAACAAGCTTGTCATTGGAGACGAGACGAAGCTCATCATCGAAAACGAAGTTCGTCATTGAAGACGAAGTTCGCCTAGAGATGAAAATCCTCTAGAAGATGAAGCCCATTCAAGAGACGAAAGTCCATCCGCAGACGAACCTCGTCAAACAATACCTCACCTCTCAGAGAATGAAACTCATCACTGAAGACAAAGTTCACCTAGAGACAAGACTCTTAACACCTTATTCTTCAGCAAATGAAGCTCGTCGGTGAAGACGAAGCTTATTGTTAAAGACGAAGCTCGTCAATGATGACGAAGTTCGTCAGAAGAAGCCCACGAGACTTGCTACGAACCTTACCGTTCAGCGAAACTCACATTGTCAGACGAATCTCGCTGCGCATCGAGGCTCGTCTCATCTGACGAACCTCGTCACACAACGAGGCTCGTCTCACCAAATAAAGTTCGGCTGTAACGGTCTTGAAGACCCAGTCAACCCACATAGGCTAAATTTGAGGAGTCAGTTACACCCTGAACCTATGATATCAGCGCGTCAGTTACACGCTAAAGGCTTATAAATAGCCTCAAACAGCTATGAAAAGAACAACTAATCACGAGCACGAACGAACACAGAGCAGAGAGCTAGCACTCACGTTCTGGGGTGTTTTTTTGAGATCTGAACCTCGGTTCTTATGATCTAAGCCACCAACAGAGGCTGATTCTTCTCTTTGAATTGAAGTGATTTTGTTTCGATCGTCAACGGGAAGCAAGCTCAACTCAAACATCAAGTGAGGCATCCTTTCGCCACACAAAACCCACATTAAACAAAGGAGAAGTCGAACCAACCTTCTCCTCTTCTGTACTTGAGAAAGAGCGATTGTAAACAGATCCTTACCAAGCAATAGAATTTTTTCTCAACGCTAAAACAGTTAAGAGAACCAATCGTTTTTTCGAATCTTTTTCGAGGCCCTACAGCTACACAATCTGAAACGTTGGGTTACTAGATTTCATTTAGGAAAATGATGGATATCTAGATAGAATTCAATATGTATTATGCTCATTATGATGAGATAATTTATTATACAATCTCATAATAAAAGTAACATATGTTGATATCTCAAAATAATTTTTATTTATATTCATGGGAATTTCAATTAGGCATGAGCAAATAGGTGAACTGTCCAGCTCGAAAGAGTTGCCTAAAATAAATGATACTGTAAGGGACGAAATGTAAAATATTATTTATAAATAATTAATCACATGTTATGGAAGAGCTTTTACGAACAGTTGATAGGATAGGGATTTGACTATTAAATTAAAATTATTAATGTGATTAATAATTGGTTCTCGATATGAGACCCAATTAGTCTCATCAATGTCCTTAGAAAAAGTATATATGCAATACAATTCTATTTTTATCCTTAATTGTTATGGAAAGAGTACTCTATCCTTAATTATTATGAAAAGAGTATTCTATCTTTAATT